>NW_026585797.1:22837749-22988578 GCF_907164565.1 Psammomys obesus
ACACACACACACACACACACACACACACACACACACACACACACACAGAGCCTCCTTTAGGGCTGGTCAGTTTGAAGAAAGGGAGTGTGGCTGATTGGCCCATAGCTGTTGTGTGACATGCCCTGGTCCAGGGCTTGAATTTAACATGCCAGTCCATCAGCAGGGGACTTACTGGCAGTGGGAAAGCCCACAATGCTTTTGCTGTAAACTGTCTGGCTTTTGTTTTATGTTAGAGGGATGAGGAAGAAGTCAGCCATCTTGGAAGTTCACCATCTTTATTACCTAGTTATGGCCGCCCTGTCTGTTCGTCCGTGCATCCGTCCTTCTATTAGGAAGTCTGTCTATCGATAGCCCCATAATAGTGTGCCAAAGGTTAATTTAAATGACGTCCACATGTAATGTACAACCAACTAATGCTAAGTGAGGCAACAGATAGACAAGTGTAGCCCAGACTCATTTTGCTGGGTTTTGCATCAGCTGGATTTTAAAATCATTATCAAAATGAGAATATGGAGTAACAGTCAGAGTTTACATTTGAATGAAGCATCTTAGAGACCAAATACCTTAATTGTGCACTTGTGGTACTTTGATAGTTTTGGAAGTTTGTAGCCAAACTGTGTTTCAGTTTTCAGCTAACGGATTCTCAAGCTGTTGGGAGAGTAGTTAGGGAAGGTGTGCAAACATTTGCAGGTCTAGCCCCTGATGCTCCTGACCTTTACTTTTTGTCATGTGGCCCCTAGTTCCCCCAAGTTTAAATTAACATCACATAACGGAGGGTAATTGTCTCAGATCACATCTATGTGAATAGCTCTATCTTCCAAGCATCCGTCCCTCCGTCCATCCATCTGTCCGTCCATCCATCCAATTCAGAATATACAGATATTTGCTGCCATCCAGACACCAGTACTTGGCTCTGGAGACTGAGTGAACTAGACAGAGTTACTGTCTTCATTACATTAGAGTTTCAGCCACACAGATACAGATATGCTCTGCTCTTTGTGTTTATACAGATGCTTCATTTTTATTGTTAAGTATAAGGGAAAGGGGAGAATACACAATTCCCTGGGTAAAGTAGTTTGGTCATTTGTTAACATTTTGCTGTAAGACATTTCCCCCATATTATTCAAGAGCAGTCCCTTTATTTCTACAGAGTACTTGGTAAGCACAAAAAGCGTGTGTCTGGTATTAGAAATGACACACTGTGTAAAGGAAAAAAAAAAAACAAAAACAAATAGGTTGGGAGATCTTGTTGGAATACTGGTTCCTTGCTACTTAGAAAGTACATGGTATTAGTAATAGGAATGTGGTTGTTCTCTTGATTCTAGTGTCAAAGCAAAAGCTCCCTTCCACAGTCTGTAGTTAGCGGTATGTGTTGTATGCTTAGCACCCTGGGAAACGCTGTAAATGCTGAGCATCCTTTGGAGATTTATTGAGAATTAAGTAACTGGTTGGAAGGAGCTTATGTGGTGGTCCTTGTATTTGACAACACGTTCAAGTTTCAGTCTTGAAGTCTGAGCTTTTTTGTCTTTAAGTTTCCATACTGTACCTGGCACCCAGGGCACCCCAGCTAGCTCTTCATATGCCTTTGTAAGGTGATACTGTGTTGCATTTGAGGTGGATAACAGCCCTTTGATTTGATCCCTAAATCAAAGGAGGTGAGTTGAAGGCAGGTGAGAGCTAGAAGTAGTTAGTTGGACAGAAGTGGAGAGATGAATGCTGCCTGGCTCCTGCTTCCCCATTCCCTGCCTGTGGCAAGCAGCCAGCTGTTTCCTTAATTCAAACTTCTGTGTGCCCTGGCAGTGATAAAGCACATTCTTCCTAGAAAGATGCCTGCTGGCAATTGCATTTCAAGGAGGGAACTTAGAGTTAAAGAATGACTATGGTTACAGAGTGTTGCTGTGCGCATAGGAGTCCACATGGAAGTGAGAAGTCTGGGAAGCCAGGGGTTGGCATCCATTCAAAAGTGACCTGCTAGAGCCTCACTAATGAGCAGGGATGGAAAGACCTGGGGACAGGGATGGGGTCTAGTTGTCATTCACACAGGACGATCCTTCAGAGACTGATGTAGGGGTTTGATTTGGAGAACCATCCTGAACATACTGAACCGTGGATGTATGGAGAACCATACCGAAACCATGGATTGCCTAAGAGTAGTCCCACCTTCTGGTCATTGTAGAGGTAGTGCTTTTGAATTTCTACTTATTGGCTGCTCTGATTTGTTTGTAGCGCTGCAGCCCTGGGCACTACTTCACTTCCTCTGCAGGGGCCATCCCTGTCCACTGTTGACAGTGCTTCCTTCCGGCAGTTCTCCACTTGCAGTGCAGTCCATTTCACCTCATCCTATTGTTTTCTGCATGACCACCTTCAATTTTACGTGCCTAAAGTGCTGGCAAACACTCTGGTTTCTGCAGGTTGTTAAATACATTTATTTGTTTTTATTTATTGTGGTGACAAGATTTACCACAGTAAATCAATACGTTTGAAGCATGCAGTAAGAAATTGCTGGCTAACCATAATGCTGTAAAGCAGATGTCTAGATCTTATTCGTCTTGCATGTCTGAAACTTGTGATGAAGAGCCACTCCCCACCCCCATGTCAGCCCTTTTTTTCAAGAGCCTTGCAACCAGCATTCTGCTTTCTTCCTGTTCCATTTAGTTTGCCCATTTCAGATAGCTCTTGAGTGGAATCCTGGCAGTCCCAGGAGGACAGGCACTGATTGGGTTTCAGTCCTTTTTGTCTTTTAGATCTGGAAAAGCTGTCTTTGCCTCCTATAAAGTGCAAGGCTAAAATAAAGTCATGAAAGAATGCAGGTAAAGTTCCCAGCAGATCATTTCATGTAAAAAAACTCACTCTTGTCCTTAGCTTTTATTATTTAACTGCCAGTGTGTCTTTTCATTAAGCTCCAGAAATAATCTCATTTGACAAAATTAGTGTCAGAATATACTCAAAGCACGCAAAAAAAAAAAAAAAAAAAAAAAAGTTCTTTCAGAGAAGTAGCTTTTTGTCCCATTTCTAAAGTAAGTGAAAACATTGAAAGTTAGGTTTAGAAACCTCTAATAGTCCTCTTCCACACAAAAATTTCTTTTTTCTTTAAGCTACAGCAGGGTGGAGATAAAGGTAACAGAATTCTTTAGTTGGCTCATCAGGCTGTTTTAATTGTTAGTACCATAATTTGTTGTTTTTGCAGTTTCAATACAGAAAATTTAAACTATGCCTTCACATAACAGTATTACAATTTGAATTTAAGGCCTACCAGTACTTTGGGAACTATTCTTGGAAACCCTCCGTTGTTTAAAATAATATTTTAAAAAACTCTGGAGAGAACCAAAGAACAATATGCAGACAGTCTTTTTCAATACTCAGAGGGTTTTTTTTTTTCCTTTGTATCAGTTGCTCTTGTCTTTGTGACCCTCCAAAACTTCTAAGAGGCACAATCTTGATATGTTTGAATGTGTGTGTTTTATCTCCATGTCCCTTAATGTAGCCAGTTTACTGGAGACTTAGCCACTTAGTTGCCTCAAACTGTTTCTTCCCAGTGTGGGTTTATTTGAAAGCTTAGTTTTCGTTAGTACATTTCTGATAACCAGAGAGCACACGACTTGCTTTCATTGTCATTTCTGAGCAGCAGATTTTCTGAGGTTTGTTTAGGTTTGCATTCCAGGGTGTGTGTGTGTGTGTTACAATCCAGAGATCTGAACTCCAGAAACTGTGTGCTTGCTTGATTCACCCTTGTTCATCAACTATTGTCACTCCTTCCTTCAGAGCAGCCAGTTTAAAGGCGGTCCAGTTTCTTTTCCAGCTTAGCACATAAGGATCTGCTCTAAAATCATCTACCAATAGTGGAGAGAGCTGTCCCTCACCCGCCTCCCAGAGGATTGTAGACTGGTCTTTGCCCAGCTTCCTTCTGGACACTGCAGTAAAAAGTCAGCTCTAAACTGCTGAGTTTGTTGAGATTCACTTTATATCACAATAAAGTCCCTTTTTTTCTTTTTAGAAAATCAGCTAGAAAACGAATCCATACCGTTACTAATAGGAGTGCAGTGCTCCTCAGCCCAACCTACTTCATCTTGGAACAACAGCAGCAGCGAGTTTAATTGCACATATGTGTGACACACAGCAGTAGGCATTGGAAGGATGCAGCTTACAGGCCAAGCTCTTGAAAATTCCAAGTTGTCAAATTGTTGTAAACAACCACAGACCCAATGTGGAAGAATCTCAAGCAGTTATTTTTTTTTTGAGTTTTGTAACAGAGAAGAGTGGGGAGGGTTCCCCAGGAGGCCTCACATTCTTTTCTGATGCTGAGATCATTGATTCTTCAAGTTTAGTTTGGAATGAGCCCAGCTTGAGTGAGGTTACTAGCTAGTCCTTTAACTGGGACTTGTTACATGTTTCTAAAGCATGTGATTTTCATTCATTGAGTTCTGTTAAGTGCTGGGCTTGCTTCCAAGGGGCATGGGCAGTTCTCATTCTGAGTCCTGTAGGAAGCCAACGCATTGAGATGCGAGGAGGCCAAGCATTTTGCTCAAGGCCACCTAGTTTTTTAATAATATACTTTTTTATTTATTAAAATTGATTCCCTTTGTATCTCAGCTGTAGCCCCCCCTACCCTGGTTCCCTTCAAATCCCACCCTCCTTCCCTCCTGTGCCCCTCCCCAGTCTACTGATAGGGGAGGTTCTCCTCCCCTTCCCTCTGACCCTAGCCTATCAGGTCTCATCAGGACTGGCTTTCATAGTCTTCCCCTGAAGGCCACCTAGCTTTAAGCTCTATCTTTTCTGTTCTCTTCATCCAAAGAAAGGGAGAAGCTGAAAGCCAGGTTTAGAGGTATGTACTTCTCTAGTTACGTGCTATTACCAGTCATTAGTAAAACAAGTAAAAAGCCTAATTTAGGGAAGCCGTATGTACTGGATTGTCTGTCCATGGCTGGATGGCTCAGGAGACCATAAATTTTAGTCCATCCATGCACCTCCTCAGTGAGCACATGGACCTTTCTAGGAACAAGATGATGTTTTTGCTTCACTCTACTTCCCCTACTTTGTGGGCCATTTTGTTATCTACCGATAAGGATAATTTTATTCCTTTAGTTCCTGGTCTGTTCTATTAAGGGATGTCATAGTTAGGGTCTTAATTGCTGTGACGACACCATGACCAAGGAAAGTCTTATAAAGGAAAGTTTCAATTGGAGCTGGCTTACAGTTTCAGAGAATTAGCCCATTACCATCAGCATGGCAGCATGCAGGCAGACACGGTGTTGGAGGAGGAGCTGAGAGTTGTACACCTTGATCTGCAGGCGTCAGAAGTGAATGCCACACTTGATCTAGTTGGAGCATCTGAGACCTCAAAGCCTGCCTCCGGAGTGACACACTTCCTCCTACAAGACCACACCCACTCTAACAAAGGCCACTCCTTCTCTTAGTGCCACTCCCCAGGGCCAAGCATTTACACACATGGGTCGATGGGGTCCGTTACTAGCTACAATTCCAACCACCACAAGGGTTTAGGAGAGTTTGCTGGTCATCAGGCCAATGATCATTAAGACCATGTGTTAGCCTAAAGGTTCTCCAGTTTGAAATGGGGGCAAGTTTCATATGAAACCGTTTAAAACAGAACCACCTTGCTTTCTTCATAGGGGCAATAGGGTGTGCTCCTGCCATCTCTCTGTTCTTCTCAACTTCTTTTGTGGTATCTTTTCAAAATGATGTGAAAATTATAAATATCTTTAAAACAAACAACAACAACAAAACCACCATGGGAATTGAGTAACTGAAGAATAACGGTTAAAAATCTTTAAGGTGACATTAAAACAGACTATAATAAAGCATGGTTACAAGAGCAGAAAAAGAATATGTCTGGATTAAAGGAAGAAAAAGGTGAACTATGTTATATATGCAATAAAAGTCCCTAATAAAAATATAGAGTAAAATTGAATAAACTGGATGGTTAGGAGTTTATGTGTCCATGCGTGTCCTTCTGAACCAACATGCCTGTGTAGTAGAAACCACGCTAGTTTACACTCACATGTTTCATGCCTCTTGTCCAGACAATCAGAGTTTTTGACACGTTTAGAACTATGTATGTAGTGATACACCTTCAATAGTTTCTTCTTGATACCCAAACAGGGACACAGGCAGAGCAGAATTGATTGTCTCAATGATTTGTAATGGACCGGGGCAGCTGTAGGAGTTTATGTCAAAGCATGTTAAATTGTCAAGTCCCATGGGTACATAAGTGCACGTGGATAACCTGTGCTTATTCATCTGTCCTGTAGAATGCTCAGTCACTCCATTTTCTTCCCTTCCCTTTTTCCCCTTCTTCTTCCCCTTCTTCCCCCTTTCCCCCTTCTTCCCCTTCCCCTTCTTCCCTTTCCCTTTCCTTTCTTACATTCTTTTTGTTTTTGTTTTTGTCTTTTGAGACAGGTTTCTCTGTGTAGCCTTGGCTTTCCTGGACTTACTTGGTAGACCAGCTTGGCCTCGAACTCACAGAGATCTCCTGCCCCTGCCTCCTGAGTGCTGGGATTACAGGTGTTCACCACGTCTGGCTACATCTTTGTATTTTTAAGTGTACCAAAGCAGTAATTTATAAGAGGTTTAACTTATACCAGTTTTTTTTGTCTTAGTGTTTTCTTCTTCTTTTTTTTTTTATTAATTAATAAATTTACTTTGTATCCCATCTGTAGTCCCCTCTCTTTCTCATCTCCTCCCTACCCCTTTTCAAGTCCACTCCTAGGGGAGGTCCTCCTCCCCTTCTATCTGACTCTAACTTATCAGGTATCTTCAGGACTGGCTGCCATGGCCTCTTCTGTGGCCTGTTCCTCCCTTTCGTTGGGGGGAGGTAAAGGAGCCAGTCATTGAGTTCATGTCAGAAATAGTCCCTGTTCCCCTTACTAGGGTACCCACTTGGATACTGAGATACCATGGGCTACATCTGAGCAGGGGTTCTAGGTTATATCCATACATGGTCCTTGATTGGAGAAACAGTCTCATAGAGTACCCTGATATATTTTGTCCTTGTGGAGCTCCTATCCTTTCCCGGTCATATTAACTCCCCTTTTATCATATGATTCCCTCCACTCTGCTGAAGGTTTGGTTATGAGTCTCAGCATCTGCTTTGATATGCTGCTAGGTAGTCTTTCAGAGGCCCTCTATGGTAGGCTCCTGTCCTGTTACTTGTTTTCTCCTACTTCCCCTGTACATCACATTTGTCTTTCTAAGTGAGGATTGATCATTTTACTCCCATGCCAGTTTTTATATTAAGCAAAATAGAATTCTATTTAAAACACTCCTAAGCATTCATATAGTCATAATATATCATAATTACCTGTTTATTGAGTCAGGAGATGTGTTTAAATGTATTCTGTTTGAGCAGATACTACCAAAGTCCTCTGGGAAACTAGCTGTGAAGATGATGATCCCCAGGAGTTTGTCTCAACTTAACGAACTGTATCTGAGATTTTAAAGTGCTGTGTTTTAATCCGTTTTATTATCATGCCCTTTTTCTTTTTTCGTTCCTTGATTACTTCCCGCTATTATTCTCACAGTAAGAAAATATATAATACTTCAGACATGTACACACACATACACACACACACACACATGTATATATTTAAAAGGACTGTGACGTTTTGCTTGCAATGTCGGTTTGCTGAAGTACCTCTGGCACCACATTAGGCTAATACTTAATCATTTTTACCTCTGTTTTGCTTGTATATTTTGAAGCAGCTGTGTTGTTAAGTAGCTGTGATTTCAGTCTGTCTGCTGGTGAACTATCATGTGTTCTGGACACATTAAGTGAAGTTTTATGAGAGTGCTCCTCCATTAAAAAAAAAAGAGGAACAGATTCAATGGAGTGCTAGAGTAGATGGCATTACATGAGCACAGTTGGAGCCTTTGCAGTCCCTCATGAGGTTTGTCCTGCCTGAAATAGCATCGAATCCTCATTGATTTGCAGCACTTGTGACATATGAGAAATTCTGGAGCATATATTGAAAAACTGATGTCATGTTAACCCCTCAGAGGTAACCACTAGTTGAACTGGAAAGATGGCAGTCAGGTGTCTGATTTACCAAATATTTTTCTGACTCTTCAGTGATATATTGTATTCTCTTTTAAAAAGTTTAGAAATCCCAGAAATGGCTTTGTGCTTCGGAGTTTACATATTTATATAGATTTGATAGAGAATGCAAGAAAACAGCCTGCACCTAATGCAGTCTTCACTTCTGCATAGCACTTACTTTTGTAGGTCACATGTTTGACTGATGATTACTTATTTTTGTTTGGGTGGTCTTTGGGGAGGGAGTACAGAGTGTGTTCCTCTGCTTTCTTGGGGACACCAGGTACACTCACATCTGAGGTTCTCTGCTCGGGTGTGTACGGGGCTAGTTCACAGCCAGGTACAAGCTTGGTTTTTGAGTCCATACTTACGGAATTAACGTTTCCTTTTTCCTGACACAACCTTTCCTGTCTTTTTGTCATGACAGACTTGGGCTTATGTTCTGAGTACAAAGCGAAAGTTTTTTTTTTTTCTGTTTTTTTTTTTACGCCCTAGCCAGTGCACATACATGTTTTATGAATGTTTGTGGTGGTAAATATCATGTGCCTTATCCTCTCTGACATTCTTACTTTTCTTGCTATAGTGATAGCTGTCTTAGAGTTTCTCTTGCTGTGACGAGCTCTGACTTTATCTCTGCGGCTCAGCCATTACAGGCTAGGCTCACAGCCATAAATATTGATTTTTTGATATGTGTTAATCTCCTCACTAGTTGATGCTCAAAGAGCCTTTCAGATAATCTCAGAAGAGAGACACTGTGCTGCCTAGTTTTATGTCAACCTGACAAGAGTCTAGAATTATTTGAAACTGAGGAAATTCTTCCTTCCATAAGGTCAGATGGGGTGGGGGGGCCTGATCCTTCAGGAAGGTAGGCAGGCATGTAGGATGTTTTCTTAGTGACTCTGGGTGGTGCCACACCTGGGCTAGTGGTCCTGGATAATGTAGGAAGACAGGCTGAACAAGCCATGAAGAGGAGCAAATCAAGAAGCAGCTCTCTTCCACAGCCTCTAGGTTCCCGAATGGGTTGACTTCCTGCCTTCACTTGCTTCAGTGACTTGAGCTAGGTCGACCCCCTCTTTCCAAAGTTGGGTTTGGTCATGGTGTTTTGTTATAGCCATAGTAACCATAACTGAAGTAGTAATTAGAGTTTCTCTCATGCAAGGTTGGGGGTGGGGTTGGCCTGAACTGTATGAGGCCAGCAGGAGGGCTAAAGGAGCCTTTCTCCTGACTGCCTTCTTGTGGAAGCTGTGGTCAGCTCCTGGCTTGGATGTGGAGTTACTATGGCTTTACTTCCTTTCTTACAATTGCTAAGCACATTGGTTAAGCCTGCGGAGTTCAGTCTGAAGCTCTCTTCCCGTAACGTTTCCACCTTAAATAAACAAGTACAATTTCAAAGTCTTCGTCCAATGTGACCCTTCTAACTCAACTTTTCCTTTCCCTGATTCCTTTTTAAGGTCTCCCTGAAGCCCTGGCTTTTGAAAACTCCTCTTCAGTGAATGAAACTTTACATTGAGGAAGTGAACTAAAAGGGGGAAACAATCCTAATTTAGGGTAAACTTTGTAGCATTGATGGCTACACAGACCCAGCTCATTATGGCTGGTGTGTGGATATCCTCAGTAAATTCGATACTTATTATTTCATGTCTCTCAAGGGTGTAGTGCTCTAACTACTAATGCACAGTGTCCCTCAGTACAGTGCATTTATGCTGCAGACTTCTGGAATGGCCTCTGGAATGCTTTATTTTTTTAGGCAGATTCCCCTTTAGAACTCTAAGCTGCTCCTGCTCCTCATTACTACGGTGAAGCAGGTGAAACAGAGGTCATGAGAGTGTGGGACGTTTGTTACAGAGATGCTGAGGCTCTTTCCTGGCTTGGTTTAGCTAAAGTGACTGCAATATTTTTTTTTCCTTATAACGTATGGCCGTGCAGTTAAAAGTTTAGGGTTTCACATCTATTTTCTAAGTCATTGTTAGGATTTTAATTATTAGGAAAGTGAAACTTTTGCAAAGAAACCCACACATTTTTGATGTTGGTGACTGTCTTAAGTGCATGGCATACATGAAGTCAGTTTTTTTTTTTCCCCTCAGTGGACTGTAATTTCAAGTTTCTTTGTGGACCTCTGATTGACGTATCATCCTTGTTACCAGGGAGTTAGGACAAGGTCTGTGTGTAGTGGACAGGGCATGTAAATACACACTTTGGCTAGGCGAGTCCAATGATGGATTTCATGCTTATAGAAATCTGGAGATTTCTAATTAGAAGGTACCATAGGGCCATCTTTCTCTCCCTTCTAGTTTACATATGAAGAAATGCCTCTTGGTGTTGGGTCACCGTTTCCTCATTTCAGAGGCTGGACTTAAGGGTTGAGTTAGCTTAAAAAATGTAGTCTGATCAGCCAGTCAAAATTTATACAGTTAGATAACTAAATGAAGTTAATTTCAGACTCCTGCCAGTCAGTGGGTGAATTAGTTAGCTTATTATTTATCTGGAAGACAATCATGTTGTACAGACTAATAACTAATGTTAATTATGAAATACCAAGACCATCTCAAATAGCCATTTTATTCATAGTTGCTTAAAGATTGCTCCCAATTTCATTCTCTATTCTTGGAATTTGTACTTGCTGCTTGCTTGTCTGGGATGATAGAACCAAGAATCTCTGTACTGACATCTTTTCTTCTAGTCACTCTGCTCCTCTGAAGTGAGACATCTAAAGCCTTCTGTCTTACTGCTCCAGATCTTTCTGCTGTTACTTGGGAAACGTAGCCTCCACAGATAGTTCCCTGGCTTTGTTTATCTCAATATGCTTAGAACAGTGCCTGTATTTAATCGACAAATTACGGAGCGAACTAGATTGCAGTAATGGTAGCCTTACAGTTTAATCGTGCTAAAGAGGAGTGTCTTGAGACTGCTGTAATTGTTTTCCCTGGTTCAAGCAGACAGTGCTTAGTGGTGGGCTAATCTTATTTTGCAGTTTTGAGTGGCTAATACTTCAGCTGAAGAGCAGATACCTCTTCTCTGAGCTAATGATCTCATGGAGTCCTCCTTAGATTTGTCAGCCACAGGGTCTGCAGGTTCTTCTCTGCCATGGAAAGGACAGTGCCAAGGATGGTGTGGGACACTGTCTTGTGAGTTGATGCTGTTGATGCTGACTGTGGAGAGGCTGTGGAGAGGGAAGAATTCAGAAGGCACTGGTTCTGATAAAATAGTCACCTAGGAGTTGACAAAGGTTTCACTTTACTTTGAAGAGCAAAAATTAATTAAGAGACTCATTAAGTGTACTTAATGAATTTTTTCTATTTAATGAAGTTATGAACTTATTAAGTCATAAAGATTTGATAACCATGTTCATATTTTCACTGTGTTCCCTGAAGATGATGTACTCATTTCCCTAGCATGCTGCACAGACAACACTGCTCTCCAATAGCTTGACATATCTTCAGACTCTGGGTAATCACAACTAGTGCGGTTACTGATTAGGAGGGTTCTTAAGCACGAATGTCACTATGTTGCATTTCTTGTTGCTCTGGTGTCAGAATGCCTGGTTAGAAATCCTGTCATTACTATCTGCATGACTTTGGGTTAATTGAAATCTCAGGATGTTGTCATGTTTCTGTGAAGATTAAATGTAAGAGTGCAGGCTGAGTTGCCACATGTGTTAGGATTATTGCTGTGGTGATTCTTGTTTTGTTTTTGGTAGTGCTAGTGACCATACCCAGGGCCTGATTTATGAACTTGCGCTCTGCCACTGAGTTGTAGCCCCACTTGCTATTATTATCAGTACCATTAGTGCTAGCCAACAGCCTTAATACATGCCTGCTCAACAGTACTACCACAGGTTAAAATGCATGAAAGGGAACTACATTAAAGGAAGGTTGTAATCTTTCAAAGTTTTGGGCTTTCATGGTTTGAAAAAAGAACCTGTGCCTCATCAGCGACAATATCTATCAGCTTTAGGATTCCGTTGCAGAAAGGTTGGGATTTACGAATGCCTAGGAAAGTCAAAGTTCCGACATCTTAGTTGTATTTCAGTTTACTAGGAAAGTGTTTTCCTTTACAGCGTAGGAACGCTATGCATTTTATTTCAGGTAAAAGGAAGAAAATGACTTTCCTATGAAAAGTTATCTTCCATAGGGCTAAATGTGTTTCTTTTTTCTGACTTCTTCCTCTCACACTTGATGAGGGGTCATGAGATGACAAGATGAAGTGAGAGATTCTCAGGAAGTCTCTGAACTAGAGTCTCCTCTGACAGTATTAGATTTTCTTCCAGGATGACATTAAGGTGTGATGAGCACTGGAGATATTAACACCTTTAGTTCATCTTTCCATAAGTTTAAATAAATAAATAAACAAACAAAACAAAACAAAAAGCCTATTTGAAGAAGCTGGGTGTGAAACCAGGGTCACTGGTAGTTATGAGACCTTATTAAGAAAAGGCTTCATTTGAGTTTTTCACTTAGGAAATTATTAAGCTCCACTGTTGGGTGCCAACAAGAATAAAAAGACAGACAAAGGCCAGATGCCTCTTTCAAAGGGATTGCTGAGATCGAGTGAAGTGCCCAAGAAATCACTTCAATAGAAATTAGAACACAGATACTAGAACGAAAGCAAAGCCAGTGCTCTTTGGAGATGTGACTTTCAGCTAGGGACCTCAACAGGAGCCTTTTAAAAAGATATTTTTTATTTTTTTGTTTCACTCATCTCTTATCAGTGCATCCTGAACCACAGCTTCCACAACTCCTCCTAGTTCCCCACCGTCTCCTTTCTCCCCCAGATCTACCTCCCCTAATCTTTGTCCCCAGAAGAAAGTGCAAGCCTCGTAGGGACATCAACTAAACACAACAAAAGAAGATAAAATAAGACCAGGTCCGTTTCTGCATATCAAGGCTGGATGAGGCAATGCAATTGGAGGAAATGGGTTTCAAGAGATACAAAAGAGTCAGAGACACTCCTACTCCCACTGTCTGGAAGCCTACAAAAACACAAAGCTTAACATGAACTGGTGCTTGAATTTGGCCCTGAACCAAAGTACGATTGCTAGGCAGAGCCATGGTCAGAGTGGCATGGTGTGTCCTTGCAAAAGAGACTAGAATGCACCAGGACTAAGGGCCAAGTAACAGTTTATTTCCCTAAGACTGTTAGTCCCAAGAGATAATACATGAAGAAAAAATTTTATTTTATTTTATTTTTGTAGTGAGATTAGTTTTGGAAATAGTCCACATTGTATTTACTTCCAGGAGATGCTAGTATTTTCTATGTATTAGACACTTCAGGATTCTGAGAACTCTCCTTGTGTAAAAATGTACACAATGATAGCTACGCCAGCTTGTTTAATTACGAAATCTTTTTCAGTAAAATTCAAAAGCTACCGTGAATCAATTTTTGAGCCATCTGCTGGAAAATATTTTTTAAAGGTAGGTTGAAACGAGTTTGACAACCCTCTGAAGCAGAGTGAGGAATCCATCTTGTGTGTAAGTTTTATTTTGTGTGTGAGCCATGACCTAGCTCAGCCATTCACCAGGGCTAATCCTCCCTCAGCCAGTGTGAGATGGGATGGACCCATGCCTGGAGAGAGGTTGTGAGGTACCAGTTGATAAACCTTTTCTGAGCTGTTTATATGGTGGTAATCTGAGGGAAGGGTTGAAGGAGAAGAGTCACAGGGATGTAGAATGAGCAGGTCTTTCATACTGGTTCTTGGATGTGTGTGGCTAATAAACAGGTTTTTTATGCCCCTCCAACAGTTGAAATGAGCAACTGTCTTCCCATTAAGCCACTGAGTGCCAGTGTGTTTTAGTGCTAGCAGTACATAATATGTAGCATCAGATTTAGTGAATACTCTTGCTGCCAAGGGCTACTCTTGAGGCAAAGCAGCGGACATAGTTGGGGATTAAGTAGCTCAGTAGAAAGCAGCTTTGATGGTGCATTGGTCTCTCTTGCTTTTCTGGAAGAGGGTCATTTGGGCATATGGACCAGTGGACATGCTCATGTGATTCACAATCAAAGGGACTGAGCTTGGCAGCAGGACCCCCCCCCCCCCACTCCTCCCAGGAAGCTTGCCCTGGAGACCCATCAGGGACAGGGAATTACCCCTTTGAAGCTCCGAAGGTCTCAGTCACTTTTCTACTTAGGAGCCCAACTTATCCTGTGAGTGAACAGCTTGGCTTGACGCTAAGCAGTATTTTGTTGGGAAACGTGGACCTTAACCCTCAACCCAGAGATATTAACAAAGAAGATGGGCAAGCCTAACTTCCTGCCTCCAAGTGACTTTTCAGTGGCTACCGTTCCTTTTCTGCCATCGCTCTTTACTCTCTAACCACGTGATAGAATGTATTCCACCACATTTTATTTGCCGTGGCCCTTATAAAGAGTTATTTCACTGGTTACTTTTTGCTTTCAAAGAAGCATAAGACCAAATATGTCTCCTATCATACATCCTGTGTTCCTGATCTAAAGAAGTAAAGAACTGGGGCTGTGGATATGGCTCAGTAGTTAGAATCATTTATCATTCTTGCAGAGGTTTGGCTCCCAGCACCCAGTTCACAACCATCTGTAGCTCCAGTTCCGGGGTGTCCAAAGCCTTGTCTGTCTCTGCTGGTTCTGACACACATGTAGAGCATATCCACACGCATGCATACATACACACTAAGTAAAACGAATAAATACATATTTAAAAAATTCTCAAGAAAATGTTTATTAAATGAGGTCATTAAAACATCAATCCAATAAATTATTATGAAAGATAGATTTGTTCAGTATACAATTCATTTAAAAATGTTGACTCCTCCCCGCCCTCCGTGTGTGTATGTGTTTGTGTGTGTGTGTGTGTGTGTGTGTGTGTGTGTGTGTGTGTGGTACATGTCAGAGGAAGACTTCAAGTTTTCTGCTCTAACACTGTCTCCTTTATTTCTGGGGCTTGGCTGGGGTTCTCAGCAAGCCCCTGTTATGCTCTTTCCCTCCCCACAGCTCTGGGGTGAAAGATTATATATATATATGCTCTGCCGTCTTTCTACATAGGTGCAGGGGATGTGAACTCAGGCTCTTATTCTCACACAACACACACTGTTTCCGTCTCCCCAGCCCTCAGTATATGGTTGTTAAATAGCTGGCAAATGTGTAACCCTGCCTCTATAGTTTCATGGATGTGACCACCATGAACCAGTGCTCCCCCCTACACAGCCCGATCGAAAGACAACAACAAAAACACTTCCGGAAACTTGCTGTGTTTGATATGAGGTGAATCCCCTCTTAAGTGTTGAGTGTTCCTGTGTTAGGCTGGTAATGGTCCTGGTTGATGAGAAGAGCCCACAGTCTTTCTACTGTGATACAGTGGTCATACCACTCACCTGTTTCGGGTTCTTCATAAATAATATGAGAGGAAAAATCACAAATGCTTTCCTCTTTTAAGTCGGAGAGGTTGGGTGTGGCTTTCCCACCCCCCCCAGCCAGGCAGATCTGTTTAATTCTAGACAGTCAGAAAAGACTAGAGCCAAGCTGAATGGGGAGAAGAGCTTTTCCTGGAGAGAGCCAGAGTTGTTCTGAGGTCACTGTATGTGGTTTTGGGATTGAATCACATAGATTAGGGAGCAGAGCAGAGCGATTGCTAGAAGCTTTAAATTCCAGTGCTGGCTCCCATCACTGCCAGGCTAAGATAGGATCTGGTTCATGGCATCCTCTTCATCCATATTTTAGTGTTTCCTAAGCACAAGAAACACTGTAGTTGTTTTGTTTTTAAAGGAGAAACACATGTGAAATGGTAGAAACTATTTTTAATGCTTTGGGGAAGAAACGTGTTCTCCCATGCTACAGCAAATGGGAACTATGTTAGTTAAGGCTCGTTTTGATCTCAGGCAAAAACCCAACTGTTCAGAAGTAGAAATGCAACATATTATGATACATGGAAGACTGTAGAGTCCCAAGGCCAAGTAATTAATTAGTAAGAAACCACGGGAGTGTAGGGGCATGTCTGGCCCGTGGGACAATTTTGGGTAGGTTGCACATAAGCCCCTACCCCCCATGCTTCATGTCACTTCATCTTGTTTCCTCAATTTTCATTTGTTGTGAAAAGATTGGTGTTTCTCTTTTTTCTTTCTTTCTTTCTTTCTTTCTTTCTTTCTTTCTTTCTTTCTTTCTTTCTTTTTAAAAAAATAAAGATTTGTTTTATTTTATTGTATGTATATGAGTGTTTTACCTGCATATACGCGAGACGCCCAAGAAGGTCAAAAAAGGGCAGGGAAGCCCTTGGTATTAGAGTTAACAGATGGTTGTCATCTGTCATGTAGATGCTGGGAATTGGAACCCGGATCCACAGCAAGAACAACAAGTGCGCTTAACTGTGGAGCCATTTCTCCAGCGCCAGATACTTCCGTTCAGAATGACTATAAGGAGGCGAAAACTAATTTCTGCATAACCACGTGAACGCATATAAGAATACACTGAACTCCATGACTTCAGTAACTGGCTACCATGCAGAAATAGGAAAGTTAGCCCACCACCCCAATGAAGCATAACTTTTTACAGGCCCCTTAGCCGCTGTGGGTGAGCTGTTGTATGCTACCCAGAAATGTGTTTTCTTGTTGCAATAGGCCGAGTTTCATGAGTCATGAATTAGTAATTTACAAGAATAAGATGTTCCTGGACCCACCGAAACTGATAACAAAAGCCCTAACTTTATTAGAGCCAAAGGATTTTAAGAACGGACCTTTAGCTTCTGAGATTTGCCTCAGAGCTGAAGTCTTTATTATTCCTGGTGTCACCTCCCCTTCCCACCACTCCGGCCCTTGGCTGCCTTTTTCAGACTTCTTAACGTGGAGATCATACATTCTGAGCTTTGTTCCACATGGTGAGATTTTATTCCCCCTGCAAACTTTATTGTTTTATAATTTCAAGACAGTATATTTTGATAGTTTTCTTTACCACCTAGTGTACTAAAAAATCTAGCAAATCGTTATTTATTTTAAAATGATACTGGGTGAATAAACCTGTCAAATTTGATGTGCATTGATTTTTTTGGGAGAATCAGCAGATTCTTTATGAAGTAGGTGATTTAGTACAACCAAATAGAAAAAGTAATTAAAATCAGACTTCACAGAAGGCAGGCAAGCCATCAGGCTAGTTTACCTGGCCATGGAAATTCTCTCACAGATGTCCTAGTTCAATCAATTTCCCCAAGTTTAAGTATACATAGATTAACCATCTAACTTGTACCATTATTTGCTATTCTTTTCTGGTTACAAAACAAGCCACAAGAGGCACTGTTCTCCCATTACACTCTGCACTGCATTGTTCCCAGGGGTTGATTGCCCTGCATTTCTGTTGGCCCAGTATGATATGGAGTAGTCTTTGCACTGACTGTCCTTTTCTCATGCTCTTCCCGACTAAAAACAGCACGTGGGAAAGCATGCTTCCTGCTTTCCATTATACTGACCTTCAGTTGTAAGAGCCTCAGCTAGGCTCTGTTATGTTTGTCTGTGCTTCGGTGTTCCCTGGGACCGCCAGGCTCTCTGAGGGCAAAGGAATACCTCTCAATTGGTGCATGTTCCACTTGTCTAATGGGGGGGAGGGGGTTTGGATTTATCAGGTGATACAGTAATTAAAGATTTATGGTTTACAAAGAGAAGATAAACACATGCGATTATTCATTGCTACATGCTAATTAAGCTTTAGCACTTCCCGATGCCTGAAGGATTCTATACATAAGTAAACCAGTATCTTCAGTTTCCACATCAGGAGAGGGCAATGTGGAAAGCTCAGTTTGGGGTTTTTGTGATTGTACTTTATTTTTGGTTTTTTAGAGTAAAGACATTATAAGAAAGACGCTCCCCTCATCGTTTTGTGGAGGTTAGGAATTCAACCTGAGAAAGTGTTGTAGACTTGGGTTTCCCTGAACACCTGCTGCCCCTTGGAACCCCTGGCTGCAGGAGTAGTAGAGCCACAGCAAGATTTCTGCCTTTATTCTCCACAGTCCTCTTAATGTGGTTTAATAGATCTACTGAGAAGGCCAAATTCTAATGTTTCAGATAATGCCCCCCCAACACCCTGTGGGTTTCCTCAAGGTTCTTTGAGCATCATATAGTAGGATTACAAAACCAACAGCCCTGGTGCCCCCACTTCCAGTGTATCTGGGACCACTGGGTGCTTATTAGTTGGCAGTTGCGTATTTCTCCATTAAAAGGCTTTCAGCAAAGGAGGACAGAGCTCTGAGGTGACTGACGGGGTATAGTGGAGGGATGCTGGGGTTTGTTAACAATGGTAAAGTGCTTTGCAAAACCGAGGTGAGAGAATATTACACTTCTGTTCTGGACCAGGCTTCAAAATTAGGGATGGGTCAAGAGAATGATGTACGTTGTAGGTCATTGCACAAAATAGTCAGAGACGCCCTGTTGAAGACTCTACAAAGTTTTCTTTGTAAAAATGTGATTTGTTTAAATGTGTTCTACCTTACTGCATTGGTTTAGGGGTATTGAAGGAATGGCTGACGACATGGCATAAGGAAGTTTTGAGTAGTATTGGGTCTCATTCAAACTTTATTTGTCTCAGGAAACTTTTTTTATTTAAAGAATTCGAAATTTTAGGTAGAAGGTATTTGAATTAACTGTTCTTATGTTCAAAATAGCACTGCGTAGGCGTTTTCATGTTCATAACTTCATAATAAATCAAAGTCATGGATTCTAAACTTGGTTCAGATACACTTTATTTTTGTCAAGATACAGCATGTTATAGTACACTAGCCCTTACCTTTTCATTTAAAACGTCTCAACGGGCAAGTTTCCTTGAACTGAGTACTTTTTCCTTTTATTTCCATCTCTGGGTGGCATATTCCTGGAGACAGCAGAATGTAAGAGAGGACCATGTGGACAGGGGATGCTGAGACTGTGTCTGGGGGAAGTGACTATGTCTCTTTTGTCTTTTCTGTCCCAGTTGTACTGACTGCTTTTCTTTTTCCCCTGATGAGGCAGCTTAAAGGAGGAGATTTTATTTTGACTCGGTGGTTTGAGGGTGCTGGGTACAGCCCACCGTGGCAGGAAGGTATGCTGGTGGGAGGTGATTGGGCAGAGGTGGAGGAGCCTGGACGGATCAGGAGACAGATGGGAAGAAACAGGGTCAGGGTACGAATCTTAAAGCTCACCTCCCCAGAGATTGACTTCCTTTAGCAAGTCTCCACCTTCAAAGTCTCCTCAATATCTGGAACTACTGCTACCTAATGGGGACCATTAGGGGGATATTTTAGATCTGAACGATGACATCATGTAAATGAGATTCACTGAGGAGTCCTGATAATTCTTCAGGAAAGAAAGAGTTCCCTTCTAAAAGTTCATTGCATTATTATTAGGAGTGGAAAATGCAAGGGAGGGAGATTGAACGACCAGTTACTATTATCATCAAAGAAGTTTTTTTTTTTTTGTAATTAAGCAAATTAAGATGGAAGGCTGAATTTATTGTCTAATTATTATTAAGTGTTTCTTCGTGAAGTCAGATGGTTTGTAATAGTGTTGGACCCAGAAATAAACTCTAATGATATACCAGCAAATTAGCTTTGTTGTGTTGACGTGATGCTTACCTGTTAATATCATCAAATGACTCCCTTGCTTTCCATTAGAGCATTATTGTGTTTTGAATTTTATTACTTACCCTGATATTTTTTTTCTATGTGTAAATACTGTACAAACTTCTCTTTGGAACTGTTGATATGAGTAGACTCTCCTTGAATAAGGATGTAGCAAGAATTGCATAGTCCACAAGGAGTTTTGTAATAATATTTGACTTTCTCATCCACCTATGGGATGACCTTTATAATGGTCCATTCTATCCTGGCATTTTTAACTTCCATACTCTCTAATCTCTCATGTGTGTAGCAGATATCTTTAATCTTGACACAGTTGGTTGTGTAAACATTTGCCTAGGAAGAAAAATGGAGTTATTTTTTCATTGTATATTGGAGTACTGTATAAAAGTGGTAAGTGTGAATTTTAACTGAAATTTCTCACTTTGTTCTATACATCAACATGCATGTATCTATCGTATGCAACTGAAATTTTCATACACATATGCATGTATGTGTTTGGTGTTTAATATGAATATAAACACATATTATTATAAGTATGTGCGAGTCAGTACCTACCAAATGTGAACATTTCATTTTACTTTTTAAAAAGTTTCTTTCCTCCTGCAGAAGGCATGGTATCTTTATTTTAGAATAAGAGGCTTCACAGAAGGGATTTGAAACTTATAAAGAAGCTCATTATGCCATTAGTTTGAGCAAAATTCCTACAATAGTCTGTTCTAATGTTTGAATTGTGTTCATGATTGCATGTATGTTCATGCGTGTTCTTGTGTATTCATGCATTCTCTTCTATTGCTTGTTTTGAGATATTATTAATATGTTAAGAATATATAAGCTGCTTTTGATAAAGTATAGACTTAGAGTTCTATAGTTTTGCTGTGTTTTTCTCAGTGTCATACAGTGTTGAGACATGTGGGCTGTTGTACTGTAGATCATGTCTTAAACCTTGGTTAGTTCAGCCCTTCAACACTAGCTTTTATTGAGATTACTGCAATCATTAATTAGCTCTTTTGTCTTTGTGTTTAAGCCTCTAAAAATCACCCTTTGCCCACTCTAGTGAGTCTTAGAGACACAGATCTAACCCCTTTCCACTCAGCCTAGCATTGTGAGAGTTGGCTATTGCCTAGCTTTGTTTTGTTTTCTTTTCCTCCTTCCAGTTTTTCTGTTAATACCTGATTCTTGTCCTGTTTAGTACTGTCCTCAGTTTACTTAACTTTTGTGTCTGGTGGTCTTCATTCTTTCCTTTAAAGCATTACATTTTCAGTGAAATCTTTTTGAATACTTATTTAAGTTTAATAGGTATCAGTCATATGTCCTGTTCACGTGGTATATACATAATTCTCATACTGTAACTTTTTTACCCATATTTTTCTAGCCTTGTTGATGTCAAGCCACAACGAATACAGTACTAGAATTTAAATATTCTATCAAACTGAAATATTTGCTGTTGACTCAATGTAGTAAATTTGGATGTCACTTGCAAAAAATATTACCAATCCCAAATATTTTGTCCCAACTCTCACAAATTTAACACAGCCTGTCTTCAAGGTATCATATCTATAAGAAGTGTTTGTTCACCTTACATTTGAATGTTTACTTAAACATAAGTGCAGGTTACTGTCACCGAGTGAATGAACAAGACTGGTCTCTTACTGGGCCTTCCCTGTTAAGGGACTTGTGGCTACTGTGGCCTTGGAGTTGGATTCCCTCCCATTGTTTTCTGTGGGGCTCCTCCACCACCTAGAACCTTACTGCTTTCCCCCTAGCAGAATGTTTCTCAACCTTCCTAGCACTACAACCCTTTAATAGAGTTTCTCATGTGGTGACCCTCCTCCCCCGACCATAAAATTATTTCGTTGCTATTTCATAACTAGTTTTGGTACTGTTATGAACCATCCTTTAAATAACTGTGTTTTACAGTGGTCTTAGGTGATATGACCCCTGTAAAAGCATTGTTCGACCCCAAAGGGGTAGCAACCCACAAGCTGAGAACCTCTGCGGTAGTCAGTTCTGTAGAAGAGTGGAGTGTGCAGTTAGACATTGTCAAGAGCCATCTCCAAAGAGGGCTCTGTCAGTATGAGTCTGACCCAGTCCTCTGTGTATTACTTTACACTGTAAGTCCCTTGTGGCTCTTTCCACTATTAAAAAGGAATATAGCTCCTCTGTATTTATTAAAACAAAAGCTAACAGTTACTCATTAAAAGCAAAAGCTTTTCTTTAATTGGGGCAAGCACCTGTGGCCCTAGCCACAAAATACAAGTCATGGTTTTAGAGGATGCCTCCTCCGAGTTTTCAACAGCATGAGAATCAACATAATTAGAGCAAAACCTCTTGTTCCTTTTAATTTCCACAAACTTAATTTATCAGTGCAGAGTCAGGCTGTCACTGAGGAGGCTCAGAAGGTGACACATTCAGAAGAGGCAGCTCTGACTATCGCTGTTTTCTCTCAGACTGGGAAATCTGTGAGCAGAACACACAAGTGAGAAAAATGTCCCTGTTTAAAGAAAACAAGGAAGACACACAGATTCACTTATACACTCACATGCACACACACATTCTCATACACTTACACACGCCCATATATGCACACACTTTCTACCTTGCTCGCTTTCTCTCTACCAAAACAAGACCAAAAAAGTCCAAATCCAAACAAGCAGAAAATATGGGCACATACAAACCCAAACAACAACAGAATTAGCAATTACCACTTTCAGAATACCTGATTGGATTCCTATTTTATTATATGCATAAATTATATGCATACGGATAGCCCCTGCTATATCCTTCTTGTGCGGCTCTCAGCAGCCCTGCTATTTTTTGTAATCAGATAGACATTTCAGCCACCCAGGTGACCAAGCACCCTGCATTTCTATGTTCTGAGCTATCAGATGAGTGATTTTCAGTTTTTTTTTTTTTGTACGTGTTAAGTAAAGTTATTGTTTACCATATTATATGATGGTAACACTTTCTATGGGGCCCAAGATACGGAAATTAATTTTTGGGTAGTAAATTGAATAATAAGAACCAACAAAGTGTTTGTCAATATTGAATGAAAGAACCACCTGCAGTGTCAGACAGGTAATACGGGATTTAATAAAATCACTTAGGATATTGTCTCTCTTTTAACAAATTTAATCTTTCTGTGAAGTGTTTGCTTTCTCATTTCTGCATTTAGTAAAAGCTTAGAAATGGTGTTATTACTTTACCGCCCTGGACAGGGCAGTAAAAGAAGTAATCTCCTCTAGCAGATGAGGTTTTTAATACTAAGTGGCAAAGCAATCCCACTTCTCACTGATTTCTATTCAGCTTTAGAAAATATTAGATGAATGACAGATGATATCTTTTATCTTTAAAAAAATTTTTTTTAGCTCTAAGGAAATTCCATTTGTGCACACAAGTAAAAAGTTATGAAAATTAAATTGGATGTCAGAGGCAAGCCGAATAATAAACACTGCAGGGAGTGAGGCTCCGGAGTGGGGTCTTCCATCATTCTCTGAGAATCTGGAAAGTCACTTGACCTCGGAGGGTCCCTGGTCTGAGGAGGCGAAGGTACCTTTCCTGCCTGCCTCCTTAAAGTCATGTCTAGTTCTGAAACTGAATTCTAAGAGCTGGGGAAAATGCAGACACACTCTGTGAGTGTTTATTTTTCATAAAATTATATAGGGTCTGGGAAGGTCCAGAGAGAATTTATTCTGTTTGTTCTCTTTTAATAGGTTGAGCAGTTCCACTTTCGCTATTTCCTCAGTTACGACTCAAGAGACACCAGAAGCCCAGGATTTGTCGTTTTGGTTTTTCTTTTAGTGACTTATTAACCTTTATTAGTCATTTCTTTTAAAATCAGGATCACCAGGTCAGGAAGCCAAGGGAAAAAAAATGAAATAGACAGGAATCTGTGTGAGGAAAATTTAAGAGAAATGGAGCTTTTTCCTTTTTCTTTTGTATTCATTTTTTAAGTGACCTAACTTACATGGGTTGTGGTCTTGGTTAGAACAGAATGCTTACATTATGCCAAAGCCTGCTCTTCTTTTGAATGTACTGGGTGTGTGACTCAAAGAGGGAGGAGTTTGGCGAGACCTGATTTCTCAAAAATGCAGTGACACTCCACAGGAGGAATGTGTTTCCTGAGACACCCCAGAGAAATACTGGCTCTTACCTAGACCCTGCCCTTTCTTAAGTTCAAGATGGTAGAAAGTGTTGAAGCAGATGCACAGAGGCCGTCTGTCCTGGGACTTTACAGGACATTCCTAAGAGGGGTGGAGAATCATGCCCAGTGAACCCTGAGAACCTTTGCAGCTCTTCCACATGTTAAATTCCTTTAAGTAAATGAACTGAGGCGGAGCCCTGGGTGTTACTAGAATGGACTCTATAGAGAAAGGAATATACAGACATATATTCGAGTTATTCCTCTCTGCTCTCTGCAGACAGATGCTTGACAGATACTGTTGTTTTTGTTTTTTGTTTTTTTCTATATTTGCTTTGATCTCTGTCAGAAGTTATGCCTCAGTATCATTGGGTTGTCCTGCATCAGAGATATGTAGGTGGCTTAAATACAGTTGCATCCTAAATAGTCCCTTCTAGTAAAGTAAACAGATGCCCTTTACTGCAGAGGAAATACATGGTTTGGAGATGCTCAAATAAACTGAGCTAAAAATATTCATTACACAAAGAGACGCTAAGTGAAAGAGACACGTATCCATGCTCTCCTGACAATTTCTTGCTTGGAAATGACATCTCCCAAGGGCTGCCCAAATTCCTGGTGCCTGAATGGAGAGTAGACAGCTGGGTCTCAGCTGCTAAAAACAATCCCAGCCTCCCTCCTCCTCTTTGCCAAAGAAGAAGCAGGGAGAAGGGTGTACAGGCAACTAGTGCCAGCCACTTACTTCAAATTCATGGGTTTGAGAATTCAGTGAGGTTCCCTGGCCAAGAGGAAGCCATTCTCCACCCAGTGGGAGTGTTTGGAGCATGCAGTTCACCTCTCCAATGAGAACTCTTGAAATTGGCCTCCTTTGTGCAAGAATATACCTTTCTTCATAGATTGTTTCTGCATTTGCTTGAAGGCCGGTGGTGTTTACTGTTGAGTCTGCAGTTTTGGCCGGCTCCTGCCTTGCTTGTCAGTTGGCTCTCTCCTACAGTGTGATCTTAACGTTTCCCTTTGAAGCACTTATTTCCAGCCATTTGAGGAGAGTTTGGAAATGTTGGCTTTGCTCAGGCTTGGACCCTGGCTTGGTTCCTTACTACCAAAATGACCTTGAACAAGTTGAGTTGTTATTATCTTAGTTTCATTTCTTCTCTTTCTCTGTCTCCCTCTCTCTTTGGTATTTTGAGACAGAGCTTCTCTTTGTATAGCCCTGTCTGTCCTGGAACTCACTCTGTAGACAAGGGTGGCTTGGAATTCACAGATATCTGCCTGCCTGTGCTTCCTGAGTGCTGGGATTAAAGGCGTGCAATACCATCTGGCTCTTATCTTAATTTCTTAACAAGTACAATAGGAATATAAAATATCTTATATTCCTGTGAGATACACATCTTACAGTACATACTCATCAAAATGAACATCTTGTATGTGTTCAAGCATGCACCTGCTTGTCGGGGTCAGAAGATCTTTAGTGTCCTTGCACAGTCACTGTGTCTTTTGAAGTAGGGTCCTGACACAAGGCCTCTGTCCTTGTTGCTGGAATTACCAGGGTGTGGTTGGTTGTTTCTACATGGGTTCTGGGGGTTGCAGCTGGCCTTCGTGCTTGCACAACAAAGCAGGTTACTGACTGAGTTCTTTCACCAACCTGAACTCACCATTTTAGTATGAAAAATTAATTCCAGCATTTCATATAACGTGCTTAGAACAGGGCCCAGCACGCAACAGCCACCTCATAGTCATTGGCTGTGTGTCATCCTGCATGTGCTGTTGCTCCTGGTGCGGTTTGCAACTGTACTGCAGAAATACCTGCTTCAGTGACCTTTTCTGGAACCTCGCAGCCTTCCCCTGCTGTGCTTAGCATGTCTCAAAAAATGTTCTATGACGGAGGCGGGCAACTCTCCTGTCGTGCCTACCACTTTCTTTGCAGCAGAGTAAATAAACTCAGAAGGTCCTAACGTAAAACGAGCACCAAAGATGAATGGACCAGCTAATTTGCAATCAGCTATCTTCAGCTAATAGAGAGAGAGCAGTAATAAATAGCATGTGTCATGTTCTGCCATTGCCCAGACCACTTAGAAATTCTTACAGATTTGAGTAATTAGGCACAGGAAGGAGAAAATACCATCATTTAGTGATTATGAATTTGTACTTAGAAGTTCCAGTAGCATCGGCTGCAAAATTATTGTATTTATTTAGGTCATTAATGAAATAGTTGCTAAATGCATATTTCTAAAGAAGCAGTGGGTTTTCTAAATATCAGCTGCAAACAGCAAGGATATATGATATGGGGAAGGCTTAAAGGAAACTCAAGACAAAATATTAGCACTTAATCTCTCTGCCTGGTGGGACTGTATGTGCACTTTTAAATGAAAAGACCCCTGTTGTTTATTTAGTGCTTCCTATATGTGTGAACTATTTTGCGTCTTTTAAAAATAGCTGTTGGCTTTACACTTCATTTGTATTCTGACCAAATATTTTCATTAATCTCCTTTGAGATCCACAGAGCCATTCTGTGCTTTGTTTGTGAATTCTAATGCATTTAAAGATTGTAATTATAAAACTACATTTCAAGTGGCATGGATTGTAATTTGCTGGTGCTTCTGTTTGCTCGGGCCTGGACAATAGGTGCAGGGTGGAGCCGAGCACTGATCTGAGTTAGTGTATTAGTGTTCTCAATTTGAGAGCCAAACTTTTAAAATCTCCTTTATGAAGAATCCAATATTCTTCTTTTCTCTGTTAATGTACAAAGTAGTACATCTTCATGTGTGTGTACATGTGTATCTTTACACACTCACTTGTATTTGCTCCCCTCTTTTTTTCCTCATTTTACCTCTCCACAAATATTATGAATATTATTGGACTCTAATTTTCAGAAAATTGAAGTAAATTGCACCACCTTCTTTTTTTTTAATTGCACCTTCTTTAAACAAATGTACCATCTAAATGAGAGCCATGTCTTTCTACAGAAATAAAGGGGTTGCATTTTGCACATTTAAAAAAGTTAAGCATATTTATGGAGTGCAGAGTGACAATTTGAATATAACCTATATAAATCAAATTAGGACAAACAGCATTTCCTCCTCCTTAAATACCGTGTGTGTGTGTGTGTGTGTGTGTGTGTGTGTGTGTGCGCGCGCACACGTGTGTACTCATGCCAGTGTGTGTGTTGGAAATCCCACAACTCTCTTGATTTGCTTTTTTTAGGTAAGTATATAATGAATTGTTGGGAACCCTGGCAGAACACACTGGTGCTCAGCTCTCTCTGTGTTTGGGAGCCTATTATCCGACTTCCTCCCTTCTCCTCTCCTCTGGCCACAGACGATCATTAGTCTACTCTCTACTTCCACAAAGTCAACAAATTTAGCATCCACATGTGAATGAGAACATGCTATAAAAACTGTTTGTTTTTACCTTCCTGTCTCATTTCACTTCATGTCCTGTTTGCCATTATGTCCATGTTCCTGCAGAAGATGAGATTTGAGTCTATTTTATAGCTAAATAATAAAATGATGACTCATGGAGATCTGACTCCTCCAGGTAACACAGAAACTTGGAAACAGCGTGATGTTCCTGATATCCTGGGTCCTTGTGGGGCTTTACTTTGTAGTTCTTATCTGTCTTTCTTTAGGGGCCATGTTTGTGCTTATGGTTATAAATCACTGGCTGGAAAAGAAGTTTTACCAAGGAAGGTCCACCCTCAACCGGGTGAGTGGTTGGACTGGGAAGCTTGTCTACCTCCAGTCATTCAGCCTGCAGCTCCTTTCCCCTGTGCCTCTGCACCTGTGTTTTATAGTTCTATAAAGTTTTATTCTCAGTTCTCCCTTGGAGGTAGAATAAGGAGCCCCAAGTCAGGTTTGGCGGCCATTCTTAGAGCCTCTAGCATAGGGCTGCTTCTTGTCACAGGAGCCACGCTGGGACATATGGCCGCTTGACAAATCTTCCACTTTTTATTACTTCCTGTGTTTGTTAGAAACATAATCCTATCACGACCAGTGTCTCCAGCAAAACCACATTCTTTCATCTGTTCCATAAGATGCTGAGGGTACCTGCAAGACAACTCCTCATAAGAAACAACAGCCCATCCCTTTGGGTTATACAAGAGGAAGAAGGTAACTGGTCAGCTGCCATCACTGGACAACACTTATTTTTGGGGAGCAATACACTTTAAGTGTAAGTGTGCAGTTGAAGCTGTGGCAAGAATGCTGTAGATACGCCTAGCTCCATTTCATCCTCATCCATTCTGCAGTCAGGTTCTACCTGCAGATGAGGGGTCAAGTGGCCACAAGTAACCACAGAGTCGATATGGTAGGATACCAGAATACCGGGGCATCGTTCTTAAAGACAATCTTTTGTTTTGATACTTTTGACTTTGGCTGATGTAACCCTGCTGTTGCACTAATCCTGAGCAGTTTATCATAGACATAAAACATCACCCCTCACAAGCCGTGTTTCTACCTTTCTCAGTAGGCTAAATAGCTACCTGACATGGGCAAAGAGGGATGTTTTTGTGTTACACATTCTTGTGATACTTTCTTTTCTTTGTTTCTGCCTGTGATTAAGGATTTCTTACTAGACCTCTGTCTTCTTGCTCTCTTCATCATATGCTCATATGATCACTGCTTCCTGTGTGATTGTTAACATCTGCATTGTCTTCATCAATCGCTAATGTTTAGTGTTTGTCTCCCTGGTGACTTAATCTTGTAGCACCTCACGTTGTACTGAGCTTAGAGTCTGAGGACATCTTCCGAAGCTGGGCTGCTTTCATTGCTCTTCAAGTTTGAAGGTAGTCCTGTTGTCTTTGGATGCCCTTGAAATTTGTGTTTTAATTGAGAGAGTTGATAGCTCTAACCGTGACTAGGAGAATTCAGGACAGAGTACGTGCCAATATTTATGTAGGGTTTATTTGTGGAGGTGAAACTGTTGGGTTAGAGGTACCTAAATCACAAAGTTACTTGAGATTTGGTTGCCCTTGTATTGTTAGCCCAGTCTGAGGCACTCCTTTGGCAAACGAGGTGTGCATGCCTTTAGCTTCTGTCATCAGTTTCCCTCAGATGAGTAGTAAAGATTCTGTATTTTTTTAAGTTTGTGGAGACAGAATTTGAGGTCATTTAAAAAAAACAATATTCTGTGTCGCAGACTGAAGTAATATGTATTATTTTATTTGTTTTTACTGTTTGGACATTCAGAGGTGTGAGCTCTGGCTTGAGGTGGGAAGCGAGGCATGAAAGCCATCAGGACACACCCAGATGCTTGACTTCAAATGCCACCTCCACACGGGCTCTGCCTTTCATCTATTATTCAAATCTTATTTCCCAGCTTCTCCCCTTATATAGGAAATTAAAAAAAAAAAAAAGCAAAACCAAAAACCCTGTGTCTATATTCCATTCTGAAGAAAGATATTTTCTTTTTTTTTTTTTTTTTTTTCAGTAAACCTCTCAACTTGATAAATTTTAAACTGGTGTAATGCTTTGGAGCAATTTTTGGAGAGGAAATCAATTAAATAGATTTCATTGTATCAGCAGCTAGTTATCAAACTTAGTGAGATGATATTTTGAGTCTGTATAAATTCTTTTGCTCGTGCCCTGGGAGGATCTGCTAGAGACTACAACATAAGGCAGTCAACCTGCTTCTTTTAGTTATTCTTTACTTCTCAGGTATCTTTTCTGCACCAACAGTTTTTCTCACCAATTTTTCTGTCATCTAACATGTGATATATTATAGTTTTTTCACATATAATAAAGTAATAAAGATCAGAATTTTTTTTAAGTATGTATATGAGATTTAAGGTCATTTTAAAAAAAAACATAGTTACGTATCATGATGTCAAGTTTTTAATGTTTTAGGAGTTTTCCTGGGGAGTTATCGGTGGTGACTCATTTTTGATCTTCATTGGAATTATAACTGTATAACTGTGGGGTGTAACTCTAAACTCAGATTTTCTTTTCTCACTTTCCAAATTATTAGTTATTTTACACTGCAAATTTCACATGTAGTTAGAGCAATCATAGAAACAGTTTCCTAAGCCAAACCGTAACTTCAGAGTAACTTCAGTGTGCCCTGTACTTAGCCTCTGATGTTCAGGATCTATGGAGAGTTTTCACATGAGAAGTATAAAATTCCTAAGTACTTGGTGAAAGGAGAGGGGGAAAACTCAAGTCCAGCTTCCTTCGCAAGGGTATAGAAGCCAGAAAGAAGACGACCCAGGCAGACTAGAGTGGCCGAATGTAACACGAACTCTATCTGGGGTTCTCCCACTTGACTCTCCGTTAAGTTGGAATGGCCTCTCACATCCAACGACACTCAAATGTCTCCATAGCTGTGCTGTTTTGCTGCTTGGGAGATTTTTATTTTATGTGTCAGTCCCACCAAATATTAACCATATCCACTTGTTTGAAAGACGATCAGTGCTCTTTACAGGAATGGCTTGTTTGCTGTGGGCCTGGAAGGAAGCCAGACTGTCTTTAGCGACGTTTAGAGTGAACTAATGGATTGAATAGCATCAGCTAATGTATTGGCTGAAGTGATAATGATAGGTAATTTTCTTGTTGTAACTTCAGAAAATGGCGTAGTAAAGCATACGTCTTCACTATTAAGAATGTTTTAAGGGCCCGGGGAGATGACTTGCTGGGTAAGAACAGTTGTGAGGACCTGAGTTCAGATCTCTAGCACCCATATAAAAAGCTGGGTCTGGCCTTGCATTCTTCTGTAGTGCCAGCACTGTGTGTGTGTGTGTGTGTGTGTGTGTGTGTGTGTGTGTGTGTGTTGGGGACAGGGGTAGGTTACCGGAGCTTTCTGGTGGTCAGTCTAGTCCAGGCTCAGGACAGACACTGCCTCAGAGAAGTGAGGTGGAAAGTGATAGAGCAGGACAGGGGATAGCCTCCTGTGGCCTCCATGTATGCTGGGGTATGCACATTTTCCCACACAGATACACACACACACACACACACACACACACACGCGCACACACACACAAACACACGCACAGACACCATGCACATACACACAAAAATAAAAGAACCTCTTCTTTTTAAGAACTATGAAAAACTCAAATATTGGATAGTATATCTTGCATATAAATCAAGGTTAAGATATTTTTGATAGTAAAAGGGTTCCATTTACGTGGAACATACGGAAAACAACAGTTTTGCTGTCTTTTGAGATGCTTATTAGTTATCTAAATTAGTTTCTAATATTACTATGACTACTACTTTTAGGTGTTTTTCAAAGTCTTCAGTGAACTGTTAATCTTAAAATGCGATTGGGAATATTTTAGATGGCTTCTCCAGTCTGATCTGAAATCTGAAATTCCAAACAGGCTCTTGCCTCCTTCTACAAGGCTGGTCATGGAATTTTGCTCTCCATGGCTTCAACCTCTCAGAACTCCCTTCCTAGAGAAAGATGATCTGTCAGCCCTGCTGGAGTGGGAGCAGGAGCAACTGCAGAGATAAGCCAGAGCTTGTCAGCTGTGGATGCAGTGAAACCCACCAGCAATTCCTCCTGACAAACAAAACAAAGAAAGGCTTAAGATTGAGCTTGGGTGGGTTCCAGTTTTACCATAATGTAAACATGGCTTCAGTCGGGAATTTTATTTTTCACTACATTTATTCTCAATTACTTCGTTCAGTGGTTTTCTTAAGATTGTATATCTAATGCTAAATGCAAAGGATGGGATTTTTTTTTTCTTCTGGAATAGTTAAAAGATAAAGGGAAGAAAAGGAATCTACGCGCACACATTCACTCTTGGTAAAAACCAAACCAAACCCTCTTCTTTTTTTTTTTTTATCCCACCGTTAGTGTGACAGCAGTAGCAAATATTGTCAGAACAAAATTTGCTGTTATTAAAAAAAAATGGTTTAGTGTAGTTTTTAAAGTTCCCAAAGTCTGTGAGATTCCAGTGCTAGACACAGAACTCCAGGCAACTAGTGACTGCTGAGAGAGGAGCATTAGCCTCTCCCAGGGCAAAACCCCTGATTGGGTTATTTAGAACCGAGTGGTCAGCCCCAAAGCCATATACACATATACAACAGAAGTGAACTCAGCAGGTTGCATTCATATATTTGTTTATGTATGTGCACATGTAAGAATAATAAAGAAAAAGAGGCTGCCAATTTGAGAGTTGGAAGCATGGGAGGGGTTCGTCGGAGAGAACATGGAAGAGGCTGGAAAGAGGAAAGGGAAGCAGAAGAGAAAGGGGAAGAGGAAAGGAAAGAGGAAGGGGAAGTGAACTAATTATATTTTCATAAAAGTGTAAGAAAACAAAGTAAAAAAAAACCCCCAACAACATAGCTTGTTTGTGTACATTATGAAAGAGATGAAACATGAAGCTTGCAAGCCAACAGGATAGTGCTATGCTGCAAAATGTTTACCTTAACTCACCCTACTTAAACACAATTATTTGTTGAAATTACTAACCAGACAGATGTTTATAACTATGGGACGTATTAGTTACTTTTTAAAAATTTCTGTGATCACAACACTGGAGAAGAAGCAATCTAAGAAGAGAAGGTTCATTGGAAGAGGTACACAGAAGTGTCACGGAAGTGGGGGTGTCACCCAGCATGGACATGAGGCAGCTGGTCTCTTTATAGCTGCAGCCAGAGACCAGAGAGACAGATGCTAGTGCTCTGTTCACATTCTCTTTTTTATTCTGGCTCTGACCCCATTTCACAGCCCACTTTTACAGTGGGTCCTCCTATCACAGGAACCCGGAAAGTCCTTCACTGACTTTCCCAGAACTCTCTCTTCTAGGGGGTTGGGTATCTTGCAAGTTGACAGTCAGATTAGCCATCGCACCCAGGGAGGATGCTCTCCTCTTTGTGGTGTGTATTTAGCTACACTTCATGCTGTGTCTAGATACGTACTGCCAGGTTCCTAAAAATTCCTTAGGTCTCATGAATTGAGGTATAGGGTATTTGAATGTTACTTCTTTGAAGAGAAGGAGGGGTGTGTAATTGAGCTTCTTTCTTCATTTTGGTTAATTTGCTCATTCTGAAGCATGGTTATGTGGCCAAAATATAGAATTTGCTTTGAATCCTAGACAATTTAAATAAGACGTCTTACTAGTTACAAAATATTGAATTATACATATTAAGCATGTATTTTCAGCTAGAGGTGGAACTCCAGGGAGGAACAGTTTGATAGTCACTGGGTGTGTTTGAAATGAGTTCTTTTCTCATCAATAAAAATTGCTCCTACCTACCCTACCCCAAAATGATAGCTTTTGAGTCAAAGAAGCATGTTAGGATTTTCTTTTCCTTTTCAAGGTGCTAGGTTCAGGTAATATTTTCACATACTGATTAATTGCAAGCAGCACAAAGGTTTTCCTCTGAGTCTGGATTGATTATGTTTTTAAAACTCTCATTTATAAATCTTCTAAGTTTTTACCCACCTAAGGTCCTCAGTGTCATAAAATTAGAATGACATATTATGATTCATTTTTCTTCCTCTAAAGACATAAACTCTTTATATGAACTTGAATATTTGTTGTGTGTGTACATTTTAGTTTTTGGACACAAATTGAGGAACAAGTGTTTCTTGTCTTTAGAGCTGACATACACACATACTACCTGGGCATTGATTGTGTCTGTCAATTCTCATTTTGTACATTCATTATTCCCCAGAAGTGTGGAGTTAACAGGAAACAGAAATCTGTTAGAACATCCTGGCATTTTTCAGAGGAACGCTACCTAAAAGTCATTTCTCTACTTTTTACAATAAGGTCTTTTTTTTCTGAGAATAAAGATCTGCTCCGATCAACTGGAACATCAGTCAAGAATAAAAAGTCTCTTTTTTATCTGTCAGAATTATGTTGGTGAGGTGTACTGGCTTCTTTGGGCATGTTGACTTCATTCCAGTGAATTTATATTGTATTTCCCTTCTTTAGATCTAATTTGTGTTATTTTAATTGGAGGTTTGTGTGTGATTGTATTCACATGAGCATAGGATCCCTTGGGAGCTGGAGTTGAAGACATCTGGGAGTCCCCTGAACTTGTTGGATTCTTGCTTGTTATAGCACTATATGCTCTTAATCACTGAGCCATCTCTCCAGCCCCTTACATTGTGATATCTGATTAGCACAATTAAAGGGGACCCATTCAAAGCTTGTTTAATACTGTTTCTGGTATAGATTTGTATGCTGATTTAATTTTCCTCTTGAAAATGAATGAGGGAACATCATTTGAAGTAGATTGCCACCCCAGTGAACAAATCTGTATATTCTTTCTTAGTTCACAACTGGTGAAGGTTGATTTTTTTTTTTTAATTTCTCTGAGAATCACCATACAGATATACTAAGGGTATTGTATTTTCCAACATATATTCTATGACTTTCCATATGCTCTTTGAAAGGAATATATATCTCCTCCCATGCTTTAAGATAACAAGAAAGTTTTCCACGTCTACAGCTAAATCAAGATTGTTTTATGGAAGCAGTAAGAACAGTGAGCAATAATTCTGCTTGTTTCCTTTAGGAAATGATGAATGGGTGAGTGCCCTGGAAGGAAGAATGGGAAAGATTCTGCTACTATGTCTTTTCAAACCCCACTCTTCACTCCTCACAGATTGTGCAGAGAAAGCTGCCCTGGCCTTAATGACTGTATACCTTTATTTTTATTTTTAAATAATTTTATACATTCACTTGTATCTCAGCTGTAGCCCCCTCCCTTTTTCCCTCTCAATCCTCCCCTCCCTTCCTCATCTCCTCCCTGCGACTGTATACTTTTTTTTGTGGCTCAGACTTAAAATTAACTGGAACCTGGGTATTATTAAAAAGCTTGGCTTCAGGACAAAGGATGTAGTTTAGCTAGAGTATTGGTACTCCTTTCCTTAGGGCCGCAACACTGGATGCATTAACACAGACCTGTAATCCCTGAACTGGGCAAGGGAAGGCAAGAGGATTCAGAAGCAAGGCTATCCTCAGCTATATTATAAGTTTAAGGCCAGCCTAGGCTACATGAGACCCTCTTTCAAAACACCAGCAAAACCAACCAACAAAACAACAATAACGAAGCAAAAAACAAGAAAAGAAGACAAAAACTACATAAGGCTTGGCTTTAGAGAGGATTTGGGTTTTGAAAAAGTGCTCTTACATCAATCATCTACTATCTATCCATTAATCATCTATCTATCTGTCTATCTATCTATCTATCTATCTATCTATCTATCTATCTATCTGTCATCTATGCATGTATGTATGTATGTATCTATCATCTATCTTTATCATCTATCTATCAGTCTATTGATCATGTATGTATGATCTATCATCTATCAACTATCTGTCTATTCATCCTTCCATCTATCTGGCTATATGTATTTTCTGAGGGAGAGGAGAGAATAAAACTTTGGGGGATTTGGTTTTGTTCTTCATGTAGCTTGCTTAATTGAATTCAGGTCATTAGACTTGGCAGCAAAAGCCCTCACATTTTTTGCCATGTCATTGGCCTCCAAGTGTTTTAGTATAACTACTTTTCCTCATAATTTTTCAGAAAGGGTCTCTGTTCCATGTTCCCTCATGCGCATACCATGTTCTTAAACAAACGTTCAAGAGTCCTTCCATGAAGGGCCCTTGAGCTCCATGCCAGCCAGAGGGACTATAAGCAATCATTGTTGGGGGGCGGGGAGAGTGTCACTTCACCATGTAGTCACAGATGAACTGTCCTTTCTTCACGGAAAAACATTCCACTCATGATTGGGCAAGTAAATTAATTTAAATTTAGTGGGTTACATGCACAAAGAAGACAGGAACATAGAAGGAAATGTAGAAGGAAAGAGGCACTCATTGAGAATAAGGGTGCTGTAGGGAGGGGGAAGGGAGCTGGGGAAGGGGAATTGAGGGTCAAAATCTTTGAAATTCATTATCTAGAAATACTAAACTGAAGAAGAATCTCTAAAATCTCAATATTTAAGCACTGAGGACAGAAGGTAGGGGTGTGTGTGTGTGTGTGTGTGTGTGTGTGTGTGTGTGTGTGTGCACGCGCGCACGTGCATGTGTGTAAAAGAGGGATGGTACTACTGAATGCTACTTAGCACCTAATCCTTCCAATGAGCAGTTTAGGAATAAAAAGAGAAGAATCAGTCTGATTTCTGTATTCAGTTGACCTGGGTGCAGAGGCCCTTCCTTATATGGCTTACTGCAATGTGAACAGACACTTGTGACCCTGGAGCTGCCCCCTCTCTGAGTGATTGATCAGTGGAGGGCCATCAGCAATCTGCGATGTTTTTTCAAGGCAGTTCTCCAGGGTCAAGTACCATGGTCCCGACTGCCCCGGTGTGATCTGCAGCTACCCATCTGTTGCTTCATCACCAGGAGCAAATAGCATAACTGAGAGCAGAAGGCGGCCCCCCTTCATATTTCTTCTCTGCAGAACAGAACGTCGTCAGCACCAGTCGAGGTTTTCCACCTGCTGTTCCTACAGTGGAGGAAAACTTAAGATTTAGTAGGTATATTTTTGTTTATGAATTGTAGCTGTGCACAGCTTTTACTCCAAAAGGAATGAGTTTATGTGGAGCCACATACAAATGACCATGGCTTGGGAACATGGACTCGGTTTGCCCTGAGTGACACACCCAGTGTAGTATAGAAGTGATTCTCTCCCCCCCCCTTCTCTCTTTGTCGTAGAAGAAAAGATGGTCATGAATCCATGTATGCCCACAGGTCACTGCAAAGCAGGAACTGCCTGGCAGGGGTCTTAGATGTTGATGACTTTTTCAGCAAGAATGTTCGTATAACCTAGTGGTGTGCTAGTCACTTAATTATCTGACCAAATTCCCAAGGCATATGTTATGTCTAATAGTCAATATCATGGTAAATCCCAATAAAGGGGCTGCCAAGAAATGACTATTAAGGAACCTCAAGATAATTTTGGCTCTGGATCTCTAATCCTCTAATCTCCCCAATCCTAAAACTTTAATGAGCTCATGGATTCTCCATGGTAGGAATCACTGTCAGAGAACTCTAGAGAACCACACTTTGACAACTCTGTTTTATTTTTAAGATGGTGAGGCTGGGCTGGAACTCACTACGGAGACCAAGCTGGCCTTACACTCAGATATCCACCTGCCGCTGCCTCCTGTGTACTAGGACTAAAGGTGTGTGCCACTACATGGCCAGGGACATTTTTCTCTTAAATACTGTATTTCAGGAACATGTGTTTGGGGAATCGCATGTCATAGAAGCCTGTGTTGACTCTGAAATAATCAATAGGGATATGTTATGGTAGAATTTGCTCAGGATCTATGTTAGGACTGGAGATGAAACTTAATGGTAGAGCAGCTAGTCTAGCATATGCAACCCCCCTTTTTCCCCCCCTACCTTTCCCCTTGCCTCTTCCCCTCACCAACCCTCCCTCCCAGTGAAACAGGATAAAAGGTGTCCTGTGTGGATGTGCTATAAGATTGAAATTTATTTCTCCCTCAGTTTATCTCATTGCCTTTTTGTATTCCATGTGGCTGCAGGATGTATAATATTCTCAGTGTATCTCTGGATAAAATCTTTTCACAATTTTAATGCAATTGTAGACTAATGTATACTTTCCTTTTCTGGCATCTGAAACCTTTCATATTAAGTTGTTTCTGCCTTACCTCTCCATGATTTTCATAGTTGTTATTCAGAAGTGTTTTGGGGCCCCTGACAGTATCATGTTCTTTTATGCAGACATTAACTTTCTTTGCCTTTTTTTTTTTTCCTGTTTTCAGTCTTATTTTTATTTTTTTGAACTATCACTTTTTATGCATTACTTTTCTTCTTTTCTCAGGAAGAAGGGTCAAGACTTAGGAAAAGGTTTTGGAGAATATTTAAGTTGCAATGGAAGAGGAGATGCTTAGAAAAAGGATAGCACATTTCTAAGATCTGGGATTGGACTTATTGGGAGAGATACTTGCATTTCTTTCCTTGGTACATCCTTCCTTCCTTAGGTGAAACTTAGTGAAGCTGACTCAGTGACTGCAGTCTTTTCTTTTGGTTTCTTTAGGATTTTGATCACCTTGTTATCACATGTATCTTTGTGTTTCATTCACCAGCCTGGAGTTATTATTATAATTGCATTCTATTTCTTACCCTCCCCACTTTTTCTTCACTTCACTAATCCTTAATAATTTGGACCTAGAAACTCCTAGAAAAAACATTACAAGAGTAATTGTAAGAATGTTCTAGAGCAGGTTTTGTAAATTTGCTTCCTATATGGTGAATAGGATTGTGTAACTCTTGGATTAGAACTTATTGTAAAGTAGAAATTGATTCATATTCAAGGATCATTTTTATTATGCAAGTCAAGCTGATCAGTTAATGATTTCACGATCCTTATGACTCATTTCTGATAAAATGTTGACATGAAGCTTTTACCTACTTATTTCGTGTAGCTCTTCCTCCTGTTACTGTTAATCAGAATGCTAGAGTCTAAAATTAACCATATCTATGAAGGGCAACAATTACAGCCATTTGTCTTCCAAATGTGTCAATGTGATTTCTACTCATAGTTTAAATTTATATACAGAGGGTGGCCAGATCCCATGTAAAGGGTAATGGGGACCCTGAAGGCATACACTGCAAAGTTGTAACTCTTTTTCGGTTTATGATAGCAAATTCTATTTGTGAGAAAACCTTTTTCTTTATGATGTAAAGATGCATTTCCTAGCAAACTACTTTTATGGGTTTTAAATGAATAAAATAAAATTTAAATTAAATTAATTTTAAATGAAAAGTATATCATCTTTCATGAAAGCCTATGTAACACAGTCATTTTAAGCATCTTTAAAAGACGATACATATTCCATCTGTTGGGCTTTGAGTTAGAGTGAAGGATTACTGTAGTCCTACGAGAGACTTGAGAATACCCGCAATATGTTCTGCTTTGGAGAAAGGTTTTGGGTTTGTGGTTTTCTCTGTCCTTTACAATTTTGTCTTTGATGCAGCTGCTCTCTGTTATTGTTAAGACTGTCTTTCACCACTATCCAAATTGACAAACTTTTGATAAGGAGAGTGAGAGGAATTTAATGGCTTGAAGTTTACCCCCTGTTAGTGTTATTGCTTACCTGAGAACGTTTCTCCACACAGATCTCCATGGTAACTAAACAAATAAGACACTTGAAAGGAGGCAGGTTATTGGTTTTTCTCATTAAAGCCACTGCTAGATTTTCATTAGTTGTAATCCATTTTCTTTCAAGATTAGACGTACAGGCCACTTCTTATTTTCCTGACTTGAGTGAACTGAATAAGTTGACTTGTGTGTCCCCTTTGTAGATGGCCTAAGAAGCAAATATAATCTTTTTTTTTTTTTTTTTTTTTTTTTTTTTTTGTTTTGTTTTGTTTTGTTTTGGGCTGCACAGTCACAACTGAAAGTAAAGCCAGGGAAGCTGAGAGGTAGTCAATGTAAGGGGGAAAGGCTACTTGGACCCTAAAAACTCAGGTTGTTAATCAAAGCCTAAGCCTGAGCTTGGTCACAGACCATCCATTTATGCTTCAGTTTCCCTCCCTTTAAAACCAGGCTGTGTTTGAGAATAATCTCAATAATCTACAGAAAAGCCTAGCCCAGACCTCAAGCATTATTTAGATCCTGGTAAGCTTTTTGTATTTTATTTGCTATAGTAGACATCATAGGCACCTTTATATTTGTTTGTTTGGTTGTTGTTGTCATTGTTTGCTTTTCTCTAGACATGGTGTAGAGAAAAACAACCCTGTGTAACCCTGACTGTCCTTGAACTGGCTCTGTAGACCAGGCTGGCCTTGAACTCACGGAACTTCACCCACTTCTACCTCCCAACCACTGCGATTAAAGATTGCACCGCCACTGCCCAGCTCTTAGACATCTTTTAAGTCAAGCGGTTGATAAGGTTGAAATATGAACTTCCCAGTTTTGAACTTGCCTTGCAAAGAGAGTTTCCGAACTTCTTACTCCTTTTCCAGTAAAGCTGTCAGCCATGTTTACATGGTAGCTCTATAAACTGAAGAAAAGCCTCATCATGTATACCTTTAAAGTGATTTATAACTTCAGCTTTCCTTCTGGGGCTCCGATAACGAGAGTGTGCTGAGGTTTCTGTTTGTATTGAATTTTTAAAGGGAGTAGTGTTCAACAGGGGTGTCATTGACAATTAAGATCATGCTAATTGCATGTTTCATCCTAGCACTTGCTTCTTTAATGCTTTTCTTACATGAAGAAAAAGTGGCTAGACTGTAACCATGATCTTTGCTTCCCTTTCTAGGTGGCTGCACCTTTGACGATGGGCCAGGGGCCTGCGACTACCACCAGGATTTATACGATGACTTTGAGTGGGTCCATGTCGGTGCGCAGGAACCCCATTACCTGCCCCCTGAAATGCCTCAAGGTGAGATGCATTCTCCTAACTCAGCGTTCGGGGAACTGTTTCAGAATAAACAAGATTTTCTCACTTCATATGTAACAATAACAATTTGTTATATTAAGCTCATTTTTGGGTCTATTTGGTCACATCTAAAAATCTTAAGATATTCTTTACTCTCCCCTCTCAATGCTCTATAACCCCTCCTCTATACCTAAAGAGTTCTTATTACATCTTTCTTTTGGCTTAGCAAAAAAAAAAAAAAAAGTAATTTTCTAAACATTAGCCACTTTTTTCTGTTTTTTGATTTTTTTTTGGTTCCATATATAAGAGGTCAAAATGACAAAGTAAAATTAGCAAAAAGGAAAAACCAAGAACAAACAAAAATTGTAGAAAAATACATTACCATGAGATTCAATGATTTGGCAAATCTGTGATCATATTTCACAGGTGTGATGTAGTTAGACTGTAAGCAAAGGCTTGCTCAACTTTGACCAGGAGATGAACGGTGTCATTCTCCCACAGAACATAAGTATATCAATTGCTCTGTAGAGAGATGCCTTGGAGACAAAATTACTAAGTGGAGATATTTTCTGAGTAGATATTGTAGAAATAGGGCATAGACCTGTTTTTTATTCACCTAGAACTTGTTATGGGTATTGACTTTTTATTTTATAAGGTGGTATAGTTTCTGATTGCTCAAGACAGGTCATCATCTTTCTGTGATTTGTGAAAAGCACGTCAAATAGCATACTAGAATATACTTTTGACTTAATACAACATGAGACTAATTATTCTTTCAGTGCTACATAGTAATTTGGAACTAATTCTAAGATGTGTTCAGTGAGAACCTGATTAATTATAAAAATCAGAAACATAAACATAAAATTTAAATCATTGTAGATAAGAGAACAGGTGATATCTAGAAAGAAGCAAATAATTATATATAAATCATGTATGTATGAAAGATAATATCCTTTCATTATGATATAAATCATATAGCTAATGTTTACTTTCTACCAGTAATTCCTTTTGAATTAACATTTTAGTATTTTATTACAGTTACATAAAAATAGCTCAAATTGATTTCTCTACAAATTCAGAGTGACCTTCATAATTGACCATGAGTTGCAGATATCACCACTGGAAGTGCAAATATCAATTCTGGTTATTGATTAAAAAGCCTTGCTAGTTAACATGGTTCATAAACACAAAAAAGAGAAAGCATTTATGATAATCAGCAGAAAATGCCAAGCACTCAAACCAAATAAAATCAAATCCAAACTATAGATATTTAAATGAGAATTGTAAATGAATAAAGTGAGTACATTCCTAGGAAATATTTTGTATAGTTCTATTCTGTGATGGATGCCAGGATGAAGTCTGCTTTTTATTCTGAATTGTAGCTTTCCCTGGCTGAGCAGGCAAATGGCTCCTTTGAGGCTAGACTAAGGCATAGTTTTATTTCTGGAGGATTCCATCGATGGCCAGTCTTCAGCTGACACCCATGATTTCTTGCACTTGACCCTGACACTAACTTCATTTGTGTATTGGTTTGTAGTCTTTCACAGGTACATAAATTATTATTCTGGTTCATTTTGATGAAAGAAACCTCTTTATGTTTTCACTTGAGTATTCTCAGTGGTATATTTAGATGAAATTTTTCATGTAATATTAAAAAGGTGGGCCAAATGCACACATTTTGACTGTTTATCATCAGAGAATAATCAGAAAGACGTTGATTTATGGAAATGTTGCCATTACTAATTGCTATTGATGGTGGGTAATGAGTGCTGAAGAGAACGTTCAGATGACCTTGTTGGCTCACCTTTTACACAATTACTTAATCATCGGTTACAGTGAGGATGATATGCGCAGAAAATGAAAGTGTTTCAAATTCAGCCATATCCCTCAATTAATAGCACATTAAATAATTAATCATGCAAAGAAGGGAAAAGGTCATGGACACTATTTTTATTTATTTATTTTTATGTTTTGCAGAATGTCTTTCTGTTTAGTGTGAGTAGAAGGGAGAGAAGTATTTGTGTGTATTCCTGTTTTATTTACCTGTTTTATATGCACATGGGTCCACCTGCACACGTGTGTGTCTGCATGTGGGGACAAGATGACAATCTTGGGTGCTGTTCTTAGGGACTTAGGGCCTATCTGTCTTGGAGTTTTAGACAGCATCTCCAATTGGCCTGGAGGTTGCCCAAGTTGCTTATCTGGTTGATCAATGGGTCCTCCTGTCTCACCTTCTCCAGTTTGGATTATGAAGCTTTAAGTGCCTCAGTCACATTTAGCATCTTCCTTCCTTCCTTCCTTCCTTCCTTCCTTCCTTCCTTCCTTCCTTCCTTCCTCCCTCCCTCCCCTCCCCTCCCTCCCCTACCTCCCTCCTTCCTTCCTGTTTAGTCTTTGCTGTGGGAACTGGAAGCAAGGTTCTCATACTTGAATGGCGAGAACTTTACTAACTAGATTATCTTCCTAGCCCTACTTAGTTCACTTCACATGGTATTCTTTTTTTATTTTCCTTCTGATATTCTTTTAAAGAGTTGACTGAGCATTAATCTGTGCATATATTGGCAAAAAGGACACATGAGACTAACTTTTCATGACTTGTTTTGGAGAGTTGCCTCAGCTGTTAAGAGTACTTGTTCTTTTAGAAGACTGGTGTCCCAGCCCCAGCAAACATAGCTTCCTGGGGATCTGATGCCCTCTTCTGACTTCCATGGGTACCAGGCATGTACATGGTACATAAACATATATGTATGCAAAACAGTCGCATACGTAAAATAAATAAATTTATTAAAAAATTTAATGACCGATAATTTCTCTTTTCACACAGATAGATAGTCCTGCTCAGTAAACTTTGTTTACTGAAAACACATAAATAGAAGCAAAACAGCTAAGCAATTTAAAGCATCCTGGCCTCCTGTCATGGAGAATTTGTTTGTCTGTCTGAAGCAGATACAACATTGAACCTCTGCAATACTTGGACATTGTTAATTATTGACTTTTTATTGGCCTTTAGAGGGTTAAAAAAAAGGAAATGGTGAATAAACAGTTTGGAATACTGAAGGGAGAATAAAGAAAACAAGGAAATAACTTCTCTTAAGAAATCTGCTACATTAGTGACTGCTTGCCACATTCCAGAGCAGTTCTTAGCCTGTTAGATAACAATAATGACAACAAAAAGGACCATTAAATGTTTGAAAATAGCCTGCAGAAGAAGGAATGCTTCCTAAATGAGTCCTGTAGGCAAAAGCTGTATGAAAACTGGAGCAGCTACTCATCAATGAAATGCCAGGTAAAGCTGTAATGAGAAACCGCTGCTCCCCGTGACACCAGTTGTCTCCCCAGGACAACAGGTGTCTCCAAGAACAATGTAGAACAAGAGGAAGCTTCTCAGGCTACCGTAGACTCTAAATCTGCATAGCCTAGTTATACAGCCTAATGGGCAGCAAATCCATTCTTGCATGGAAGCCCAGAGGAACTGAGCACATGTGTGCATTTAAAGAACATATGAATGTATGCACTATCAACGTTCTTGATAGTTCCCAGATGAGAACAGCCTGAATTTCAAAGCTTGGGAGTGGCTTCATATAATGAAATAAATATCACAACACAATGTCCATGAACTGACTCGTGCTGTAAGTAGCAATATTGATGGGCTTCACAAATATCATCACGGAATGAAATCAGACACAAGAGTCAGTATTGTGTTTGAGCTCCATAACATTTAAAGGTTGGCAAGCTGATTGATGAGTTAGAAGTCTGCATGGCAGTGCTTTCAGGAGGGCGTTGGGAGGAGGCATGAAGGAGATACTTGGATGCCAGATGCCCTGGTTATTGATGTGATGGTGAGTTGTGTATTTTTCTGTCCGTGTCTTCTAAGTTATTAAAGGATGACAAGTAAGTAAGACTAGTGTTCACAAGCTTACTATTGCAAAACTAGAATAATGATTATAATGTTGTGGGTTAGCAAAAGAGATACATTACAGAAGTCCTCAAATGGTATCAAACTTCCATTTTTTTCTACACTTCATCTCACCCCATTTCATCTTTGGAATTATATTAGGTGATTGATTGCTTGACCAGTTAAACATTGTTCAAAATCTTACCCATTTTTCCTGATCTACATGTGAATACCTGATGAGTGAGGAGCGTCCTGTCTGGTGTGGAACTCTGCCTTTGCCCTCATAGAGCTACAATAGTCCCTAGCTTTACTTTGTACATACATCAGTTGATGATATTCTCAGATTTTCAATTTTATCATATATTTTTTTCCTCACTGACCCATAATATCATCATGCACAAAAAGCATGCTGAAAAACTTTCAGTTTCTAAAGACATCATTTTATTTTCTAAAATTTTATTCTAAAATCATTTTATTTTCTAAAACACAACGCTTAGTAGTTTTGTTCAAAGGGCTGGGGATATGCCTCAGTGGGTCAAAATGCTTGCTGTGAAAGCGTGAGGACCCAAGTCCCCGCTACTTACATAGAAAGTCAGGCATGACTTTATGTGTCTTTTACTCCAGAATTGTGGGTGGAGACCTGCCCAGTGTCTGTCGCTGGCCTCTCAGCCCAGCTGACATAGTGAGTGTCGAGTTCAGTGGGAGACCCCCGTCTCATTGAAATAAGGCAGCGTGTGATAGAAGGTAAAACTCAGGCTTCTGGCCAGGCAGCCCCATCCTCCAGCACACCGTACGAACACACCACACGGAAAATAACTAAAAGAATTTGTCCATGACTTGGGGAAGTTTTTCTCTCTTCTTACAGGGAGATATTGAATACAAATTTTTGTTTCCTACACATTGTAATGAGAGGTTTCAGCATGACCAGAAGATTGTAATTTATTCAGTCAACTTTTGCACTTGTAAGTGCTATCATCTATTTTTGATAGGTTTAAATGACAGTTGTTTTCAGGGGAGGATCGGCGCGTTCTCTGCCTTGCCTGTCAGACTTGCCAGTGGTCCGCACAGAAACCTGTTATATCAGTGTAGAAGACAAACCACAGAGCATGCGTGTGATGGACAGAACTGGAGATTGTTCTTTGATCTAACACGCATTTATGTCTGTGATCTTGATTGTCAAATATTCTTTGATGCTTATGACCGCATGAAACAAATTCATTTGCCCATTTGACTATCTGTTCTGTTCTAGATGTGAGAGTGAGAGATGTGACTGACATGTCAATACATTTGCCTTTCACTGAAATTGTAACTGCTTTTTCTTTTGAACATGTTTCTCTGAAATGATTAATTGAATTTTTCTTTAGAGTCTCTAGAGTGCCTCTTTGACAGTATTTAAAATTATGAGTACATTAGAGTCCACCTTTAACTTTCTTCTTTCTACTACTCATAATATAAATCACTGCATGGAGTTTTTAATTTAGCTTGCATATACTGTATGTTATTAAAAATAAAACCTCTATTTCAGATTAACCAGAAGATTGAAGGAGAAAACCATTCCTCTGTCTTGTAAAACTTAGTGAGGTGTGATTCAGAAATTTATAACCTTAAAATTTAGGAAACATGAAATTATACAGGAGACGAGGAGATGGGAACAGTGCTAAGAAATGAGCCTTTATATTAACTTGTTGCTTTTAAAACCGTGTCTTTGTTTTTTTTATATTTTAAAAAGGTTTTATTAGTCAGGTTTTTAAAACAATGCTTTCATTCTTATTCTGAGAGCTTCAAGCTGCTTGCATATTCAACAGGAACATGCTCATGAGTCACTGGGTTTGGTACTTCTGCTAGGATGATGTAGTGAAAATGGAAACTTTGATGCCTACAATTTAATACGTACGACAGCATTTATAGGGAACTTACATTCTGTACTTAATGACCCTAGTCTGTCAACACTCTAGTTTTATCAAGGCGGCTACTATGAGGAACACTTAGTGACCTAAGGGTCTAAGGTAAAGGTTAAAACTGGTTTTTCAAATTCAAACCCTTTCATACATTCACCTCTGAGTCAAGATCCCTGGGAAACTAGGAAACTCTGTGTTTGTATGTGTTTTGTGTGTGTGTGTTTGTGTGTGTGTGTGTGTATGTAGCTGTGTAATGGTATGTGTGTGAAGGTCGGAGGGTCCAAGGATAGCCTTGGGTGTGCATGTTTTGATTGAAACTGATTATCTCTCCTGTTTTGTTATGTTCATTAGTCTAGTTGGACCATGTACTTGTAGTATTTTGAATCTCTCTTCACCTATCTTGCCAGAGAGGTCTTGGGATTGTAGCTGTGACCTATGACGTCCAGGTTTATGTTGGTCTGGAGATTCAAACTGTAGTCTCAATACTTTCATGACAAATCTCTACTCACTGAACCATCGCCCATGATGTATATGCATTTTTTTGTTTTGTTTTTTTCGAGATGGGGTTTCTCTGTGTAGCCTTGGCTGTCCTGGATGTGCTTCGTAGACCAGGCTGGTCTCAAACTAACAGCAATCTGCCTGCCTCTGCCTCCCAGACTGCTGGGATCACAGGGCATGAGCCACCAGGCCTGGCTCTTATGTGCATTTTTTAAAAAATAATTTATTCAATTTTATTTTATGTGCATTAGTGTGAAGGTGTCAGACCCCTTGGAATTGGCATTACAGCCAGTTGTGAGCTGCCATGTGGGTGCTGGGAATTGAACCCACACCTTTTAGAAGAGCAGACAGTGCTCTTAACCACTGAGCCATCTCTCCAGCCCCTTACATGCATTTTTAATCCTCCTAAGAGGCCCTATAAAATCTGTGCTATTGAGATGAGTAGAGGATACTGGACTTGCTTACAAGGAAAGATCTGTAACTCACACAGTACCCCCTTGCTCCTGTTTCATTAGAGCCTAACTGACACATTTTCTTGACTCCAGCAAAGGTATTTAAGTACACTGTGTAGTGTTACTTATTTAATCTACCATGATTTTCTACTACTGTAGAAATAAAAATAAAACGCTGCTTGTTTTTAGAACGTTCAAGCTTCAAGTGACTGTTACTCTTCAAGGGAAATACCCTGTAAGACTCACGGAGTCTGGAAGGGCTCCTGAGCTCCGGAGCTTCCTCCCGAGATGCTTGTCCTTTGGGCTGAGGTTCTGTTCTTTCATTTACCTTTATGTTAATTTTAGTTCTTTGATGAACACTGGTCGTCTGTTGGTCTAAACAGCCTTTAGAAACACATACTTTCCGCTGTATCATCAGATCCTGTGTGCCAGGAGAAGAAACCCAGGGTCTCACTGAGGAAATCTGAGAAAAATCAGCATTTAAAAATAATTTTAAGGCTTTGTTTAAAGTGGTGTATTTTAGGACAAGAGTTATGGGCTACATCTGAGCAAGGGGTCTAGGTCTTCTCCGTGCATGGTCCTTGGGTGATGCATCAGTCTCTGCAGGACCCCCTGGGCTCAGAGTTTTGGCTTTATTGGTCACCTTGTGGAGATCCTGTCCCCTCCAGGTCCTTCTATTCCCCCAATCTTCCATAATATTCCCTGCACTCTCCCCAAAGTTTGGCTGAGAATCTGATTATCTGCTTTGATCCCTTGCTGGGTGGAGTCTTTCAGAGAACATCTGTGGTAAGCTACTGTCCTGTTCCCTCTCTTCAGCCACTTCTGGTATCTATTCTGTTTGCCCTTCTGAATGAGAATTAAGCATCCTCCCTAGGGTCCTCCTTGTTATTTAGCTTCTTTAGGTTTCTGGATTGTAGTATGCTCTTCCTGTATTATATGGCTAATATCGACTTATAAGTGATGTACCTGATATGTAGCTCAGACTTTATGTGGGATTCCCTAGGAAGGGAGCAGGGGCTGTCACTGACATGGACTCTGATGCATGCTCTTTGATCACTTTCCCCTGGTAGGGCGGCCTAGCCAGGCCACAGAGGAGGAGGATGCAGGCAATCCTAGTAAGACTTGATAGGCTGGGGTCAGATGGTAGGGGAGGAGGACTTCCCCTCTCTGTGTACTAGGAGGGATGGTGGGGAAGAAAGTGGGAGGATAGGCCTGGAAGGAGATGAGAGAGCAGGTTACAATTGGGATGTTAAGTGAATAAATTATAAAAAATAAATTAAAAAGTTATTATTCTTGGATCAAAAAAGAAAAAGAATCATGAGCTTATTTCAATATGCTCTTCAAAACCGTGTCATCATTAGGTCTTTTTTGGTGTTTTTGCCTTGATTGCAGACAGGATAGTTTACCACATTCGAGTTGTGTATTAAAAACAACAAAGAGTTGGAAGCCAGTACAAGGTGAGGGAGTGAAAGCTGATATGGAGCGCTTGAAGGGTAAGCCACCAAGGAGCGGCTTCTTTTTAATGCAAAGACTATTACCCTTATGGACATAAATGCAGCATGAAGAATGTCTAAATTACAGAGAACAGAAGTGGCATGCTGAGACTGGACTTTTTCCCTGCTATTTCAGGCACATGGTGTATCTAACTTAGATATGTTCCAATATATCTCACAGGGGAAAAGCGAGCAGCTAAGTATTAAAAGACAGAGAGAAAAAGAATTATATTGGTGTCACAAGAAGAGAGTGTCTAACCTCCTACATGAATTACAGATAAGAATAAGAGTCATTTTCAAAGTCCATGCGGCCATCTTTAACATGTACCTTAAAATCAATACATAGTCCAGAGAAACAAAATTACTTTCCCTGGGATGAAGGTGGTGAGAAGCTGTAGTTATGACCTTATATTCTACCTTTCTAAAAATAAACTTGTCTCCTGATGCTGCTGTGTATCTGAGGTTGAGAGCATATTGGCTCCCAAACACAGGAAGGACCACATGGGAATGAAAAAGGCCTCAAAGGAACAAAAGACGAATAACTACAATAGCGATTTTGTAAAACTCTGTATGAAATCAACGCTGTCAGCATAGCACGATGCAAAATCTGTTCATAGGCTAGATAGATTATATCCAGTGTGCTCTACTCTCATGGAATACTGTTGGCCTTCAAACCTAATTCCAGCTGAGAGCATGATCACATGTTTTAAAGGGCTCTCTCCTCTTTCCTAAAGAGGAAATTATTGACCGAGAAGCATTTCTCAAGAAAATCTCTGTGTTTTGTGCGCTGAGAGCCCATGGCAACTGAGAGAGGTCTACAAGACCGTTACCTCTTCACTTAGCCACGTAAGAGGACGCTGACGGCTTTTTGAAGGGCCATGCGAAGCACCTTCAATAGCAGAGTTTCAGAGAGTGCACTAATTTTGCTTATGGGTTTCTTGGCTTCCCACCGCGTTCTTCAGTACTTGCTTATTAAGTATGAAACAGAGTTGGCAGTTGTGTGTATGTGTGTGCGTGTGATGTGTGGATGCGCACACGCCCGTGTGTGTGCATGAGTGCCTGCAGGTGCGTGTCTGTAGATTGCCAGAAGTCAATGGTTTCTCTTGGTCCCTTACCCTCCTATGTGTGCTGTTTTTTTCGTTTTGTTTTGTTTTTTTTTTGGTTTGTCTACGTTTCTTTTATGTGGATGAGCGTTTTGCTGCATGTATGCGGGTGCACCACGTGTATACATGTTGCGCATGGAGGCCAGAAGAGGCCCAGCTGGCCTTGCGCGTGGTTGTGAGCTTTCGCGTGGGTGGTGGGCAACGAGCCTGGGTTCTCGGAAAGAGTAGCAAGTGCTTTTAATTGTGGCGCCGTCTCTCCAGCCTCATCCTGTTAGATTTTTGAGAGAGTGTTTTTCTGTGCCCAGAGCTCACTAGCTTGGCAAGGCTAGCTGGCCAGCAAACCGCAGACACCCTTCACCCTTTCTTTATTCCTCAGCATGGGGGGGGGGGATTGTAAGAGCCTCTAAAGGCTTTTTTACTTAGGTTTGGGGCTGTTGAAATTGGATCTTCGTGTTTTTGTGGCAAGCCCTCTACCATCTGAGTCATATCCCCAGCCGCGGGGAGGGCAGATTGATACTCAAGAACTCTGTTTTGAGTGCGTTTGTATACATCCTGTATGAGTCTCTTTCTATCCGCCGATTTACCAGGTTCTCTGTAGTCTAATTGCCCCTGTTTGTATCTCCTGTTTGAGTGTTCGCCAATCAGCATTAAAAGGAGAATGAGCTCCTCACTGCTGACTTTCCAGCTAGATCCGTGTTCTTGCCTTTGTGGAGTCCAGGCTGAACGCAGTGCCTCGTTACCTTAATGCCCATAGCTGGACAGAGGTTATTGGAGCAGTGGTGGTAGTGGGGCGCTGATAGAGAAGGAGCAGGGGACTGTAATGGCGCCATGGCAGGACGGATCTGCAATTTCCAAACCTGTCATTCCAATCCTTCAAACAAACAAGCAAACCTGGTGATTTTTTTTTTAAGACAGTAATAAAACAGATTGAAAACTTCATGCCTACTTCAAATACTTCACCCACATAATTTCTGAGTGTGAAAGTGTCCTAGCTCATAAAAATGACTTCTCCACTTGCCAGGAATCAGCCTGTGTTAGAGTCGCTTGGGTTAGGATTCTGAGTTAGATGAGGCACTCATCTTCTTCCTGGTGGCTGTAAGGGCTTTGATTGTGGGTATTGATTGATTCCGTACATGAGGGCTGTTTCTGTCCCTACGGCAGGCTTATCATTCCCATTTTGGTCAGAATGTAATACTCAACAAAATGCAAACAGTTCAGTTGCACAGTTGACTTACGTTCGTGACGAGGAGAAGGCCAACTCTTATGGTACTTGTTCTTTTAAACCCCTCGTCAATAATACTTTTTGAAAAACAAAACAAAATTTGAGTTAAAAGTATGAAATTTTTTTTAATTTTTCAAGGGTTGCTTTACAAAGTCAGTGTTTTATTAAAGATTAATGACAAAAATAGCAAAAACCATTTAAAGAAAACTGGAATCAGCATTTACTATATACGAGGCCCTGATATGTTGCACTTGGCTGTGTGCTAAGCTTTCAGATACACTGATGCATGCATGCATGCATGCAACACACACATACACACATGCACACACACAGAGGTGATGTTCCAAAAAAGATTATGTGCCCAGGTTCACTTTGTCAGTTCCTGAGGTTATATTTACGTCATGGTTAGCTCTTGGGTTTGGGACCCGCAGGATGTCAGCTCTCTGGGAATTGAACACATTGAACTTGTCTAACCTGAAGCCCTTCTTCCTGCATAGCTCTTAGAGGAGTACTGAGTGATGGCAACAATAGTGGATGTAATATTTTAGCATTCTGGTTTATTCAGGTAAGCAAAGGAGTCTTTGTGGCCATCTGGGGTACCTTAAATATGACAACTTAAGAAAGCTATATAAGAAAAGATACATAATTAGGCTGTGGACCGTCAACATTCCAACATCTAGAGAATTTTATCTATTGAATTTTGAATGTCATCTTGCAAAGAAGACTGGAGAGCGGCTGCAGGGCTTAGCCAGTTGACTTAGCACACTGGCCAAAGGGTGCAAGGACCTGGTAGAAGAAAAGGCATTGTGTGTGTGTGTGTGTGTGGCGGGGTGCAGGCAGGAGAAGGAGAAGAAAGAATTATCGAAGTTAATGTAACCAGGATAAAAGCTTTTGAAGAAAACCCATTGCTTCTCTTTGGAACTCAGCTTTGTAGATGTGATATCTCAAAGCCAATACATTTCTTTCTTAAAACTTTTTTTTTCTTTTTTTCTCACACTTTCATACACTGGTCAGGTTTCATCTTTCTCTAAATTTCTCTCATATTGTAAAGCAGAGTCTTCTTTGGATGGTAAAGGTGCTCGATTTTCCTTGCATTTGCATCTTCCTTGGTTTAAAGGAATCCCTGAAAGTCAGAGGTTCTGGTGCACGTGCTAACAGCAGTGAGTTGTCCTACTATTGTATCACTAGTATTTTTGCTGTACCTCATTTCTGCTGTCCACCGCTGCACTGCGCTCTCATCCCCAATCTTCTAAATGGAAAAAAAAATGAAATGTGTTATATTTCTAAGAAAAATGAAAGCGTGTAACTAGAATATAGCATCCATGATAAAAATGATAGGTAGCTTGGTCTTGTCTTGGAAAGAAGCAGTCCTCGCCTCAAAGGGATAAAAGACATGGTATATTTTGGTGCAAGCATGAGCGACCATGGCCCGGGGAACACATTTAGGTCTCTTGAAAGATAATGTTTCAACGTGGAAGCCGGCTTATGGAGTTTTATAGGAGCAGCACAAAGAGAATTATGTATGAAGACTTTTAAAAAGTACCTTGTTGGAGACCTCTGAGAAGCGAGTTCCTGCAAGATGGGGAATCTCTCCTACAGGTCTCAGATGCTACTGATAACAGCTTTGGGGCTGGTGAAAGCTGCTGGTCCGATAAATGATCTCACAAGGTTTTTATGTATTCGTCACGGGACATTAGTCCCGTGACATAGCGGTGGGCAAGAAATGGCTATTGAGGGCTCCCAGACTAGTCCGAGCTAGAGTCTAATGAGGGTGTGGATCCACAGCATTGCAGTCTCTCCACACTTCTCATCCGTCATTCAATCTTTGCAGACACTGCCTCTTCCCAGTACTTCTCATCCACAGCCCAAGGCTTAGGATATTTCCCCTGATAAAGAGTTGCAATTTTTTTTTTCAAGATTGCTTTCTGTGAAAGCTTGATGACAATTTAAGAAAGTGGTCTTGGGATTTTTTAAATGTTACTGGGTATTGGTTCTCATCATGCCAGGAGGACAGGAGAGTGACTGCAGGGGTTAGGCATTTGCTTTAGGCACTCCGAATGACATTGGTGGGCATTATGTAACACATATATTCTTTTTGTCGTCATTCAACATTTCAAAATACTGATGGTACTTGGATATTATTTCTTATGTTTCCTTTTTTCCTCGCCTTTTTTTTTTTTTGGGCTGGGGAATGAACACTGACTTTTGTGGCTCTTTTTATTTATTTATTTTTTAACTTAACACTGAGTAACATAACTGGGCTCTTGTTAGCTGTGTTTGAGTGCTACTAACAATATCAAGAGTAAAGTAAAGCTGGGCATGGTGGTGCACAACTTTAATCCCAGTACTCCGAGGCAGAGGCAGACAGATCTCGCAATTCGAGGCCAGCCAGGTCTACAGGGCAAGTACTACTATTAACTTTTGTTCAATCTGATAATGATAAATAAATAGTTGTGTGTGTTTTACTAAATAACTATTGAATGAATAACTCAAGATCTTTAAAATGTGAATGAGCCTTTGTCAGCTAACCCCCCCCCCCCCGCCCATAACATATATTGGTTAATTTGGAATTGGGATTTATTTGAATGTTAAAATATTGAATGTCAATATCATAAAAGAAAAACTGAGTACTTTAGGTCAGGGTTTTGATTTAATAGAGTGCAGTATAATCACGGTGGGAGATTATACCATTACCCCAGTGCTTGCATTTCTGCATTTTCTACCTGCTACTTGCCATTTTATCTTATATCTTCTGTTTTACTGTGGTTTGCAAAGGTCTGGTTGTGCCTGTGACACCTTGTCATAGAAGAGTCAAACCACTGATTTTGATCACTATAGTTGGATTTTTCCTCCCAGGGAAATTTATTACCAATGAAAATACCAACAAGATTCATTTTTAGCTGGGTACCATTGCCCTTTTAATCTTTTACTCTGTTTTAAAATCGCTGAAGACAAGCCAGTCTTGTCTTCCGTGACAAGTCACATTTGCTCTTGGCTGCTGAAGGTGTGTTTCTCTCTAGTCATGATCATACAGCTTTCTTGTTACTCTTCATGTGCAGCCCAGACGTTTTCTTACTTAACCAATAACAGTGGTCCAAAGTTGCATGGGAATTTTAGCTCTATGTATCTGTGTGGGAACTAGACCCCCAAAAGAATAAAAAAAAAAAAATCATTAGAGTGGACTGAATAAGGAGAAACAAGCGCTGCCTTGAAGCATTCCCCTGTCCATTTGTAGCACCACATATTACGTATGTCTGGAAACGTGGCATGCTGTAATTGAGGACATGTCTCTGTGCTTGCTGCCCAGTTTTGATGGTTAAAATTCCCAATACAAAGTTATCAAAAAAGTCATTTAATAGTAGTACTAGGGAAAAGCCTTAACCTACTGATATAAACCTACCACAACTAAGAGATAATTCTGAGACTATTGCTGGTCTTTTCTTTACTAAAATAATAATGTGTAAATAAGCTGAAAGAGAAACTAGATTAACCCACATTTGAGTCCAGATTCTGTTTGGGATTTTCTAAAATTTAATTTTATTTATATATATATTTATTATAATTTATTCACTTTGTGTCCCCACTGCAGCCCCTCCCCTGTCTCTTCCCAGTCCCACCCACCCTCCCTCTTCTCCCCCTATGCCCTTTCCCTAGTCCCCTAACAGGGGAGGTCCTCCTCCCCTCCTAGCTTACCTATCTGACCCTAGCTTATTGTTTGGGATTTTATCAAGACATTTATAAACTTTCTGAGCTTCTACTTTGCCATAAGTAAAATAGAAATAGTATGGCTCATATTTGCTTTCTCATTGTTTTGGCAGCAATAAAATCAAATACTTTTGCAGCATCTGTCAGTGTCTGGTGTGCAGTTGTTTTGTAATAAACCTTATTCACCTTTTCCCTTTGGCACCAAGGTGACATGGCTGGCTAGTAATCTCATTGATCGGTAAGAAATTGATATCAATTCCTTTCATTTATTTTAGCACAGAACAACACACTTAACCGTTATACTTTTTCAGTGGACCATTAGGAATTATTTTATATCTAATTCAGACATTATCCTTCCATGTGATCTCGGCAATGTATAGACACGTTTCACAAAGACTCCTAATGATGCCTGAAGATAACTTTTGAAAATGAGGTTGTAGCTTAGTTTGGGTCACTGAATCTCTTCATGAACACTGAACACTTTTCCCCCTTATGATCTATAATCCTTGTATTCTGCTCATCTATTTTTCTGTTGTCATTTGTCCATGCAATTAAAGATGGTGCCTTTCTATAGTCTCCCTTATAACTCTTTCATTTCATTCCTCCTATTTCTGAAACTTCTACACACATCTAGAGTTTAAAGAATCCAGAGACTTTTATTCATTTTCAAAAAAGTATTTAAGGAGCTTTTCTCTTTCAAGAATAATGTTTGTAGTTTTTCTCTTTCTTTCTGTTATTAAGTAACTTTTTGATGTTCTGCATCCCTCTGATCAAAGCACCATTTGCTGAATGGAGTTAGGAAATTTCGTTCCTTCTTGCTCATCTGTATTATTCTTGGGAAAACTTGAATAAATTGCTTTGAGCTTCATTGCACTTATCATTTTTTTTGTTACTCATTGTTTGTTTGTTCTGAGTAATGTCCAGTTTAAAACAAACAACGACACAAACATTACATGTTCCATACTGAACATTACTTAAAAGCAGAATAAGCTCCGAGGCATTTGTTGTCCCCTGAAGTGAACACCATAGAAGAATAAAGTTTTTACTCCTACTCTAGCCAACCAATGTTAGGGAGCAATGCAGAACAAACCTTCAATTTCAAAACACATGAATGTGCGTATTCTGGAAAGGGTTTGTATTCCTGGAAATACCAGGTCTTCCTTCAATGCCATGTGGAAGAAATAAAGATCTTGTGACACACACCTAAGTGTTTCTTACTTTTTAGTTCCCAGCATTACATTTACTTATTTACTTTGTGTGTATGCATGTGAATGGTGTCAGGATAAATTGGGAGTTGTTTTCTCCTTCCACCATGTGGGTCTCAAGGATGAAAGCCAAGTCATAAGGCCTAGGGTAACATACTTTTACCCACCAGCTGTTTTTCAGAATCCAGACTCCAATTTGGGTTTCTGGCATTAATAATAAATAATAAATAATAAATGGCTTAAAGGACAAGAACTAAAGTTTTCCCCTCCTAATGTTAAGTTAAAAACCATGAATTAAATTTTTTTTTTTTTAACTTTATTGGTTTTTCCCAACATGGTTTCACTGTGTAATAGCCTTGACTATCCTGGAACTAGTCTGTAGACCAGGCTGGCCTTGAACTCACAGAGATTCACCTGACTCCTTGTTCCTGCCTTCCTGCCTTCCCAACTGCTGGAGTCAAGATATGTACCACAACTGCCAGGCAAAAACCATTGCATTTTCATTTGGCCTTTGTTTCTCAGAATGTATTTGTAAGGACTACAATGGCTCCAAACAAACTGCCTCAGTCAAAATGGGTTTTAATAATCCAAGGAAGTAACAGATGGCACCGTGATGTCTTATTGGGTCTTACTAATCATGTCAAAGACAAGAGTGACCATACACCTCATGGTACTCCATTATGTAACACCTGACTTGTGGTTTTTTTAATCTCAGGTGCTCAGATTGCAAGGACAGAGCATAGCAGATAGCAGGAAGAAAGCATGAAGTGACCTTCATATGTGATGGTAACTGGCTCAAATAGGATTTTACCAGGTTTTGTAAGGAAGTCAATAGAATGCTTAGTTAGAAACCAGAGAGAGTAATAGGAGCAGACTGGAGAAAATGAAGATCCAAACAATTGGTCCATAATTAGCTTCTGCATTGTATTCCTTGTTAACCCTAGAGTGCTTAGAATATCACCTTACTGGGATAGACGGTCAGTTGTCCTAAAAAGCCTCCTGTAGTTTGACTTTGAAGGTCATGTAAACAATACATTGCTGTGTTATATTATTTCCAATCTCATGTGAACTTTGTAACACTCTTATTTGGAAATCTTGAGGGTAATCTTGTACAGGTAAAAACACCATTTTTAGAAGGAGATTACACAAAATTCTTCTCTGGAAGAGTTTCTCCAAATTTATTCAACCAACATGAAACTTTTTGTACATTTTTAGGAAAAGGTAGGAAACAAGCACCAAGCACCCAATATTTTGCATGTACGTGAATGATAATTGTTCTATGGTCTGATCCTGTATTCTGACTGTAAGATATTTTTCTCAGTATTTCTTCATTGTATGTTTTCAGTAGAAAATGTTAAGCTCATTTTATTTCTATCTTAAAGCTAAAGCTAAAACACATATGGTAATGAAAGGAATCATAGCTCATGAAAATCACACACCAATCTTATAACCAAGAGAGTTTACCCTTTGAATCTAGATGTTTTATTGCTTCTATGAGGAACTATCCATATATATATATATATCTATATATATATATATATATGTGTGTGTGTGTGTGTGTGTGTGTGTATGCCTATACATTTATGTATTGTATATACAGTATATATATATTCATATATATATGTATGTTTAGTCATGAAACAATATTATTATGGCATATTTTATTTTTTATGTCATAATTTTATATTGTAACAAATATCCAGAAATTTTATAGTTCATATTAATTAATTTTGGCAAGGTTCGTTCAATTAGAGCTACCCAGTCTTGTTCACACTTGGGCCTAGGTTTTATTTACTTGTGTGTGTTCTCTTGACTATATAAGTGTGATACTTTTTTTTTTTTAATGTGCAGATAAAAGCACCTACTTTGTGTTAATTCAGTACAGCTTTTGCTTTAACGTGTGTGGCTCATTTTTATCCTTTTGTAAACGCCTGAGACGTTGTAGAACTTATTTGTGCTGTGCTTTCGCTAACCTTGTTTGTAGATTGAATCGGAAGCACTATCCTTAGTCTGTGCAGAACAGAAAAAGAAGCGCTCCCCCTCAATGTTAGGGAAGGAAGAGTTTGAAATATAACCTGCTTTATGTGCTTGTAACAGTTCTGAAGTTGATTAAAGCCTCTAAACTGAATGTACATCCCATGTAGTCTGTGGCTCTCAGTTTATTCCACCTTATTTCATCTTATTAGGACCTTTTATGTTAATTAATTAGGACCTTCCATATTAATTAGTGCTTCTCCCCCTCGTTTATTTTGCAGTTAAGTAAATTTTTTTTAGGCCAAGGAAGCTATGATATTGGTTCTTAGCCTCTGTTTCCCCATCCCCTCTTGCTTCAGTAAAATTAATTACTTTCATTCCTCTTTTAACTTTACTTAATATTTTAAACAACGAATCAAAATAATATGATGTAGATAGTTTAGGCAGTTATAATTTTCTGTTTCTTTTCAACTTTCTTATTCAGTGAGAAGATATTTGTTTATTACATTCTTTATGTAGCATGCTTTCTCCGAGCCATCTGGAGATAGAGGCATGTCCAAACCAACCAGACTTCCATATCTTGGAGAAGACAGGCAAACAACACAAAGAAACAAACAACAGCAACAAACCCCATTAAATAGCAATAGCAAAATCCCAGTGGTTTAAGTAAAATATGTAGGCTTTTCTAAGAAACATGAAAAAATGAATGATTTCAAAGACGTGAAGCCTCCATGCAGGGATCTATGGGGAAGTACCTTCCTGGCAGACCAGCAGGAAGTCTTTGAAGGAGCAAATACCTGGCACCTAGGAACATTCAGGAGAGCATTTGGTCTATGGAGACATTTTAGTAAGAGGTAATAAATGGCATAGTAATGGATGGCTCACTGTCTTACGGGGTCCTCACCAGTACTTATTAAAATCGTCAGCAGCTGAGTGACATGATTTGACTTGTATCCTGGCAGGATCACAACTACAGGGTATGGAGAAGAAACATTGGGAAGGAGAAGAGGTGAAGCAAGGAAGACTATTTAGACCACAAGAAAAAACAAACAAACAAACAAACAAACAAACATAACAACAACAAAGCAATTGTACTTATTGATGACTACAGTTTATTTTATGTAGTCCCAGCACTTGGAAGGATTCATTAATTATGGCGTGAGGATTGATACGGTCAGGGAAAATGTTTAGAGTACAGGAGTGAGATTTTAAAGATGGTAAGCTTGAAATCAAATCTGATATTCAGAGATGAGGACAATGTATACTTGGGTATTATGTGTAGAGTCGTAATTGAAACTATGAGACTGATGAGATTTCAGTGGTACATAGAAACCATAACTTTCAATTGAATGAAGTCTGTATTTTGGAATCAAAGTTGAAAAGACGAATATAAGAGAAGCTAAACAGAAATATCCTGGTGTAAAGGAATTTTAATTGAGAACATGGCTGCTCTGGCAAGAGATCACATCCACAGACCTTTTAGGTCTGTGTGATCTGGCTGGGATAAAAACACACCTTTAATCCAGGATGCTGAAGCAAACAGATCTGAGTTCAAGGCCAGCCTAGTATAGTGCTAGTTGAGATCCAGGCAAGGTAGTATATACCTTTAATCCCAAACAACGAAGATAAAGTTAGTTTGTAGAAGGAAGCACTCATGTTTGAAAGTGGTGTCTAATTGAGTGACAGGAAATGTGACAAATCAGAAAAAGAGCTGACAGAACAGAATATGCCCAACTCTCACTAGAAGAGAGAGAAAAAGGGAAGCTACTTAAGGAACAATACAGACAGGACTGGAAGATGATTTTACCAGGAAAGTAATATATATACAGGTTGCAGAGAGAGAACTCAGGTGAAGACCGAATGAACCAGAGAATGATGAGCCAGAGGATTAGAAAAGATCACTTGAGTTAGTTGAAGCCAAACAGAGCAACTCAGAGAAAAGCCGGTTTGAGTAAGTTAGCTGGGAGAGGAGTTTGAGCCAGAACAGCTAAGTTGAATCTGCCAGCCATGAGATCAATAAGAACAAGAAAGAATGAGCTTATTATGAAGTAGTGTCAGAGGCTGAAAATATTCTAGATCTAGGTTAGATTGTATGGAGGCTAGAAGCTTCCAGGATTAGGCCTCGGTTAGCTGATGGAGGTGATAAGCTTCCAAGACAACAATTGTAATAGGCGTAGTAGTTCCTTTTACAGCCTGGACCATGAGAAGAATATTTACATGTTGATAAATATGCAAACAAATGATACAGATGACCTTACACTAGAACAGATTCATTAAACATCTGTCTTATCTACTTTTTATCTTTATCAATAAAAGAAAAATAATATCAATTGATGTATAAAATGAGGATTAAATTATGTGCTAGAGAAGAAAGAATATTAGAGGCTGGGGATTGCATTGCATATTTATGAAGGATTTTCTGTTTCTAATGTATGTAAAATGGAACATATTTGTAAATTTATATACACAATAATCATATATAGAATAGGAAAAGAAAAAAATAACTGTGTCTAGCACTGAGACTATGGTTACCCAGAATCCAGCAACAATCGATCGTAAAGCAGAAATTACCAGTGAGCACTAAGAGCAAGTATCAGAGAGTTTCAGTTTTAAACCACTGCACATAGAAAAACTTTTTTTTTTTTAAACTGCTTTTCAATGTCCTCTTCTTTGGCAATGTAAAATTAGTGTACTGTCTTAGTCACTGTTCTATGAACAGTGTGAAGAGACACCATGACCAAGGCAATTCTTATAAAAGAAAGCATTTAATTGAGGACTTGCTCACTGTTTCAGAGTTTCAGTCCATTATCCTCACATCGCGGTGGGGACATGAGCTGGAGAAGTAGCTTACTAAGAGCTGGAGAAGTAGCTTACTAAGAGCTACATTGTGACCCCTAAGTTAAGAGAGAGATTTTGGCCTTGGGATGGGCTTTTGAAACCTCAAAGCCCACCTCCCACTGACACACTTTCTCTAACAAGGCCACACCTCATAATACTGTTAATCCTTTCAAATAGTGCCAACCTCTGATGAAGAAACATTTAAATATATGAGCCTATTGCGGCCATTCTTAGTCAAACCACCCCAGACACTGTGTGTAGTGTGAAAGATAATTTCAAACAATCTTTATGCATTTCGTAAGGTAATGATAGAAAGCAGATTTTCAAAGTTCACAAATCCCATCATAGAATACCTAGGATTCTTTATAATAGATCAGCGTTCCAGCCCCAGAAACTTCTGTGTAATTGTTTTGAATTAGAGCTGGAACATTAGCAACTTAACGTCCCTCAGGTGACTGCTATGAGTAACTACTGCCAAACATCATAGTCATGGAAGCAGAGGCTGTGCATGCCTTTGTTGTGTATGTGTGCACATGGATAAGTTTTATGCAAACTGCTTACAGCACTTTGTCTTGCAACAAGCTACCTTGTTTTTGTATGTACATTTATTGACTATACAGGAAGGCCTGACTGACATATATGGTTTATACCTCAAAACGCACATTTATAGAGCTTTGCAAGAAATAGACTTCAAGACCTAAGCCTTGCAGTTATATTAAAGTATGTGAAATGATATCAATAAAGCAACAGGAGAATTCTAGGGATAAGTTTAATTTGTTGACCACCAGTATCACCACAAAGCCATTGGTAGTAAATTGGAGGTGTCATAGGTGTTAAAGTCACAGTGTGATGTTTCTAGCATTTGATCACATTTCTGTCTTGTGATTATCTTCAACATTTGTTTCTAGCTTTTACAGTGCCTGATGCATCTGAGCATTATTATAACAGACACACTATTGCTCTTATAACTGAAGTCTTCTTATTTCTGCTGTTTCAATTCTAAGTGTTTGTTGAAAATTAAGCATGAAGAGTGTTGAAAAACTTTTGGGCATTGGCTCCCGAACATCTCTGTGTTGGTCCTAGAAGTTAGATGTGTTCCTGAGAGGCAGGTTGGGGTTGAATCTGTATCTAAGGAATGGTCATTCTCACTAGTCATTCAGGATCACTGGAGTATGATATATGGACACTTAAAAAACAGACAGAACTGATCTAAAAGTGTCATCTGGTTTCAGTCCCTTAAAATCAGCCAGGAGAGACCAGCTACAGATAATCTGTTGGTCTTAGATTTCTAGCTCATTTTCCAGCTTTGACATTTATTGTCAAAGACAATCGATTGAGGTATAAAACACATCAAATGCACCCTGTTCATCTAATCAAGAAGTAGCAAAAGAGAACTATGCCCCCTTTCCTTACTAACCTTTCTCTCCTACCTAGTGTTAGGAGGGTGGAAGGGATTAGGAGGGCTAAGAGGTGAAGAAAGAAGAAAGAAAGAGGCTTAAGGAACCCTAAATAAAATAGAGTTTAACAAATACTATCTACACAGTCCTTTGTTAAACTACTAGAAACTTCTTGCAAAGCTGTTCTTAGAAAACCCTTTGTAGGAACTTAGAACTTTTATAGTCAAACTTGGCTATAAAATAAAAAGACTTCAGTTCAGGCCACAGAAGACCACTATAGATCCATGGGAAAGAGGTGCTGACTAGACAAGACCCAAAGTAACAGGAACAAGTCACTGACAACTAGGCATGTTGTGTGTGCCAGCATTCTGATTCTCACAACCTGGGGGAGAAAAGAACAAGGTCTTGTTTTCTTCAGATTAGCAGATTTGCTTGCTTTTCAGGAAGGAACATGATGGTGGTTATACAGGTGAATGAGTGCTAGGAGGTCTCAGTGGCCCAGTTCAACTTCCCAACCTTAGTGGTTAAACCTGATGTTTTAGCCAAGAACTACTGAAGACTCAGTGAATTTCAAGATGTTCACATTTATAATTATCTATCTGTCTATCTGTCTGTCTATCTACCATCTATAATGTATATCATCTGTCAATCATCTGTCTATCATCAATGTATCTATCCATCCATGTACTTACCTAGTTATTTATTGGTAGGAAGTCATGTAGGGTTGTGCATGCTTGTAGTGCTAGCAACTGGAAAGCCAGGAACAGGAGGATCAGAAGTTCTAAACTAGCCTTAGCTGCAATTGCTAGGTTCAAGATCAGCATATGCTACATGAGACCCTGCCCTGAACAAAAACAAGCCAACAATTACTAGAATGTATAGCACTGTAGATATACAGCAAGCTCTCAGTTGGCTAAAGTATTTTCCAGTACAAGTGTTTTTCATGTGGTGGATATTGAAGTCTCCCTTTATTTTATTTTCACTAACTCTGAATTATAGCACAGATAGTGTCTAAAATGATTAAGTTCAGAAAAGCAAAGAAATGATTAGGCAGGGTACTAATTATAAAAGGAAATAATTGACAAAATAAAGCTAGTGTTATTGAGGTTATATTTGATGGGTGGTGGGGGTGGGACAGTGTGGGAGAGCCGGTCCCTTACAGCTCATGGACAAATCCCAGTATTTGTGGTTTTTTTTTTTTTGTTTTTTTTTTTTGTTTTTTTTTTCAGTTTCAGTTCCCTGTGTTGTCTGATGATAATTGAGTTGCTCATATTGTTCTCTTGAAATGTTTTGAGGCAAATGAAATCTTCCAAGAATTCAATTATACTGAAACAATAGCCACAAGACATGGCCAAGTTATTGCAGCTGCATCCAAAGGGCAGACATGAGAAACACGATTTGTAGTTTGCACTGGTGCTGTAGGTTGGAACCCAACATTTAAAACAACTTCCAGAGGAGTCAGGCTGCAGTTTAATGATAAGGTTTTGTAATAAATCATGAAGGCAATCTTTTTATCTTTTAAAGTAATAAGCTAAAAGAACTTTTAAATGAGGTGAGTTGACTTTTCAGTGATGATAATGATGGTCTAGAACTAATGTAAAAATGATGATTTGTGGCTGGGACTTTTATATAGAAAAATTGACTGTTTCAGTGATATATTTGAGTATAAAACTGAAAGGTTTTGTTGAGTAGAAAATTTTCATTGATAATATGACTCACTTTCAACTAAAAAACTGGAAACTAAATATGATCAATTATCTTCATGTTAAAAATGCACTACTTCATGAATAGTGTTGCAATAAAAAACTGCTTAAGTCCCCTAAAGACTTATAACAGAAAAAAAAAAAAAAGTCTTATTTAGGAGATGAAAAAGGAAAACAACAACAACAAACCCCAAACCAAAAACTTGAGCTATAGCTTAGGGAACCCTTAGTTGTTCTCCCTGTTTTACTATTAATTCTGTAGCTATGAGCAACTAATTTAACCTTCCAGAATTGTTTCCTCATTTGGATAGGGGATGGATCGCTCTCTGCAGCTACATCAATAACAGGGAGGCCCTGGTGGATGATGATGTTTGTTTAGGACATTAAGCACTGTGGGTGGGAAGGCACTACACTTCGAACACAGGCTGTTATCATCAAACTGGATTTCTAAACGCTTATTTCAAAACATATTTATATGGTGTCTGTTCCGTGGCGGGGACCAAACAGCATGGCCTTTTTGCCTGGTACTAAACTCCCCCAGTGCAGCTTTCTTTTCTTACTCATTAACGCATTCTGTTCATCAGGGACTTCGTTTAAATGTATTGCAAGAGATATCAGCAAGTATCTGTAATAAAGGGTCTGGAGGCTTTGAGGGTTGCTCTTCTGCAAGGCTCTTGGCCTCTCAGGAGAGAAACATGCACTTAACTCCCCTTTCCTCGTCCGTTTTCACCAGGCTAAAGTGCTCTGTTCTTGAAAAGATTTCACAGAATATTTATCAGAATGAGAGCATCTCTGTCTTTGAGGCATCCAGCACAATAAAGATTTAATCTAATGCATGAGCAGGGATCTTAGTGAAATTATTTCATTTATACATTTCAAGCTTTAAAAATAATTGACTAAAATTTCACAATATAGCCAGCTCTTTCTGTAAATGTTCGAGTTTCTATAGTTTCATTAAGATTTAATCTGCTAAATTTGCTTCTTTGGCTATGGAATACAATCTTTCAGACAACCTTTTAAGGTGATGAGGACCAGTTTAAGGATGAGGGCCAGTTTAAAGGTTAGTCCTGACTTGGGGCATTTTATCTTCTGCAGTCAATGGCTTCAATTTGGATTTTTCAATCAGGGCTGCATTTGAATATCTGCCAAAGAGTCCAGGCAGCATTTTTCTGTGAGATTTTTCATGGGATGCTCGGTCTTTGATCCTTATTTACATAATTTACATTTGGGCCTTTTCATTCTCTTTTCAGAGCCCTTCACACCTTGGGGAAAAGCCTACTCTCCCCCTCCCCACACCTCCACTCCCAATGTACAAGTAAGAAGTGATTAACTAAACTTCTGTAAAAGGCTGATGGGACAGGGAGGTGGGAAATGAGTATATGAATGTTCTTTTAGGAGAACGGTTTCCCTTGGGAACATTCCTTCTCCATCTTGAAGGCAGCAGGCTGGGCTTATAAGGTAGGAGAGTTTTAAATAGTAGGCAAAGCCATGGGCTGTTTAAAGTGAAGTGAATTAAGTGAGCTGTGTAGTTTAGCTCTTTGGTGATTTTTCTTCCTTTGGAAAAAAAAAAGAAGTGAGTAGTTTTTTTTTTTCTTATATTTTCAGAATAAAGGAAAGATTTTTCTGGTACTTGAATTTTAAAGACCATTATTGTAGTCTATAATCTTACAGTACTTTGAAATGAGAGGATGCTATAGGAAGCTAGCCGAATTTCTTCACTTTACAGAGGGAAAAACTTCATCCCAGAGATGCAGCACAAGTGACTTGATAATGAGTACAGAGCTTCAAAATTATAGTCAGGCCTGCTGGATGTTCCTCTCTGGCTTTGCAACACCTAAGAGTTGAAGGCAAAGGCTTCTTAATGAGACGCTCTGTGCTGTAGTCAGTAGCACTCACTTTGGGTTAAAAATAACTTGGAACTCGCTTGAAAAGAAGGACAAAGCTTAGCTGGGTGAGAATTAGGATTACTCAAAGTAAGCTCCAAGGAGTTGGAGGAAGCAAAGGTGAAAGCAGGATCTTGGTCATTGCCAACACCTGCCCACATAATTTGCCTTTATTTGAACATTTTTTTTTCTTTTAAAAAATAGAATAAATGGTACCAGGGAGATGGGCTGTTCAGATAGCTAAAGGCACTTGCCACCAGGGCTAAGAGCTGACTTGGGTACGCGAACACACATGATGTGAGGAGAGAACCGGTTCACAGAGGCTGTCCTCTGGTCCGCCCACCCCCACCCCTGCACACTGGGGCACATGTGCACATACTAAGTAAATCAACGTTACAGAAGTTTGAAGAACAGATAGCAAGTTGTTCAGCCCTCTTTTCCTCTCCGGAAATTGGCTGCCTCATACACTAACTTTCTTTTGGTCATAGCGGCCATTTCATTTCTTTTCATTCCAGAGTGTCACTCTGTTTATTTTTTCTCAGCTCTACTGCACCCCAAACTTTCTTTTTCCATCAGACACTGCCTTCACTGTCCCTGTCCACCCCTCACCAGCCTTCTGTCTCCCTGGCTGAATTGTAGTATCATTTTACCCCATAATTTCCTGCTTTCAACTCAGTGACTTACAAAGGAGGCTCCGCAGCAGCATTTGCACCGAGGAGATGCTAAGTTCACATTAGTTTTGACTAGAGGTAGGAGGCAGTGGCTTCACAGTAGAGTGAAATCTCAGAAGTCTTACCCTGGAGTTGATTCTTTAATTGCCTTATAAAGTTGAAGCAACATCACAACTCATTAAAACGAGAAGAGCTTTCCTCTCAAAGGCTCTCAACTCTCAAGTTGAACGTTACACCTTTTTTTTTTTATGGCATTTTATTATGTGCTAAGAGACATGATTGTAATATAGGGATCTGGTATTAATGGGACCTAAGTTAGGGGTTTGATTGATCTGTTTTAACTATTTCCAAGGAGAGATGCCCTCTGTTGCTATATTTAGTGCTATCTATTGAAATAAAAGATAGCACTAATATGTGCTATCCTTTTTAATATGTGATCTCTGACAGTTCTGGACTGTGGGAGCTCCAGCAAAGGGGAGTGATTATCTAACTTTGCTTCTTCCAGAAGAATTGGAATCTTCTGGAAGCCTGTTCTATATGAGATCTCTTAAATGTCAACCCCTTAGGGGTTGTCAACATGCTAGGGGCTGTGTGTTGGTGTTTTAAAGCATTCTTAGATGTTTCAGAATTATGAGTACTAGTACCATAGGAGAAGCATTTGATTTGGCCAACCTGGTAAAGACAGGTACTTTAGGCCCATGCCCTGTTTCAGTGGGTGGTTTTATATAGTCTTTAGTTCTAGAATCCTAAGATACAGATACTCTGTGATTAAGTACTCTCTAGAACTGGTCATCATTAAAGGGAAAGACATTGAGGTAAAGTGGACAGTTTGGCATCATCTAGTGACACTGTTGCAAACCTCAGCATGTAGGCCAGCAGAACTTACCTACTGTGTCTTTATCAACAGGTATTTATTGAGACTCTGCTAAGAACCAGGACTTAGGCAAGTGAACAAAACACTTCTCTTTTTAGTTTTCTCCTTGAGAAAGTTGCAACATAGATATCCAGTTCAGCTCAGGGTAGGCTATGTTTCTATGAAGTCCTTCAGATACTGGATCATCTCCAGCAACATAAGTTAAGAGTCTGAGAGATCAGACTCACAGGAGCAAGATTCGGGAAATGGCCAATCTAATTGCCTTGTGACATGCACACTTGCTAAGTCTAACAGCAGACAACTGCTTCCATGTCTCTGTTTGTGCTCTTTGGGTAACTAGGCCCATACTGGTTTTTCTCTGTGTCCAAGGCGCTCCCTCACTATGTGTGATGACTTTTGTAAAATTGCAGTCTTGTGGAGATAGAATTGCAAGACTCAGAAGGAACTGATTTATTTCTCATATCCAACTCATTTATTTTATGTCACCTTAAAGTTCTTTGGACACTTAATATATTCAGGCACTGGATATTTGATAGGAGAACCTTGTGCTTGCTAGAGTCCTTAGCCCACTTCTTGGTGTGCACAGATGCATAGTGAACAGAGATATTAGAGATTATATTAAGTATTATAATTTTTATTTAATTTTTAAGATAGAGACTGTATAAGTTAACTTTACTTCAAAATGTGTTATGATACATAATTTACGTCTTTCCCTAGAGTTTAAGTGTGTTAATTAAATCAAGTTGCATTGTTTGAAATATTCTGTCTATATCAGAATGAAATAGAACACTGAGAAACATCCACGGTCCGCTCACTTCTGCAGTTAGTTCAGACAATAGTCTTATCCCCCCATTGAATAACTTTTTAAAAGCAAGGGCTTGTCCATTGGCTTCATATTATGGAAGGGCTTGTTTGTCTGCCCTCCAGAAAACCCTTTCCACATGGCTGACATGAAATTAAATGAAATGTGGCTCTCTCCTCAACCAGTCTTTGCAAAATTATCCAAAGGCCAGTGTAGCAGTACTCACGTGGCTGGAGAAATGTGAATAAATATCAGCAATGTGAATTCTTCCCAAGAGCAGTTAAGAATAGACTAGCCTTTGAGTAGCAGGTGGTTTAGGTGGTACATGAATCTTATCAGGTGTTCTTTTGGTTTTGACTCAACATAAGTGTTGCATAAGACTGTTGGCTTGGATAACACCCAGTCCTCACCAGAAGTGCCAGTTCTGAAAGCAAACACACAGGCCTGATAGTGACAGTACGTTATACAACCAGGTCAAGTCACCCAAAATACTGTCAGCAGCTGAAGCCACGCACAACCTGCCTGGATTGGGAGGCGTGGGGTGGTGACACTGAGGTACTGGTGTTAAAGGTGCCTAGTTACTGGCTGCAGGAAATCTCAGGTGCACCATTAATCTGTTAATTAATGACTTCGGAAGGCCTGTCATCACCTGAAAGTTGATTGCTCATTTGAAAGTTACTTGCAGTTTGCCAATGAATACATTTTTAATTAAATATTTTCTTCAGTTTCCTTTTACCTCCATGGTAGTCAAATAAAATTCAGCCGCAGATGTCATTTTAGGCAGGCATAATTTAATCCCAGAAATGACCTTCCCATTCATTTGTTTATTTGGCTGTGTATGCGGAGTACCTGTAGGTCACAGAACTTGTAGGAGTTTGTTTCCTCCTTTACCACATAGATTCCCTGGGATCCCACTCAGGACACCACTGTGGGGCATGCACCTCTACACAACGAGCCGTCTCCCTGGAGCAGCCATGGCTAAATGTCTTTGATGGTTGATGGCTATGAACTTTTATAGAATATTGTTAGGGAAAGACACTTAAAGCTTTTGCTCCTGGTTCTGTTTTTGTTGGTTTGTTTGAGACAGTGTCTCTCTATATTAGGCTGCCTTTTAACTCAGAATTCTGCCTGTCTCTGGCTCCAGTTCTGACATTAAAGGCATGTACCGCCACATCCAGTTGGTTGTGCCCACCTTGGCTAATGCGTTAGATTACACAGAACACTTGAAAGGCATTGAAAAAGAAACTTAAATAAGTTTATTAGAAGTTCTTTATTATTTACTAAATAGAATTAATGTATGTATGTATATATGGTATTGGGTTGTTTTTGAGTTTACCAGTGACAATACAGACATGGAACTTAAGCTCAAAGTCACTTCATGATTGGGAAAAGTTGCCATTACTGGTTTGATTATTGCAACCCATCAACTCCTGTTTCCAAAGCACAGATTTAAATATATCAGAAGATAGGAGAAAAAAAGATTCAGAATATCAAAGTATTTCTAAGCCTACACTCTAATGTCAAAACTAATATGAAGAAAAGAAGCTAAGACTATCCATGAGCTATGTGGATGTTCAGGCTGTATTTACACATATGCAGTGAGCAAATGCAATAATAAATAGATGTCTATACTCTTTAAAAGGGAATATCCAAGTGTTCATTGATACTTGCATGAACTTTGTTTAGTTGTGGGAGAATGTAATGACTGCTGTTAAATCAGTGATGAAGTATAATGTCACTACTCTTCTTGGAGAATGTTGGTAAGAGTAATGTGACCTAGATGGGGTTGTATTTCTAACAGTACATTAAAAGTTTGGATTCTCCTGGCAAATCAGTTATGTTTTTAATTATATGTTCTTATATGTTAAAAAAAAACAAACATGGATGAATGGTGTGAAGTTCTGTAACAGAGCTAAGATCCTATGTAGAAAATTTGTTGCTTCTAGTTGAACAAGATAAACGGCTCCATTCTCTAAAAGGAAGTGTGGGCAGCTGTTGGAATGTTTGGTGTGTCAGTGTGTGTGATAAAGAAATTGCACCGAAGAGTTTCCCAACTCCCTTTCAAAGCATGGAGCAGGGCAGTAATGTCAAGAGGCTTGACCTACATTATTGTGATGTTTAGCTTTAACTGTCAGTGTGATGAAAACTAGAACAAACCAAGAGGGGAGTCTCAATGAGGAAGTACCTAGATTAGACTGGCCTCTGCGCATGCCTTTGAGGACTTTCCTCACTGAATTGAGGTGGAAAGACCTGCTCTAAATGGAGGCAGCACTATTTCATGAGTTAGGCTCTGGATCAGTCCAAAGGAGAGACCCAGATGAGCACTGGCAGCATGCGCACCTCGTTTGCTCTTTGTTCCAGATTTTGGATGTGATTTGATAAGTTTCCAGGTTTCCTACTAATGTGAGCTGCCGCTGTGGTAGACAGTAATGTCTTATTGTGAGCTGAAGTATGTTCTTTCTTCCATAAGTTGCTTTTGTCAGGGTATTTCATCATGGGAACAGGAAGTGAATGCAGACAGTTATTAAGCTTGCATTAATTCCCTCTGCCTATCGTCTTGGAGAAGTCCAGATACCAGTTATTTTCATTTTTGAAACCTTGTTACTTAAGAGTTATTTTCTTTACAGTTAAGTTATGTTCTTGTTTTCTTAAAAGTTCATAATACTAAACAGAGAATTCTCAATACAGGAATATCAAATGGCAGAGAAACACTTAAAGAAATGCTCAACATCCTTAGTTATCAGGGAAATGCAAATCAAAATGACTCTGAGATTTCACCTTATACCCACCAGAATGGTTAAGATCAAAAACTCAAGTGACAACACATGCTGGAGAGGATCTGGAGAAAGGGGAACCCTCTTCCATTGCTGGAGGGAATGTAAACTTTTACAACCACTTTGGAAATCAATCTGGCACTTTCTCAGACAATTAGGAATAGTGCTACCTCAAGATCGAGCTATACTATTCCTAGGCATATATCCCAAAGATGCTCAAGAATACAAGAACATTTGCTCAATCATGTTCGTAGCAGCTCTATTGGCAATAGCCAGAAACTGGAAACAACCCAGATGTCCCTCAATTGAGGAATGGAGACAGAAATTGTGGTATGTTTACTGAATGAAATACTACTCAGCTATTAAAAACAAGGAAATCAAGAAATTTGTAGGCAAATGGTGGGAACTAGAAAAGATCATCCTGCGTGAGTTATCCAGAAGCAGAAAGACGCACATGGTATATAAAGAAAAGATCATCCTGAGTGAGGTATTCCCAGAAGCAGAAAGACACACATGGTATATATTCACTTATAAGTGGATATTAGACATATAATATAAGATAAACATAGTAAAGTCTGTACACCTAAAGAAGCTAATCAAGAAGGAGGACTCTGGGTAGGATGATCAATCCTCATTTAGAAAGGCAAATGGGATAGACATTGGAAGAGGGTGAAAACAGGAACAAGACAGGACCCTACCACAGAGGGCCTCTGAAAGACTCCATCCAGCAGGGTATTAAAGCAGATGCTGAGATTCATAGCCAAACTTTGGGCAGAATGCAGGGAATTTTATGAAGAAATGAGAGATAGAAAGACCTGGAGGGGCCCGGAGCTACAGAAGGAGAGCAACAGAACCAAACAATCTGGACACAGGGGTGTTTTCTGAGACTGATACTCCAACCAAAGACCATTCAAGTAGATAACCTAGAATACCTGCACAGATGTAGCCCATCAGCCCAGTGTCCAAGTGGGTGCCTTAGTAAGGGGAACAGGGACATGAACTCAGTGGCTGGCTCTTTGATCACCTCTCCTTAGGAGGCCATGAATAAGACAATGCAGCCTGTCCTGATGAAACCTCATAGGCTAGGGTCAGATGGAAGGGGAAGAGGATCTCCCCTCTCAGTGGACTGGTGGAGGGGCATGGGAGGAGAACAAGGAGGGAGGGTAAGATTGGAAGGGGATGAGGAACAGAGCTACAGCTGGGATGCAAAGTGAATAAATTGTAATAAGATAAAAAAATTTGAAAAAGAGAGTTCATAATAGCATTGGCAAATAGACACCTTCGTTTGATAAAAATTGTATTTAAGTATATTATCTCAATTAAATTTCATTGTTGAAAAAGTATATGAATTCATATTAATATTCTCAGTTTTCTCTTTTCTGTGTTGCTAAGGTCAGAGAAAAATTTGCCTCTAATTGTAATATTATTTTGTTTGTTATAAACCCTTTAAATTTTTTATCCAGCACTTAAATTGCCTTTCAGTAAAATTGGAAATTCAGAAGTTCTCAATCTGTCTTCTTTTTAAAAAATGTGAAAAGCATGAGTTCTGTTATGGTTTAGCCAAAAGTTACACATTCCCCATTTTCTAAATTCTTGGGAGTCTTGATTTGTTGAAGATTTAAGAATTTCCTTCATTAATACGTAAAGAAAGCCACAGGGAGTGTATGGGAAGCCTTTCCTAGGATCATTTCTAGGATTAGTCTAGAATGTTCCACAGAGGAGGTAGGAGACAAAGAAAAGTTTAAAGGTGGATTACTAGCTATTGCTGTATGTACAGGCTTGTACTCCTGGTGTGTGTGTGCGTGTGCGTGTGTGCGTGCGTGCGTGTGTGTGTGCGTGCGTGTGTGTGTGTGTGTGTGTGCGTGAGTGTGTGTGTGTCAGGGGTCACTGATTGACCTAGACATTATGTAATGGCAACTGTCATCACAACTCAATGTTTTGTGATTACTTTGTGGCTATGACTGATGAAATTTCAAGGAGACTATGCTCAACAGGGTGTTGCAAACCTGTCTTGCTCTGCTTACTGAGCTGTGAGGCTAATAACACACTTTTTCTTTCCTGAAATGTGGAGATTAAATATTGAGTATATAAAATAATGTGTGTTAGGCTTTTATTCTGTGGCATTAGAGATATTTTGGCAATCAGTATTACTTTTTTTTTTGTTTGTTTGTTTCTTGATTGTAACGTTGAACAAGTCCTGGGAAACAAGAGGAGTTTGTGTTCCTTAAATATTTTTAGATTTACATTAAAAGTACGTTAGTTTTACAGAATGTTTCCCGGTGTGCTGTCCTTCTCAAGAGATCATGGCTATAGTAAGTGCTTTTGTGTTTCCTTTGTAAGAATTTGGTAGAATCTAACCCTGAATAACCTAGGCCTGAAATCATGAATATCATTAAAGAGAAGAAATTTTCATTTTAGGCTAATTGTGCATTGATGAAGAAGGCTTTTCCGACTTTATATCATGAGGGAAGGCATGAATTGACCTGGATCAATGGCTGGTAGTTTTAAAAACCACAAACCTCCCTTAAATCGTAGCTGAAGAATGAGCACAGTGCTCCATCACCCTTTTAGTACAATGCTGCTGTGTGGCCTATGGCAGATGGGGAGAAATCATCCACTTATATATGTTCTGCAGACTTAGCTGAAGTGCAAATGTGAAGGAAAAAAACACTTTCTCTTTTGGACTGCTATTAAAGGTTGAAAGTCTCACTCCTCATGGAAAACTCAGGTACTCTATCATTCCATACAGGTTACTTTCTGCTCAAATATAAATACGGTCTTTTAATTTGAATAAAATGAAATTGTTAGGAACTTGTGTAGAGAATATGTACTGTTGCTGATTTAAAACAATGTTTCTCAGCAATTCAGATGCATAATATTTAAGTACTCCATCATATCTGGAAAGTGTAGGACAATGTGAATTTCTATGAGGCACCAAATGCAGGTTCATGAGAAAAATAGCATGATATATGAACAAACTGTAAAAATGGATCAGTACGAAAAAAAATTACATGATGAATCTCTCTGAAGAGCCAGGTGTGGTGGTAGATTCTTGTAACACCGCTGGCATTTGGAAAGTTTAGTTCAGAGCCAGACTGCACAGTACAGTGAGTTCAGGGTCAACCTGGGCAGTTACGACAACATCCTTTCTCAGAAAAACAGCTGAGATCAAGGCCAAGGCCAAGGCCCACTCTCAAGGCTCACCAAGGTAGGAATTTTTCCAGTTACATAAACCAGCTATCATTGCATGTTCTTGAGTTTGCCCAAGTTCAAAGTGTTCCAGTGGTGCCAAGGAGAGGGGGAGCATGGGGACAGGTGACCATGTGATCATTTCTCAAAGTTTGACTCTCAAACTCCATACAGCAGAGGCGGTTTGGGGGCTCAGTTTGAGATGACAGACATGTGGTTCCAAGAATCAGAATGTGTGCCCGTGGAGCCTGGAGATTCCCTTCCCAGATAACCAGGGAACGGTGCTACTGGCGCTAACTCTCCAGGGTGGCATCCAGAGGACACATTTGATCGCCAATACCCTGGAGTTGTCTATAAAACTGTCAAAGGAGGGACAGTGTATGTCTGCTCTAACCTGCCCCCATTGCAGAAATCATGTGTGTAAGTGTCACAAAAGTCAAAACTTTCATGCCTGTCTGTCCATCTTCATGCTTTTCTTTTTCTGCCTCCAAATCTGAAGTTTATTGTAATTTCAGAAACTCCTTCTTAACTGAGATATATTGCTTTCTCTAACTGCTGACTGCAGAAACTTGAAAATTGAAACCAGCTTCTCATTTCATATTACCTTTCTGCCTACCCATGTGCTGAGATAACGCACTGGATATTTTTGTCATTCCGCTGAACAAGAGTTCTGTTTGCATGATTTATCAGGATAATTATCTGCTGTGAAGCAACAGCTCTAGAAAGACATCTCAATTCCACGTAATTCACCGACGACAGCACAGTATCCCTGAATTATTATTGCTCCATCTGTGGAGAAGGTTTGGAAGACTAAACTTCCCAGGGTTTGAAAATATACCACATTTTGCTGGAGGCTCTTTCTTCATCTTTTTCATGGACTTAAGACCACTGCACATACCTGGATTGTCCTGCACCAATAGTGAGTGTTGTTGAATTTTTCTAGTGCCCTGGTTACTGGGACCATTATAGTAAAGTATGGATCAAGTGGGATTTAATCTCTGTATTACCTCAGTTTCTTCAAGTTTCACTCAAGCACCCTTATATCACTGTTGGGTTTGATGCATTTTAATGCATTCTACTATTAAGGTGATAAAAATGTAACTTTAGCTTTGAATTAGGTTCATAGGTCTGAAATAAGTTTTAATTTGTTCAGGTTCTTTGAGCAAGCCTGTCTTTTGTGTGAGTTACCGGTTTTATCATCGTAAAAATTTCTTCTGTGTTGGGGGGATGGGAAGAAAAAATGGTTCAAATAGTAAAGAGCCATTCTTAAAAATCAACATTTCTTCTATTTTTAAAGGTAAGACTGTGGAAAAACTTCTATAAAAGGATGCTTTGATAAAAGTAATGTTTACAGTCAAGTAAGACAGATCTATATGTAAACAGCAGTTAATTACCAGTGCAGTCTAATCACCAACAAGATAATTGTAATAAGGCACCAAAATAGAAACATTTTAGTTTTCATTTTGAGAAATAAAGACAGTTTCTCTTGAGTGTATGAATATTTATAATTATTTGGGTGGTGTTGATCTCTTTTTCTGGCTATCAGAACTAGATAGGCTATAAATAGAAACACAGCCGGGAAACTATGTGCTGTGAGAGGCCGGACCTGCATTGCCTGAACACTCACTCACTTTGGAGTTCCCTATCTGTGAGCCCAGATTTCCAACCGTCCTGGCCTGCAGGTCACCTGCTTGTACCTCTCTGCAGTGCTGAGTTTTTTTGCCCTTTGAGACAACTAACTCATCTCAGATCATGTTGTACAACTTGAAATCAGTAATTAATAATCAGAGGTTCATGATCTCTTACTTCTTTTTTCCCTGCAGCTTAATACCATGAAATCATGAGATTATTAAAATGTGAACTCTGATCCCTAGCTGATTAAATAGTTCCTAAGTTACACCTACAAAACGGGTATGCTTGAGGCTTGGGTTTATCAGTGTGATAGCAGCTAACTTTGTTCCTTAGGTAGTTGGAGAGGCAGCCCTAAGACAAGGCAAACACCTTTGCTCCTTGGCTTAGGATGTTCTCTGCTCCGTCTCCTCTTCCATCTCTTCCAGCTCCAGCAGTCTTAAATTACACCTAGGTATCCTCTCCTGCTTCTTGCTCATGAAACTCTGGAGCACATGGTTCTACTTCTCCGAAGCTTGGCGTCACCCACAGCAGAGCTAGGGGTTCTCTGTGAGAGGAGTGGGATTGGGGTCAAGAGTCACAGCTTACAATTTTAACTCCTGTTCTGATCATCTGATTGACACAGACACCTCCTGTATCTTACTAGTGTAGAGAGTGACTGGAAGTAGAAATAAAAATTTAGTTTGCAGTGAAAACAGCGGGGTTGAAGAGTGCCTATGTATCAGTGCAATAGGTGAGAAGCAAAAAGAGATCCATGGAAAGCTTTATTCGAGTGATTGGTCCAAGGACGCAGTCATCAGAAAACTAAAGAGGGTGGCCAAACTGGCAGCAGCAGAAACAAACCAAACCCAAACCAAACCAAAACAAAAAACCCAACAAGAGTCTGAAGTTCTTGATGGAAAATTCTCACCCTCCCTTTCCCTTCTTTTCTTCTTCTTCCTCTCCTTTCTTTCTCCTCTCACTTTCCCTCTTTTCTCTTCTTCCTTTCCTTTATCTTTTTCTACTTCCCTACATTTCTTTCCTTCAGTTTTTTTATTCAAGGTCTTGCTGTGTATCTCTATTTAGTAACTTGTAGTGCTAGCTAGTTTGACTTTGAACTCATAGTAATCCTCCTGCTTCAGTTTCTTGACTGCTGATATTACTGGCTTTTGCTGCTACACTTGGCTTGAAAAATTCAAGTAGGCAGAAGATGTTTTATTATGATAGAGTAGGTTGAGAAATGAAGATTCCCACCGGATCGTTAATTCAGAGCTTCTTGGTGATGTAAAGGATCTATTTTCATTTGCAGAAGAGGGTGGGTACAGTGAAGTGGGTTCACAGAGCATGGGGATGAGTTCCCTGAAGCTAGGGATGCAGAAGATAGAACCCAGCTGCACCTGAACGGAACCCAAGGCCACTCCCGCCCCCATAGAAGGAAACTAGAGCCTGTACCACAGAGAAAAAGGCTTACCTTTAGGATAAATATGTATTGAGTCTTACACATTTCTCTGCTTAGCTTTGTAGGATTTATTGTCTTCAGGCTGGCTTTTCATTAAATTAGACATCCAAAAGTCAAAAGTTCTATAACTGGCAAGTTTTTTTTCTTTGTGTGTGCTTGTGTGTGTGTGTGTGTGTGTGTGTGTGTGTGTGTGTATACATCTTGAGGAGTGGAATTGTGCCTTTGACTGTGTGTGTGACGAAGACCAGATATTGTAATATGAATGTCCTTCTCTGTCTCTTTTTATTAATTTTCTGAGACAGGTTCTCTCACTGAGCCTGGAGCTGGGTGGTTTCTCTAGAGTAGCTGGCGAGTGAGGTCTGGGGAACCTGTCTCTACATCTTAGTGCTGTGCTCACTGGTGTATGCTGGCCTACTGTGTAGGTACTGGGGATCTGAACTCGGGTCACCTTGCTTGCACTTTACCCATGGAACTACTTCCTCACTCTGGGTTCATTGACTTTAATAATCTCAGGTCTAGATGGGTTGAAAGTGGCTAAGGGAAAACATGTTCATTGGTACTTTTAAATTATTTATTTCTCACAGAAAAAATGTTTGTGGAACGATTAGCAACCTTCATGAAAATAGTTAAAACGTTTGCTTTCATCTTCACTCTCTCATTCCTAGACTTTTATAATATTTATGATAAATGCATGCAAGGGTCTAGAAAACAAAACAAGAGAAATTCCGTTTCTTCTACTCTATACTCTGTTATTGAAGGTGACACTCTCCTTCCAAGACTGAAGTGGAGCCTGAAAGCAGGGCTACTGTGGGACACTCCATATGAGCCCACTTACACTACAACCACAATCTTACATTCAGACAATTATTTGGAGACTCATGATTGAGTGGCATTTACGCTGTTGAATACACTAGGCAATGAGGCAATTCGCATCCAGAAGAGGTACTGATCACAGGGTTCTATTACGTAATCTAACATCATACAACCTAAAATTTAAGAGTTGTGCTTTTCTGGAACTTTTTTTTATACTTTTCTACATTCAATTGTTTGTTATTTACATACACGTATGTACTTGCATACACATATGTATGTTTGTGCATACATGCTACATGCAAGCTCTAACTCTCACAAGGTCAAAGGACAACCTTTGGGAGTAGGTTCTCTCCTTGCACCCTTTGAGTTCCAGGGGCTGAGGTCAGGCCATCAGGTGTGGGAGCAAGCCACTTTACTGGGCTGAGGCATCAGGCCATACCTGGGAGAAGCTGGGGGTAGGGTGAGTCTCTAAGATCCGCAAATCCTGTGCCCGAAGCCCAGGTAGAGCTACCAGGAAGTTAGTGTGTCATTGATTTGTGAGCCTTACTCACCACCAAGGAAGTCACGATGTATTCAGAGTTCTTTGTGTTGTAGGGAGCCGTGGAAGCCAGTATAGTACATGCATTCTATGGTAATTCAGTTAGAGTATGTACATTCGTATTTAAGAAAGACAGTGCCATCCACAGGGCCCTCTAAATGTGTTGACCAACACTTTAAAGGCACTGAAAACCTCCTGGATAAGGAAAACAAATAAAAATAAAGACTAAATAGTGTCAAATTTGAAATTCTTCAAGTAGTAAACCTTTTGATTCTAGTACTTAAAATTTTACACACTTTGGGCATTCTGAATAGAATATTATTTTTTTCTGAAATTTGATTAAGATGGCTGGCTAGCAGCTTTGGCCTGTCCTCTTCTGCTTCCAGACATGCTGTAGTTTCTGAATGTAGAAGTGGAAAAACTAACTCATCTGTGAATGTGAGTATCAGCTTGTATGTGACAGTAAGTAGATTATTTAAATCTTTACATGAGTCCCCTGATACTAGGTGGGTGTAATGGCTTTGCAGGCAAAGGCATCACTAAGTCTGTCAGCAGGAGTTAAAGAGTAAAAGAACTGACTCTTTTACTGACTCTGATCTCTTTCCTCATTCCTCGTTTTCCTCTTTCTTCTTTTCTCTTTTTCTTCTTTCCTCTTTCCTCTTCCCCCCCCTCCTCTCCTCCCCTCCTCTTCCTTCCCCCCCCTCCTTCATATACTGCCTTTGATCTTAACCAATTACCTGGAATTCCTTATACCCCAGAAAGGCAATAATGGCAGCATCTTCCATTGTTATACATAATAATGAGTGGGTATATGCCCCTCCTATTTTAAAAAACATTAGCTATTCTTACTATCATTTGTGTGGACCCTTATTTTAGATGGTAAGAGACAATTGAATGAAATCATAACAAAATATGAGTTTTACCTAGAAATTCAGTTTGTAAGGTTGAGTTTAATAAAAATCTAGTTTTCAGTTGTGGAAACAGAGAAAATGTAAAAACATCAATATGTCAAAATAAATAGCAATAAATAGCAATTATCTATTAGTTAAAAGTGCTTTTAATTTTAATTTTTAATTTTAAACTCTGTGGTACATTTTTAGTAAGAACTACGTGAGAAAAATGAACTACCAGGAACTTTCATTTAATCAATTTGACACGTGAAAATTATGTGAGAAGCTGTTGATTTCTTTGTTGAGATAGTGTCTCCCTTACTTTTGAAGTTTAAGAATTTCTCCTGTCTTTTGCAGCTATCAGTCATGCAACACTTCTCCAAATCTGTATGGAATTACACTGATGACTTTCCCCTCTATCCCTTCTGCCTGGACTTGTTCCAGTCAAATTCACAGTTCCTTTTCTGCCATCTAAAACACACCAAGGGCATTGTATATATCAGGCAGGATGACTGCCATTTGCCTTTGAAGATTTCTTAGGTACTATATTAATGTGCATGTAATTCTATGTAAATATCTACCCTATCACGTCGTTGCCTATTCTGATGTAGTAAAGATCCCGTTTATTGCCTCCAGTGCAGAGATTAGGCCTAACATCTTTCTCACACCCCAGGACCTTGAACTTCAAGGAGTGGAAGGCGGTAGACATTGGAATTACTAGGCTGAACGGTCTCCCTTCAGCTGCCTCCTCCTTTACGTTCCTGCTTCATTTTGGCCATTTCTCAGCTCCTAACCAGGCACCCCACCTGAGTTTATAGAGGTGCTGAGGGTTAAACTAGCAGAGTTGAAATCATCTTACCTGTTGCCATTTTCTATTTTCATCTTCCAGGGCAAAGTGTGATAGAATCTGACTTGAAATAAAGGTGGTTGTGTGTTTCTGGCTCCAAGGAAGTTTATCAATTCAAAGTTAGTGTGGTTTATCATTTCAAAGTTAACAATGGTCTATAAACTCAGATTCAAATTCAGTAATTGGTAAAATAGAAATTTCCATTTAAGTATTGATTTTTTCAGTCCAAAAGCTTTTGCTGGGCGTAAATCTTTTCTCTCTGTTTTTCATCCCGTCTAATACTTTTAAAGAAATTAGAAATCCTAATTTTATATTGTTTTCCTGGTTTGACACTCATAATGTCCAGTGGAAAACAAATAAGAGATGTCTGTGGGCAGCTGCATATCTTATTTGTCAGTTTGAAAGCCTAAGGACCACTCTACTGTATCAGTTTGATAGCCCAGTGTCTACCTACTGGCTGGTGTTAGCTGTGTCCTGAAGACATCTGTGTGCTCAGATTTCCTCCTTCACTCCTATTTTTTAAGAAAACACTGATACTTTTGGTACATTTGCCTTGCTCTTGATTTTTAACAAGGTTAGCTTTTTATCTGTCTTCTGCCTTCTTGGTTCAGCACACATAACTGTTGATCTACATTTTAGGAAAGACTGAGACTTGTGAAGTCCAAGACCAGTTTTATGTCTCATCCTGTTTGTTCCCTTGGGACTTTCTGTCTTACTGTGAGCTAGTCCAGTCATAACTGGTAAACATTTAGTGAGTCTGATCTCACTCTTTTAATTGGCCTGTTGTTTCTAGCTTTGATCCCATTATTTAGAGATTTTATTTCTTCTTCTTTGTGACTCTGGTAAAATGGATGCATGGGTTGGTCCATCTACATGGCCTTGGTGCATAGACTTCTTCATACGTGATTGTCCTTTAGATGTGGCCACAGTGGAGACATGTTCTTTTAGTTACAGTGTAAATGCCCCACATGTACCGATTTTTCTGGGGGAGCCATAGAACTCCGGTTATTAATGGTGCCTCATTTCTGTGTTCAAAGCTCTTAAATTTACTTTGATGGAAGAGTTACGTGCTTATCATTGAGTTGGAACTGTTGGCAACTTTACCCAAATCCCAAGGCTGGAATAGACTTAAACTGCATACACTTTTCTCATTATACAAACCAAACCCAAACAACAACAATAATAACAACAACAAAAACATGATGCCTTTCATTAGCATGTCCATTATCAACAGCCTTACATGTGTTTTACAGGTAATCTAAAGGATGACATTTACTGGTATGTGTGTGTGTGTGTGTGTGTGTATAGAAAGGTGCCAAGACAAGTCAGGTCCAGAAATCAGGTGAGTGTGTTGTTAACTAAATCATGAAAATGACCAAAGCTCTTCGTGCACATTGCCATAATGCAGTGATTCTCAACCTTTCTAATGCTGTGACCCTTTAATTCAGTTACTCATGTTGTGCTGATTCTTGACCATATCATTACCTTCATTGCTACTTCATAATTGTAATTTTGCTACTTAGTTATAAATGATAATGTAAATAAGTTTGTTTTCCAGTGGTTTCAGTGGCCCCTGTGAAAGGGTTGTTTGCTATTATATACAGCTTCTGTGAGGGGTTTTCATCCTAGCAAGCAAGTAAGGGAATATTCATGGGCAACTTTATTTAAAGTCTTACTTTTGGCTTCCTTTGATGAAATGAATGAGCAGAAGTGGGGTGGTGAGTAGAATGGGGGCTCCGTGTTTGGTCTTCTGCTTCTACTTGCTCTTGGTGCACTGTGAATATTCCTTCAGTTTTCTGAACCTTATACTGGAATCACTTGTAGTTTATGGAGATTTTCTTCAATGCCTTATTCAGGCCTCTCTGTGGCTTCCCCTTACCTTCTTTGTTTTCTCTAGATGTAAGCATCTTCTTATGTAGTATGAAGCAGGTGGGATGGTGTGGAAGCAGCTGTTTGAACAACTGATAGTTTTTTTAGACTGAAGGATCTCAGTTGACGTTAAGGCTCAATAAAGGTGTGGCCATTTCTGTGGTGTGGTCTCCACAGAGATTAATCCATCAGTAGCCAAATTAGTGTTTGTTTCCCTTATCTGGGTTCACCAGGAAGTTTGACTTGCTTCACTTCCAATTTAGAAGCTAAACAAAATCATTATAGAGGTTCCAGGTTTCTATGCATGGCTGATCAAAAGCATGCCTTGAAATACTTCATAGCCATCAGAAAGTAGTTCTCTTCAGTGTGGCTGTCAGCATGATATGTTAAGTAAAACCTCTAATATAATACAAACAGAAATAAACATAGTTGTGTGGTTTTTTAACAGTTATTAAACAATCCATTAATTTCAAGTCACTAAAGGGCACTCATTTGTAAATTTTTATATCATGATATTAAGTATGAATATCATATTTACCATATACATATGTTAATACTGATCATTTTGGGTTTGGCATAAATTTTGTTATGTTTATATAAAACAAAATTCCTTTAATATATCTAAGAAACATTTATTTGCAAGGGGAAGACACTCAAGGATACTACAGTTTAATCTTGATCTATAGTCCTGATCAAGATATATGTAAAACAGATCTGTTTGACTGATTTTTACATTTTAGAGTTGGTTTAATCAGATTTATTAGAAAATTCCACATGCTTTTATGTGCTATCTAATTTAAATGGAAAGGTTACTTATATAACTACCTTTTTGGAAATAATAATTTCTTAGTCCCTCCCTTTTGGAGGGGATATTTTCTTTGGTTAGTTGGCATCATATAATTCCCATGGTAGTTTGTTTCTGACAAAGCAGAAACTACTGAATGTCAGTGAGAACAACCCACTAATATCATTAATATTTAGAAGGTTTTACTCTAAGATTTTGATTATAATGTAGAAATTGCAGTGTTATAAGTATGCTATAAGAAACTCAGTGTCATCTATAAATCTCTGTAGTTTACTAATAGACTTTGTGATGGCTAAAATTTAATGCTTTATTTTATCCAAATAATCTCATATGATGAACAATATTTGTAAAGATGGTATGGATTGCTTCTCTGTGTACACTTTTTACCCCTTTTCTTCACATACATACTCATATAGAATCACTTTTATTCATTAAATGAAGTGCTTAACACTTTCTGACACAGAGTTGATATTCATATTTCTTAAAAATTATAAACAAACAAAACCTCAGGGGCTAGAGAGACAGCTTAATGAATAAAAACTTTCTTTGTGTAAGCATTAAGATATGAGCTCAGATCACCTTCAAGGTAAAACCTGGCGTAGCTGTGACAGGCAAAACCTGTGACACTAGGTAGTACAGTTGGGGACAGAGACAGCAGGATCATTGGGGCTTGCTGGCTGCTGCTTAGATTCAAAATCAGTGAGAAACTCTTTCACCAAAGAATACGGTGGAGTGGGGGAGAACAGGACACCTGATGTCCTCCTTTGGTCTCCGTGCTGTCACAGGAGCACTTAGCTTTTCCCATACATACACGTACATACATCACACAAGTACATATCACACATCCACAGATGGACAAACACACAGAGAGACGGAGAGAGAAATCTTCAACAAATCCTACCCCCATTCAGTATCTTTTTTTTTTTTCCAGCTTTAAATATATTGCTTGTACCCAGCCTGCAGTAAATTCTGTCAGTTCTTTCATTTACTGGAGTTAGAAAGGTTTTTGTGGTTCCATCTCAATGACAGAGAAGGTGCAGGTGACTCTAGTTCAGAACTGTCATAGTCTCCTCTTTCCCGCCTGCTCGGCCACTTCCGTTTTTCCTCTTAGCCCCACTAAACTTGCTGGTGAATGAGGAGGAGTTGTTTTGGAGTTAGTGATCAGAATTTAGTAATTCAAAAAGATTATTATACCTTCGAGCAAGGAAGAAAAATAGGTTAGTTGTTTCCTAGGACTTCATTTAATCTTTTTGTTATATGAAGGTCAGTTGTGCTCCTTAAATATAGACTTGAATATTTTTAAAATTTATGTTTTATATATATATATGTATATATATAATTATATACATATAAGTATTTGTGTCTGTGTGTAACGTGTGTGCAGGGGTTGCGTATGTACATGCATGTGTGTGAAGGTCAGAGGGCAACTTGTGGGAGTTGGCTCTCTCCTTCCATTAGGTGGTCCTGGGCTCTAGCTCAGGTTTTCAGCATTGGAGGCAGGCTGCTTTTACCTGCAAAGATATCGTGCTAGCCCAGGTTAGATCCAAGAAAAAAGTTTTATTAGTTTTTATTTTACATATATGGGTGTTTTGACTGTGAGTATGTCCGTACCCACAGAGGCCAAAGAAGGCATTGGCTTTCCTTGAACTGGAGTTATAGGCAGTTGTTAGCCACTATGTGGGTACTAGGAATTGAACCTTGAACCCAGGTGCTCTGTAAAGGAATCCAGTGCTCGTAATCACTGAGCTAACTCTAGAATTTGAATGCACGTACATTAACATTTCTCCTCTTCCCTGATTTTGACAGGGAGCAGCATTAGTACTGCTGTCCTGTACTTAGGTTTGTATTTGCAGTGATCGTGGCGCATATATTGCATCTTTCTCAAGATGAGTACTTTCCTGCTTCTTTTCTAATACATCCCACTTGGCTGTCCTGAAAGACAGGCTTCATTACCCTTGACTGACAGATGATGTACCTCTACGGTATAATGGAGAAATGATTGTTTCAAGACTTTATTTATTTATTTTTTTTGGACAGAGATGACGCCAAAATTAAACTGGTTGGTTTTCATTCCATTTATGTTGTAGAGAACAATGATACGTTTTAAAAGGCCTTTATTTTCTCCTTAAGATTTAACATTTTACCAAGAGAAATAGAATCTGTATTGGCTTGTTAGGCCACTGACAAAGGAAGAGAATTCAATTTCACAGAGCTTAGAAACTGTTTTGTGTTAGTCTTTTACATGGTGTTCATTAATAAAACTACAGCGGGGAATTTCTGAGGGTTTTCGAACCATCAGGGGCATCTGAAAAGTGGTACAGTCATGGTCAGGCCAAAAGGAAATACTGCCCAGGTCTCAATCTCTGTCTTCACCAGCATCCTTGAACATTTCAAATATTTGTTTTTTTCTCCTTTAAATGAACCAGTTTTTGATTTTTAAAGTAAAAGTCATATGTCAAAATCAAATGATTTCTCATGTCCCTAAAAGACCGTAGACACGCCTCAGCACATGTTCAAGAAAGACACTGTGAGGTGATGGCCTTGAATAACTTTCTTCCTATTTCCAATGATCAATGAAAGACAATTTCAAGAAGTGGAGGATGCATGCTAACTTGTCCATAGATTCCTTTTGTTGGCAAAATAAATACCATTTACTGCCTGTATTACTTATCCTTAAAATTTTAATTAAAAAAAAAAAAAAGATACAGGGAGTATTTTTTTTTTTTTTTTTTGAGTACTACTTTCGTTTGTAGTTAAAGAAAATTGAATGTTTCTATTTTGGAGACTAGAAATATATAATTCTCATGGAAATCAAGCTTCTTTAGTTTATTCTCTGTGGACATCTGGCATAACGGGATAATATTTTAAACACCTTTGTGGCAGCAAGATGTGACATCGAGAAGAGGTATATATGAGGATGATTTACCTCTCTCACAGTGGTTAGCCCAGAATATTCTCCCTCTCCTGAGCTGCGTCCTGAGGAGCTGCATCATTATGGTGGTGGAGGACAGAATGGATAAGAGTCTCGCTTCTTTTCCTAAATCTGAACTTTTGTTCAGACCATAGCCATGTCTCAGATGTTGGAACTTTCTCAAATGTCAGTGATTTTGATTTCTGTGCTCACTGATTCCTGACCCGTTTTTGGTGGTGTCTGTATTTGAAGAGTAGGGTGTTGCCATCTCCAAGATGCGCTGTTGAGGAGGTGCTCACACATGCAGAATACATTACGCAGCAGTAGCCAATGAGAATGGTTCAATCCCATTTCTGGATTTACTCCCAGAAAGTGTTCAAACTTTGTATGACTTTGGCCTAGGAATATAACACCCCCTGTGGTATGCTTGCCATGCAAGCATTGAGGTGTGAGTTGGAGCCCTGGAACCCATATAAAAATGCTGGGCATTGTTGGCCATGTTTGTTTGTAACCATCGCTCAGGGGAGAAGGAGACCAGTAGATCCCTGGGACCTTCTTACCAGCCCCCCCATTTCTAATAAGGACACCTCTAGACCAGTTGGAAATCCTGTCTCATAAAACCAGATGGATGGCTCCCTGGATCCCTGAGATTATCCTGTGGCTTGTGCGTGCTCTTTCACACACACACACACACACACACACACACACACACACACACACACACATATGGAGCATACGTTCATCGATTGTAAACATAAAAATTCCTTTCTTACGTGTAGAGACCAGTAGACTGTTTTACCCATTCTCCTACACTCAGTTTGCTTTTCAATTCTTCAAGTAATACTTCCCTTTTTTTTTTCCTTTTTTTATGAATAGCTTTTGTATTAATAAATTCATAATAAACTCTTTCCTACCTTTCTTCTATTCTGAGGTGAATGACAGTAGTTGAACAATACCTATAATGCCTGCTTTAGGATGGAGGGTGATTGGCTAGAATGCATGAGTGAGTAGTGCTCGTTTTGCTGACTCAGGCCTCATATGTTGTGCTTTTCACCTCCTGCTCTAACATCTTTTGTTTAGTGTGGATCTGCAGTTGTTTGTGCGTTTAGCTCAAGCATCCTAACGCATCCGAAGTTAGTGTAATTCCAGAGACTATGTGATGAGAGAAGGTTTCCTAGACGGGAAGACAGGAAGCAGTATCGGTGGACATGGCACAAGAAACATGTTTCCCTTGGCAGTTGGCAAGGTTGGCTTGATGGCAGGGGTTCATTCCATGCTTAGACTTGCAGGTGGTGCTGACCTTAAGATATGCTCTGTTTATTGCAACTGCACTGGGGCAGATAATTTTGCCCTTGTGTACTTTGTCAAGCAGTTAAAAATGCAGCCACGGATTGGAGAGATGGCTTGCTCAGCAGTTAACAATGCTTACAGCTTTTCCAAAAGATCTGGGTTTGTTTCCCTGCATTCATGTTTTGCTAACTCATAAATGCCTATACTTGAATTAGAGGTGTGTGCCAATACCACCTTCTTAGAGCTGTTATTCTTACAGTGCTAACCTGCAGGGATTATTACTCTTAAGTATCCCAAATTATTTTTGGAGCCTTAATATTCTAGAAAACTTTGAATTACTAGTAATAATACTACAAATAATAGAATGTTCTAAAGTTAATAACTTAAATGTATTTAAGATAATCTAATTAGTTGGCAAACATTCACATTTGTTTGAGTTTGTGTTAGCTTAAAGGATATTCTGTCACAGCTTGAAGCAGAAGGGAAGGTTTTAGAGGAGAGCACATAGAACAACGGAACCATGAACTTATTTATTATAAGTTATTTATAATAACTCAAGTCCTAGTTGGTATCATTCTTTCTTTCTATCAGAGATTTTTCTCAGCTCCAGAATTTGCACATTTGAAGTTGAAAGACTCATTCACAATAACTTCCACAAACACCTCAGAAAATAATTTTTATTGAGTAGGGTTTCATGTTTTCCAGTATTTCACTCAGGATCACACTAGGAAGTTTAGTAGTCCTTCTAAACAGTGAAGCACTGGCGAGGATTTAGTGTTAGAAAAACTAGAAAAACTTGAGGACATAGACTAGTGGTTCGCATCCTTCATAATGCTGTAACCCTTTAATACATTTCCTCGTGTTTTGGTGACTCCCAATGATAAAATTATTTTTGTTGCTGTGTCATAACTGTAATTTTGCTACTGTTATGAACCATAATCAATATCTGATACACAATATATCTGATATGTGACCCCTATGAAAAGGTCTTTTGACACTGGCAAAGGGGTTGTGACCCACAGGTTGAGAACCACTGATGTAATCTAAAATGACGTTCCACTGTGTAATGAATTAATAGTCAGTATTCATTTGTGCAGAGTGCAGCTTAACTGCCGAAGTCTGTGAGGAAATGTGACGACTGCTATTTTTCTCAGGTCTGGAAACACCGAATCAGGACTTCTTAAACTGCTTCATGCCCACAGGGAATTAACAGAGCATGCTCTTTTGTACATTGTGCGGTTCTAAAGGTAGAAGCAATAATGCTTTCACATTTACTGGGTCTCCTTGGATGAAGGGACTCGGTAAAGAAACTGTTGTTGTGTGACGGAGCCTGAGAGAAATGGCCACCATTAAGCAAGTCCGGAAGCCCTGTATGCTTTTGAAGCTTGTGTGATGAGCTCTAAGGCTTGCCTCTCTCAAGTGGCTGTGAAGTGTTAGCTGCATGTACAGTGAGATAAAGGACTGAGGTACAGTTTTTACTTGGGCAAAATAACTTGTTCAAGACAAAATTCTAGCTACTGAAAGCATGGATTCTTTTTTTTTAATTAAATTTTTTTATATTAATTATAGTTTATTCACTTTGTATCCCAGCTGTAGCCCCTCCCTCATTTCCTCTCAATCCCACCCTCCCGCCCTCATCTCCTCCCATGGCCCTCTCCAAGTCCAAGGATAGAGGAGGTCCACCTTCCCTTCCATCTGCCCCTAGCTTATCAGGTATCATCAGAACTGGCTGCATTGTCCTCTTCTGTGGCCTGGCAAGGCTGCTCCCCATCAGGGGGAGGAGGTCAAAGAGCTAGCCACTGAGTTCATGTCAGAGACAGTCCCTGTTCCCCTTTCTAGGGAACCCACTTGGATACTGAGCTGCCATGGGCTACATCTAAGCAGAGGTTCTAGGTTATATCCATGAATGATCCTTGGTTGGAGTAGAAGTCTCAGAAAGACCCCTGTGCTCAGATATTTTGGTTCTGTTGTTCTCCTTGTGGAGCTCTTGTGCACTCCTGGTCTTTCTATCTCCCCCTTCTTTCATAAGATTCCCTTCACTCTGCCCAAAGTTTGGTCATGAGTCTCAGTATCTGCTTTGATACACTGCTGGGTGGAATCTTTCAGAGGGAAGGCATGGATTGTTGTTGCAAGTCATCTGAACAAATCTATTGTCATACAATTACATTTTGCAGCCTTCCTTTGCTCTGGTCCTTGATACCAGGCATCTCTCCTTCATCACTCTCCTCTGAGACCATGCACCTCCCCCAATCTCACCTACCTCTGCTACTTTTCATCTCTCCCCACTACCGTTCTTGACACTGCGTCCCTTTTTACTATCTTTCTTTCCCATTTTGCTTTGGAAGTCAATGATTCTGGCAAATTGGACCTTTGGATGTTAGTGCAAATATTCACCATTGGCCACCTAGAAAGATGGGTAAAGCCTAGTCTTCTGGCTGTGCCCTGTATTGCTGGTGCCAGTTTTGCTTGTGCCAAGAAAGGCTGAGGTCCTATGGTGGAATAGGTATAGTTGCCCCATGAGACTTTTTAGAAACCTAAGATGTGTTGAAGTTCCAGTCAGTCCAGCAGGGAAACAGTCGATCACAGTGAATTTGTTTGTTCCCTTCACATTTATGTACTTACTCCCATTTTTAGGTAAAGAAGAATATATTTGTGCTTCTCTATGTTCCCGAAAGCAATTTTAGGAAAAAATTACTGTGAGGAGGATAATCATGATTGTGTTTCAGTCACAATTAGTTCCAATTTTGCCTCCATAGAAACATATGCCTGTTGTCATGTCTTGTAAATTCTTTCATCCCTAGAACACATTGTCTTCCAATTGAATGCTGATCAGAAAGAATGTACAACATGCTCAATGGGGGATTTCGGTTTTGTGTTTGAGGAGATAAATCAGTAAATGGCTTCTTCCATTCAGGGTGTATTTCACTGGGGACAGAAGGTGAACATGCTTGTGGTTCCCAAACTAGTTATGTGTGCTTGTGAGTTCAAGGTTAAAAGTTTTTTATCTAGTTCTAGACAGAATCTGCTGCGAGGTCTCAGAAGTCACCCAAGTTGTTAATAGTTTTAGTAATAGTTAATGGTTTTATCATTTTGGTAAGAAATTGGCTATGAGATTTGAAGTTATAAAATATATTCCTATAACTGTCATCTCTACACCCTTTGTGGCATTTCTGACACTTGTGATTGGCAAAATTATCATTCTCAATCAGTTTGCTACATTCTGTGTTCTATTACTTGCATTAGTTTGGTAAAAAGTAAATTTGTCTACATATTTTATTTATAATATATTTATAGCTCCTTTACATTTAAAATCATTTTACTTTATTGTCATCATTTGTGCATGTGTGTGTGTATGTGTGTGGTAAATGTGTATGTTCATATGTATATGTCTGCCTGACTTTGCCTATGGAGGGCAGAGGTTGATTTCATGAGTCTTTATCCATCATATTCCTTTTCATTGTTTGAGGCAGGGTCTTTCACTGAACTATAGTTCACTGTTTTGACCTGGCCAACAAGCAATCAGGATCTTTTTGTCTTCATCCCTGCAACCCTGCTCCTAGTTTTGGTTTCAAAATTATGCATACATGTGTCCAGTTTTAGGACACATGACTGTTTAGGATCCCAGCTCGGGTCCTCATGCTTGCACAACAAATCCTTACCCACTGAGCCATCTCCTCAGCCATGAAATGTTTTCAAAAATAAAAACCAACCCATAATAATATTACAGAAAATCTGTCTGTTTATCTGTCAGTTTCTGTCTCTCTCTGTGTGTGCATGTGTAGATGACAGATATATTACTGCCAAGATAGTCCCTCTGTTGTCAAAACATACTCATATACCCAACCTTCATCTTCTCTGAAATGTCTCAACAGAATACATGCCCATTTCCATATAGATAATATTTTTGTTTTTGTTTGCTATTTTATTTATTTATTCATTTATTCATTTGCGATATGAGTTCATGACCAAAAGCATCCAGAGGAGGAAAGGTTTGTTTCAGTTTTGAATTCCAGGTAAGAGACCTGGGAATCTCAGAATAGGAACTTGATGCAGGAAAGGAAACAGAAGCTCTGGAGAAACAGTGCTTACTTACTTTCTCCAAATAACTTGCTACCTTCTTATAAGACCCAGGGCCATCTGCCTAGGTGTTGTGCCACCCAGAGGGGGGGGTGTACCAACCTGCATCAATCAAGAAAATGTCCTCCAGACTTGCTGCCAGTCAGTCTTATGAGGCATTTTCCTAAGATTACCTCTCCCTGCTTGTCTAGGTTTGTGTTGAATTGACAACAGCCAGTTAGCACACACAGAAAGAAGTAAACAAACAAACAACCCCCTAAAAAAAAAAAACAACAAAACCCAGCTTTTCCATTAACTTATGGTATGTGTAGGTAGCCTAGTCCCCATCCTTCACAGCACTTGCAGCAATTTTGTCCGGGAGGCTACCAGAACATGGGAGGAGGCGAGGCAGGGACCTCTTCTGTAGTGTGGAGAGCACTGATACACTGCGATACCCTTTTGGGCTTAACCTGGACACTCTTGCCTTCAGGCAACAGTGGCTCTCCATTGGAGCGCTCCTAGAATAAATTTTTGTCATTCTTTAGGCTCTCTAATTTCCTTTAATTGGAGGTTCCTCTCCCTTCCTGAATTTGCTGTAATGAAGCCTATTTACACAGAAGAACAGGCATTGTCCTTTCCCCCTAGACTTCATCTTCCCTTGCTGCACATGGCTCAGAGCATGAGAATAGGATGCTGAAACAAGAAGTAGATGCCGGGACAAGAATGAAAGCTGTGAGCTTTGGGTACCCACACTCCATTGCGTATCTCCATGGCGTTGGCTCCTCCTCTGCAGGTCTCTGCTGCCTGTGTTCTTAGGTATCATCTACTTCCCACACCAAATACCACTGTTCCATCCCTCAGAGGCTTCAGCTGTTTCCCTGTCTGCTTTGGGAGCCACCACACCCTGCCTCTTAGCCAGATGGAAGGCAGAACAACTGTCCAACATGTGAATCTCCACTTCCAGCTCACTGAGCTCAACGCTTTTCATGTCTCCTTTTATGACTCTTGAGGTGAAGATGAATCACCTTTATCTTTGCCTGAGAGAACTGTATGTTTGGGCATGCCCTGCCTCTCTGTCTTACACACCTACCTATTGTCCAGTGTACTGGAGTTGCTCCATGTTAGTTGCACAAAGAGGTTTCAGTTGCCTAAAGTGGACTTTCTTCTCTGAAGTTGACTGATCGCTCTCAATTGTCCTGCTCAGCTCATAATTTAAGCGTTGCTTTCAGAGGGTGCCCATCAGACACTCTCTGAGAGGTCACGTTTATCTTTGGTATGATCTCACAGTCATGCCAGCCTGTCCTGCCCATAGGTTATTCTAGTCTGATTTTCCTGTATTTGTGTACGATATGATTACTTAAGAAATGCATCTTGCTTGTGGAAGATGCCTTCTGAAGAAAACGCACCACAGTGCCATTTGCAATCATGCTGAAAATTTACTAGATTTTTTTCCATGCAATTTAAAAATATTTAAATTATATTACTGTGTAATTTAAATCTCCCATCTTCTTTGATAGACAGTGTAATATGATGCTAAGGGAGATTGTTGAAGTATTAGGATTAGGTTTAGTGTGAGTAGGTTACTTAAACTTAAAAGATGTAAACCTTGCATCTTTCACGTTTTTAAAAACCATTTTAAAATTTCCTTATTTTCTTTTATGTATATTAATTGTTTTACCTGCATATATGTTTATGCACCATGTGTTTGCCTGATGCCTATGGAGTTCAGAAGAGGGCATCTGATTCTCTGGAACAGGAGTTCGTAGCCACCATGTGGGTGATGAAAACTCAACCCAGGCCCTCCGTAAGAGCAACAAGTGCTTTTAACCACTGCGTCGTCTCTCCGGCCATGTGTATTTAAATTTTTTACATAAATTTTATTCTGTGTGTGTGTTATGTGTATACGTATGTGTATGCGCACCCTTGTACCACAACATGTACCTGGAGTCAGAGGACAACTTGCAGAAGTTGGTTCTCTCCTTTTACCACTTGGGTCTCCAGAATTGAACTCGGCTCCCCAGGATTGGCAGTAGGCGTCTTTATCTTCTGAGCCAGCTCATTGGCTGTGTTTGCTCTTTTGTGTTTCATACTTAACATATTCAGCATCACACTCCTACACACTCCAATGGCTTATATATGAAATTTTTTTTGGTATCTTCAGCTGTTCCTTTAATTAACATGAGCCTGACATCTTCATTTCCTTTGATGAAGAATCATCCACGTGTAGGTCACTGTGCAAAAAGACGTAATGGGAGGCATTAACCTTTAAGTATCTCACCACTGCATTTGGAAAATTCTTCCTTGTCTCAATAAAAGGTAGAAAGTGTGTAATTTCTTTCTTACCTGAAAATGTATGTAATTGGATATTCGAATTCATGGAGAACACAAGAATGGCGCTCCCTTTTCCTTAAGGGGAAGAAAGACCATACAAGGCTTCCATGCAAAAATAGGGTGTGGCAAATGCAGTGGACATGGGGCTTAAATCATGGTCACTGTGATCTGGGAGTTCTTTCAGGTGACATGTGGCAAATAAAGTCTGGGAGGTTGATGAGTTTTAATTGCCAGATAGACTTCATTGTCCTTACCTGGGTGCCTGGCTTCCAGAGCCTTCCCTCAGCTTACAGAATCTTTGGCTGATTTCTGGTGAGTCCATGTCACTACTGTGTGAGCAACCCTGTCTGCCTGGCTGTGGAGGTCAGCCGCTGCCTGTCTGAAAATTCTATTTTTTTTTTTTTTAAATCACACAATTTTTGGGAGATACTGTGTGATGGAACTACTTAGAAGAAAATATTGAAGGTCTCTCTCTTTGTAGTTATTCCGGACAGATATTTGATCTTATTCTTTGTGCCTGAGATATTTTTACTTAGTTTATGCATAAGAATGGCTCCTGGAAGTATGTATCTAGAGTACATTGAACGATGTGAAAAAAATCAAAATTTGAAACCAAAATTTGCCAGACCCATCCTTCCTTCCATAGAAGAAAGACCACTGTCTTGGGGACAGCTAAGGGGACACCTGGGCCTGATTACTGGCCACAGACCCAACCATTGCTTGTTTTGGTGGCAGCAATTTTCTATTTTAGTTTCTACAGTACACCCCAGAGGGAAGCTTTAAAAAAGCTGTGTGGGAACCGAAAGTCCACAGTTTCTCAATGTTTGCACTCACCCGTTGAGCCCCAAGTCAGTATGGATGAAATCAGAACACAGTCATTAGAGCACCAGATGGACAGAGAAAGCTTCCGTATGAGGGGGAGGGGATCACCAGCGTGCTGCCTTCTCGGTTATGTTCAGAAGGAATGCTTGCTCTGAGTAGTCACTGTTTGAATAGAGGTAGTGGAAGAAACCATTTCTTGAATAGCAGGCATATTAGCCGGTTGGGCCTTTGCTTAGCCAGTCCTGATTTTCATCACTGAACAGCTTCGCCTTCGTGGGTCCTACCCCTCTTCACGTTTACAGAATAATAGATCGACCACACTAGTAGTGTAACTTGTCCCAGAGGCCAGTGGTGTGCTTCTTTACTGTGCTTCTCTGAGGCAATGGGCGCCACTCATTCTACTAGCCTTGCCTTAAGTTAGTGGAGACTTACAGAACTATGGGGGAAATCTTGGGTCCCACCCCTTTCTCTTACGTGTGTGCTATGCATATGTGCTTGTATGGATGTGTGTGTGTGTGTGTGTGTGTGTGTGCGCGCGCATATGGAGGCCATGTGAAGACACTTGGGTGTCTTGCTCAGTCACTATTGTATTTTTTTTGAGGTAGGGTCTCTCATTAAACCTGGAGCTCACAAATTTGGCTTGGCTCCCAGACTCTGTCTGTGTGCAACCCCATCCTTTACCCGCCGCACTGGGGTTAGAGACGTGCACTGCCACCCCTGGCTTTTAGGCGCATGCCCTGATTCTGAATTCAGGCCCTCATACTGACTATACCATCTCCTTAGGTATCCTTTGGGGGAATATATGTGTATATATATCTTACAGGTGGTAACACTCATCTCTTTGGCATTTGTGTTCATTGTGACCTTAGTTCCCTTTCCTCTGTTTACACAACTTATGGAGCCTTTTGGGGGCAGAGTTTCTTTGCATGTTAAAGTGTAAGATTTTTTTTTTTTTTTTTTTTTGCTTCGTTTCTAATTTGGACTCTCTTTAAGTTGTCTATACTCAACCTTTCATTTCTTCTCATTTGTTCTCTTCTCCTTCCCTTTATTTCTTATTCACCTGTGTTAGGCCTGCTAAGACAGGATGGTTGATCTTAGCAAGTGAACAAAATCTTGGTTTAGACAAACTTTGCAAATAAAAAAACTTTCATCCTAATGTTCCTAATTCTGTAATCTTCACTATGATATGGCTCTTTTATTCTTTTCTATTTAATATGATACATGATAAACAGGCAGACATTGGGATGGGGAATGACTCGGCCTGTTAATTTGGGTGTATGATCTATCAGACCCTGAGTTCTTAATGTATTCTCTATCGTCTGTCTGTCTATCTCTCTAAAAATCTATCTATCATCTATCTGTCTGTCTATCTATATTCTATCTGTATGTCGTCTATCTATCATCTGTCTGTCGGACAATCTATCTATCTACTATCAATCATGTGTCAGACAGTCTATATATCTATCAATCAGTCATCTATCATCTATTTATCATCCATCTGGGTATCTAATTCATCTATCTGTCGGTCTTTCTGTCATCTCTGTGTCTGTCTGTCTGTCTGTCTTTGGGTAGTGGTGGGGTGTCAGTGCATGTGTACACGCATATTTGCATGTGTGTAGATGCAAGTGCTTGGCCTTGTACACATTTGGAGACCAGAAGTGACACCAGAAACCTTCCTCCATAAGGTAAAGACCTTATTTGAGGTAGAGTCTCTCATTTGAATCCAGAGCTCTCTGACATGGATGGGCTAGCCTAGCTATCCACCTTGATTTAGGCATCTACCATCTCTGCTTTCCAAGGCTAGAATTCCACATCCAACTTTTATAAAATTGCCTTCTGGAGATGTGAGTGTTTGTCCTCAACTTGCTCAGCAAGTGCTGTGACCCTGGTCTAGCTTTTGAGTCTTGAGTACTTGAATCCTTAACATCTTCTGAAACAGGAATTTCTTTCATTAGGACAGTGATGAAGAAAATGCTATTTTTAACTGACCCTTTTATGAATTGTATTCCATTATGATTAACAATTTTTGTTCATTGAATTAAGAAAGGAAGGAACTTCTCAGTTTGCTTAGTTAACTCTGCTTCTGTAACCTCATTAGTCTCGAATCTGAACGCTCAGTTGGGAAACAGTTCAACGCGAGCTCCTCTGACAGATCATTACCTGCCTCTGACTTACTCAGGAGCAGTTATCATCATTACAACAGTTATAATTGAGTAGCCAGCAGTGGTTGTTAGTTTTTCTTCTAGTACCTCAGAATTGAGTTTTTGTGCCTTCGGACATAAAGTGTCTGCTTAGTAGAGGATGTTGACTTTAGAGATAACATTTCTGGGTGGACAGTGGAGAAGCAGCAGGCTCTCATTTTCTGACCTGCAGCTCTGGCTTTCATTATGAACGATGATGAGCTATGTCACACTGACAGGCTAGAATTGCTGGTCTGATCTTTACACAGTCACTTGCCAGGGACTGCATGATGCAAAGCCTTCCTTTCCTTGTGCATTCTATGCTGGTTTCAGTGAAAAGGCAAACAGCAATTCCAAAGCTCTCTGCAGGACAAAGACTCTCCTTAGGTAATGTGCTGTAATTATTCCCTCTCAAGTTGCTTTTCCTGTTAGCAGCTCCTTCTTGAAACATCTCGGTACCCCATCACATGAAAGTGGTGCCAGTTGTAGAGCCAAAGGAGAGAGGCAGGGTCACAGAGATGGGAGAAGTCTTAGAGCAGGAGTTTTAAATTTTCAGTGAATTTTTTTTAACATTGGTGTTGTGTGTATATGTGTCTCAGAACAGAGCATCAGGAAGATGCAGAGATTGGAGAGAAAAAAGGAGCAGTTCAGAGGAGAAGAAAGAGCTGGCAAGGAGCATTAACAGGATGGCATCAAACAAGATTGTGGAGGGAAGGACCAAGAGAAGCAGAAAGATATGGGAAGGGGGCTGGGACGGGAGGACAGAGCTGTGAGGGGAAGGACTGAAAAAGGCTGTGGTAAGTGACAGGACTGAAGTTTATAAGTATTCCACTGTTTAACACTGTCATCTCTGCTGTAACCTTTGAGAATGTTCTTCTCACACATTTCTGGTTTGATTCTTCATACTGTGTAGAACAGAAGGGAATGAATATGTGCAAAGACAACATTTGCAAGGACATTTTCATTATCTCACTCAGCCACTCAACAGGGACTGCATCTTTCAGTTCTCCCTGCCAGCCTCAGGGTGAGGCACTTCCAAGACAGGGGAGTTGAGGCAGGAGCAGGTTAAGTGATTTGCATAGGTAAATGGTTGTGTAAAAGCACAGAAAACTGAAGTCTTCCTAAGAGAGCAAAGTGGATAACTCACTTAAGTTAGTAAGCACATGACCTATGACCTTAACCACTATAGTATTCATTAGCTTTGGTTTTCTATGCCATGCAGAGGAGCATGAAGGAAACCACTGATCAAGTTTAGAAAATGTTTCTTTTTTTTTAACTTTTTTAAATTTTTTATTAATTACACTTTATTCATTTTGTATCACCCCATAAGCCCCTCCCTCCTCCCCTCTCGATCCCACCCTCCCTCCCCTTTCTGCATGCATGCCCCTCCCCAAGTCTACTGATAGGGGAGATTCTCCTCTCCTTTCTGATCTTAGTCTATCAGTTCTCATCAAAAGTGGCTGCATTGTCCTCTTCTGTGGCCTGGTAAGGCTGCTCCCTGCTCAGGGGGTGGTGATCAAAGAGCAGGCCAATCAGATTATGTCAGAGGCAGTTCCTCTTCCCATTACTAGGTAATCTTTTTCTGTACTCACCCTCTCTCCTCCCCTCCCTTTATTTGCCCTGCCTTCTTTCTCTTACTGTCTCCCTACCTGCTCTTCTCTCTTCCTGCTTCTTTACTGTCCTATGAAAACTTTCCTAGTTGATCTGTGAAATCAAGGTATTTTTCCGGTTTCAAATGTAAATGCAGAGGCCTTCTTTGGGCACCCAGAGGAATTTTACCTGTGAGAGTATTATTGAAGCAGTTAGGATACCTCAAGGCAGGAGAGGAAACCTGAATACTGGAAGATTGGAGGTGGCAGACCTTGAAATTTTCCATGGTGTAATTTTTAGTCCTCTTGTTGGAATTTGAAGTACTAGTTGCCTTTTGTATCCAGATATTTTATAACCTATGTCTTATTTTATCTGTAGAAATAAACTGTGTGATATAGTGGGAAAGATTCATTACAAGTGAAATATTAGAATGCACAAGCTTGGAAAAATCACCAATAGGCCATGTTCTTGGTACATAAAAATGAAGGTTCTGATGCCAGTCTTTCCAACAGTGGAGTCATTTGGAGGAATTCATGAGACTGAGATAAATGTCATTACAAATCCCCCTCCGCCATAAAAACAATTATGTTTAATTTTTTCTTTATTTTTTTTTTCTTGTGTTTGGTTAAGCTCCCCAGTTTTTAATAGTCCCCCTGGCAGGGGCCGAGTTAGTGGACAGAAGTGGTTTCTGATATTAGAACGCTTCTCAGAGAAGTCACAGTGGTAGACAAGTGCCTAAATTTGTCATATATGGCAATTCGGATGCATTCTGAATTCTCTAGACTTTGTTATGGACTTTTGGGTGGACAGTGTAATTCCAACTTCTCTCAGAGCTTTTCGATCAGGTAAGCAAATCAGTTAAGTTCATCAAGAGACACTGGAAGTTAGGGGTTTAACAAAACCTGGTTTGTTAACACTTAGAAGGGGCCAGTGTCTCATCAGAGGCAGGAAGGTTATCTCCAGTAGGTGGTGGTTTACCCAAAGCCTAGTGATAAAGAGACAAGCCATCCCAAAGTGTGAAGTCCAATCCAAAGAAAATCCAGTTTGGAAAGAGTGAGGTCCAGGGCATGGTGGCACGTGCCTGTAATCCCAGTGCTTAGGGAGGCAGAGGCAGGTGGATCACTGTGAGTTCAGGGCCAGCCTGTTCTATAAAGTGAGTTTCAGTACAGCCAATGTTATACAGAGAAACCCTTTCTTGTAAAACAAAACAAAACAAAAACAAACAAAAAAGAGTGAGGCAAGCACCATCCCATCCCATCCCATCCCATCCCACCCCATCTCATGCATTTCTTTAGAACAGAGGGAATCCCATTGTATGTGGAGAAGGTTAAAGGGCATGGGCCAAGATTCTAGAAGAGAACAAGTGTGATCCTGTTAAAACCATCAGTGAAAGTGTTTAGATTTCATTCTTACTGTCACTCGAGGAGAAGGAGAAGCTAAGTGTAAGTTTAAGAGCTGGGGGGTGGGGGGCAGTCAGAAATAGTGTAAGGATGCTAGCGTGGAAATCATGAAACCATTATGATGCCATTCTCGTCTAGTTGTTGTCCTTAGGATCAGAGTCTGGTAAATGTAGTGAAGAAAGCAAAAGGAATTGGTGGTAAAATTCATGATAAAGTTAGGGAAATGGGGAAAATCAGTGTCACTAATGATGTCTTAGTTTTACTCCCTGGTCTATAATGTCTCCACATAGTTAGGTGAAAGAGGTGATAAGGAAAGAGGCCTATAAAGAAATGAAAAGATTAAAAAAGAAAAGAAGTAAAAAGATGTAAAATCTTACTATAGGTAGTCTGTTTTCTTTGCCTTCAAGTCATAGGGGATAGATAGTAACAAATACATAGAAAGATTAATTTTCAAATAAAGAAAAAGGATCATCAAACTCTGGCTAAACTGACTTCCATTTTCACTCCGAACTCCAATGCTCCTTTGTGTGTGTTCATGTGTTCATGTGTGCATGTGTATTTCTGTGTGCATGGGACACACTCATGTGAGGGCAGTGTTCAGAGGCCAGATGACAATGTCCACTGTCCCGCTCTATCACTCTCTACCTTAATTCTACCAACAGAAGGTTACCCTGGCTGGGCAGTAAGCCCCAGCCATCGTGATGTCTCCTTGCCCCCATCAGTGGGATTGCGGTTACACCGGAAGCTATGCTTAGCTCTTTTCATATGGGTGCTGGGGTGAAGCCTCGCTTTCACATATCAAGCACTTTTATTAATTCTGGCCTGATATCATGCTGTTTGCTTCCTAACCTGCCTGGGCACGAAACTATTACCAAATGTTGTCCTTAGTTTTTTGCATACCAGATTTCCAGCATTTATTTTCTTTATATGGGGAAAAATCTAACTGAATGCTGCAAAGTGACTTTTCACTACATTGGTGCCTCGTAGCTGTTCAGACAGTCTTAAAGAATACACAAAAATATGTGCCTTACTGGAAAGGAAAACTACTTATTTTTCTCTATTTCCCTCTTCACAGTAACAATCTGAGTTTCTGATGGTGTGCTCCTAGAATGGAAGAAGTCCCTTTGTGGTGGTGGTTTAACTTACCTGTCATTTTGAGTATGCCTGTGTATTTGGTTAAAAGTTTTCCCAGGTGTGCCAGTGTCTACATGGGCTTTGCCCTTGAAATGATAGACTGAAGAAAGCTGATTCGTGTAAGCCCCACCCAGCGCACTGAGGATCTGAATAGAATGAAAGAGAACAGATTACTCTGGGCCTCTGGAGCTGGGACACCTGTCTTGCCTTCACACTTCAATTAGATGGGAAGGCACACTCTCTACTCCCTCGGCTCTTAGTCTCAGTCTAGACAGGCATTTCTGCTGTCGACTCACCTTTATAGACCTTCAGACTCAAGATAGTGCTGCACTCTAGGTCTTCTGGCCTAAACTTCTAGTAAACTTTATAAAACTCACGTAAGCCTATTTTCAAGTCTTTCTTTTCTCACTGGATATAATGAGATGTAGTATAAGGGGTGTGTGTGTGTGTGTGTGTGTGTGTGTATGTGTGTATCTTTTCATCTCTTTTGTGTCCCTCTGGAGATAGTTAAAATAGCCTTTTGTTCATACAGAACTACAGAAACATTTAGCTTGTTTGATTTTTAATCTTTAGATGCCCAGCACTTTGTTTATAAGTTTTATTCCTTAGTGATCTTTCTGTACCACGTGGACTGAATGAATGCATATAGACTCAAGGTAGCATCAGTGATTTCTTGATGGAGCAGGAGGAACGAAGAACTGTGCAAGTATTTAAAGATATCCCATTCTGTGCATATGGCTCAGGGTTCACTCCATAAGACTCCCAGAACAGACCCTTTTAGCAGACTCATGAGGTCCAATTAATTTCCCAGGAGCACTACATGTTTTTGCTAACTCTCATTTTCTCATGGGTATATCTAGTCAGATTGCAGGAAGATATAAAAATAAGAATCTGAGTGGCTATTATTAAGTCCAATGTTAGTATTTGAAAAAAGTAGAAACAGTGCCCGATATCTTTGATAAAATTAGTTATTTTTCATACAAAAATGATGGGGCTGTGGTTAAACAAATTAGTAATTATTTTCCAGGTGTTATTTTATTTACTTTGTGGTTGAACTGTTTGTTTGGAGACTCAACTCGGTAGAAGAAAGTGCCTGCCTGTCTAGTCCAGGGCCGTGAGTGTAATATCCGGCATGAAAGCAAGGTCGAACAGATACATTATTCTCAGTGTTAGTTTCCTGTGTGGCCACAGCCCTCAACCCTCAACCCTCCTAATGGTCTAACCCTTTAATACAACAGCCATAACATTATTTTTGTTGCTACATCATAATTGCAATTTTGCTGCTGTTATGAATCACAATGTCACTAGTTTTGGAGAGAGAGGCTTGCCGAAGGTGTCTTGATACACAGATTGAAAACTGCTGTTATATAGTGTTGACAGAACTTAGAAATTGATCCACTGTTCATAATTGATTAAATTGTGCATTCCTGTCCACGTTGTGTGACTGCAAGTCAGAGGAAAACTGGGTGGAGTTTGTTTTCCTCCGTCCATCCTTGTGTGGGCTCTGGGAACTGAAGGTTAGTCTTCAGGCTTGTGTGGCAAGGTCTTTTACCCACTGAGCCAGGTAACCTCAGTACATTGACAGTGTATATGCACCCTGAAACGAAAACACTGAGGAGCCATACTTAAAGCAGGACTTTTATATACATGTGTTACTATATGGAGCAGTGTGACTCTAATAAAAACTGTTAGGTTCACACCTTCAAACCTTGTATTATTCCATCAAGATTTTGTTTCTCAGAACGGCCTAAATCAATTCCAAATACAGGTTTGATTTTATTGTTTTTACAGTGTGGGGCATGACCACCTTGTCATCCAGTCAGTCACCAAAACAATCAATTATAGGTATTATTTAAAACATTTCAATGAATACCATGTGCTTCTACATGTACACTTGTTGGGTTTGCCCATATCAGTAGTTTATGGCTCCAGAATTCCACCCGTATGGTTTGTTATCTCTCCTGTGGCTCATTTCTCATTCATAGTTGGCATGGCGCTTTCCTCAGGAGAAGGCAGAGACTAGACTTTTTGAATCAGGGAAGTGACCCCTTTCCTGCGAGAACAGGCTCCTCTTCTTTTTCTCTTGTGGACGCTGCACAGCTGGTTGTGCTATGTGGAAGAAACCCCGAGTGACTCAGTAGCTTCCAGCCGAAAGTGTGGCCTGGTCGCCACCTGTGGCATCTCTCTTTGCTGGTGCCCACTTCACTTTGGCATTCTGAATGCCCCACATCTCACATTCTCTTTCACAGTGATTTTCCTTGCTTCTTTTGCAGCTGTGGACCCAGTCCAGCCCAAGGAGCTCATCCAAACCTTCTTTAAGAAAAGCTGAGCTAAATAGTCATCTCTCCCTTTCCCCACTGACCCCCACCCCCACGGTCACTAGGTTATTCTAAGGTTCTTTGTGGAATGTTGGAAAGATCTTATCTTCTCATGTGTATTATTTTCTACATTTTGTACCATGTGACTTCACCCTTAGGATAGATTGGTCATGCGAGAGAATGCTATCTTTTTTTTTAATGGAATAGATTTGTGTGTTTGTGTGCATATGTGTGCAGGTGTGCATGCAAATGCACACACGTGTCAGCCAGAGCACAGCTAGTAGTAGTCAGTCTTCTATTTCCACCTTATGAGTTCTGCCGTTGAACTCAGGTCATCAGGCTTGTAGGGAGCACCTTTGCTTTCTGTGCTATGTTGTTGCTTCTCCTTATTATTACTGTCTTGAAGGAGGGAGGCCCTTAGAAAGAATCCCCATGGCACTTAATTAAAATGTCCATAAAAACACCACATATATAATTAAGCACTAGAATAAAAAAAAAATGCAGAAACCATGAGCCTGTTCTGGGAGAGAAAGTATTTTCTGTGAAGAGAAAAAAATTCTCGATAGGCGTGTCATAGTAGGAAAGGGGATCTGTGTAAGGAGTGAAGGGGTAAATGATCCAAGCACTTTGAGCCAAGAAGTTGCAAATATGTGGCTTCTAAGTTTATCCCTTAATTTTTAAGGAATCATAAGTATTGTGAATAACCAGCTAGTGAAATAACTATGTTGGCATACCAAAGTCTAAAAGTATATATACCATTTCATATATACACAGAAGAGTTTTGGGTAAGGCATGGGAGGAATTTGTATCTTTCTTCTCAGTGTGATAATCACAAGTAGTGATAACGTTAAAAGTGTAACTTAAAGGTAAAATGTTCTTAATATAGGTCCATTGATATAGCGCACCTATGCATTAGACAGTGTTGTTTGTGAATAAAAGACTTGCTTTTTTGTGGCAGTGAGGACCTTTTAAGTAGCCAGTAGCTTGTGTTAAATATCTATTACTCTTTGATTCATGATGATGGCATTTATGGCTTCTTTTAAAAGATTCAGAACATGTAAATAGGCGAAAATGTCAAGACAGTTTCTGCTCCACTGTTACTACACTCAGCATTTGGCTCTGTGTCTTTTATTTTTCCAGTCTCAGTGTTCATGTGTGAGTGTGTAAAAGTAAATGTGCATGGAAGAAGTTACTTATAAATGTGCTTTATAAAATAATTTCAAAGATGCTCGCTATGGTGGCTTGGTTCCCATGGCAGCATGTTGAAGGGTGGGGCTTGGGAACATGTCTGGACTATGAGAGCTTTGATTGATTGGTCCCTTGATGTCCTTGTTGTGTGAATTATTTTGGGGTAGGGCCAGGTTAGGGTGGGGTTTACGGACAGTGTTCTCTTAGACATGTATTTTGTTCTTGGTCTCAGTCAGCAATAGCTCTTTTATACTCTTTCTGCCAAAGGTGGTGACACCAAGAGGAATGAAACCTTTGAAACCATGAGCCAAAATAAATCTTTCCTCCCTTTAGTTGATCTTCATAGGTGTTTTGTCACAGGGTTGGCAGATCTATTATTTTATATCCTGCATACTTTCACCCACTATAATACGAATACCTACCAAAGTCTGATTTAAATGATATTCTTAATGACCACATCATTGTTAATCAAACTCATTGTCCAAAACTATTAATTGTATATTATTGAATATTTAGAATTCTTTTTTTTCTATTCTAATCAATATGAGATGTTACCTTTTCAGTTGCATCTTTGTTCATTTATATATGCCTTTTTCTAGTGCACATTTGTTAATTTTGAGTTAGTGGGCACATATGTCTTTCAAGATTTTCCTTCTTATTGCTGGATTATTCTCCAAAAAGTTGCACTACTTAAAAATAATGCAAACTCGTAAGTTTTAGTGCTTTTCCTCCAGTGACGAATTGGAGAACTCTTTGCTCATGCAACCATGAAGAATATTAACCCCACATTAAAAAGTTACAATTAGAGAAACATTACCAGATATGTGTGACTTGACAATATTACTCCTTCAGATATCTGAGCTTTCATAAAACACTACTGAACACTTAACTTGAAACTGAAGGAACCATAAAACAGTAAATAAGTTTTGATTTTTTTAACACCAATAGTGAGGGATGTAGGTATGTAAAATTTTCAGACTGTAAGTATAGAGGGCCAATTGTTCCCAGAGATTGTGGAAGCAGTCTTTGGAAGTTGGTAAGAACACTTTGTTGGCTACATTTAGGTTGTTGGAGGAAAGTCTGTGTTCCAGGCTCAGCTAGACTGCAGCCAGCTGTGTAAATTGCCACTGTATCAAGTCAATAGATGGGGCATGCAGTTGTTTCTGCTCGTTTCCTCCTTCGCAGAACTGCTCAGTATGTGCATTATTAATGCATAGAACTCAGCCAACGGGGCCATGTAGGGCTCCGTGTAAATAAGACTATTTATCCCAACCATTCCACAGAAGTGAGTTATCAGCACTAATTTTCTTCATTATTTAACCTGTGTTGAGTGCCACTAAAATGCTGAAATAGTTAGGCTAAGCTTTTATTTCATGACTTTTCGTCTTTCTAATGATCAAATTGGTACAGACTAATGATGAGTAGCGTTTGTTCACTCCATTCCTTTAATAAGAAAATGGTTGTAGCTTAAAATGCAAATGGCTGAAAATTGCTAAATGGTCTTAATGGTAAATATAATGCACTTTAAAAATGTGACACAAAGCGTATTTTACTCCAAACTTTATTTTATGATAGAAGAAAATTACTATTAGGAAGCTAATAAGTCTTTTGAGTTCTGCATTTTGAAATTGGTAGTCAGAAGCTAAACTTGTAGAAATAGATACATAATTTACTTGTAAAATGCTCTATCAGTGGAGAAACAGGCCAGCAATGATGTATAGCTTTTCTAGGATCTCAGGCCTGGTCATTTGCATTTGTCTAATGCAAATTGGTGAATCAGAAAGACAGTTTGAGAACTTAGTTATTGATGTTAAGAAAGTGAGAATAGCCATGAATAAAACATTCTTTTTCCAAAAATTAGGTAGGGATCCAGGATATCCTGGATTTTCTTTTCTTTTTTCTTTTTTTTCCTTTTTGTTAAATGTTTTCAAGAATACACAGATGATTTTTTTTTTATTCTATTAATGTACTGTCTGTGAGAATCAAGTTAAAAAGTAACTTCAGCTTATAAGAGAACATGAACACTGGGAAACACAAGTAAACAATAACAGGAATTACTATTAATATAGTATGTGTATTCTGTACTTGACTGTACTGAAGAACTAGAAAACATTGTCATAAAGCTGGGGATCACGAAGGTCCTCTCCAGTGGGAATTGTACAGGCTGGAAATTTGATTTCTTATATAGTTGAAGCCTTTCTTTCTGAGATGTTTTGAACTCCAGCTTGTATATTAATCGAGATATGTAGACCCGTAGTCATTGAGCTTTTAGTATATCATTGTGTAAGCTATATATCAGAATAGAATAGAGAAGATTAGTTCTGCATTTCAGGGAGAGAGGGCAAGAAAAGTTCCTCAGTCAAAGTGCCTTCATGCTTGGTTTTGAAGCTTTAGAAGAGCATGGTGGTCATTGCAGATTGGGTTCAGAGTTAATGTCAATGAGCTGACATTTTGAGACCGTAGTGCATCAACTATGTATTAGAGTCAGCTTTAGAAAAGCTGTGCTTTAGAGCCAGCAGGTTGGCTCAGTGGGTAAAAGAGCTTGATACCTGGTGTGAGACCTGACCCTGATTTCTAGGTCCCATGTACTGGAAGGAGAATACTGACTCCCTCAAGTGCCTTCTGACTTCACCCACGTGCCCTGGCATACATGTACCTACATGTACAGACACAAAAATTTTTAAAATGTAAAAAGAAAAGTTGAATAGTAGCCCTCATACTCACTCTACAAAGTATTCTCACCCCATGACTTGTTTTTCTCAGTAGTTAGAAACTGAAAAAAGGCATGTGACTTGAAAAAACAAAAATGTTGGTATTTGAAGTTGGAAGATACTTCACTTCCCGCAGTCTTCCATTTCTCTGCCTTAACATTCTTGTTGAGGGAGAAAGAAAAAGAAGAAAGTATTTTCTGTGCATATCAGACCAATAAGTTTATCAGTTTTATTTTTCAGAAACTTGCAGTTTGGTAGGACTGGAAAAATTTTAGAGAGTTTGAACTAGAATCGGGCTCCTGCTGGTCTACCATATTACGCCAAGTCAGTAATGATGCCTCAGTTTTCTAAGTTATAAAACAGGTTTAATTACAACCTGTAGAGAAGAATCAATTCGTGTGTCTAGTCTGTGCAAAGATAGTAAGAAATGGATTCACATAATATCTTGGCTGATATTTTTTTACAGTCAACATTAAATTTTAAAATTTAATGTTTTCATGGTGTAGTATCTGTTTATAGTTGTAGGCTCTCTTTGGCTCATCAGCTTTCTTAGCTCTGTTATTTGTAATGTCATTTCAGGTTCCTATATGGTTGTGGACTCCTCAAATCATGATCCTGGAGAAAAAGCCCGACTTCAGCTGCCTACTATGAAGGAGAATGACACTCACTGCATTGATTTCAGCTATCTGTTATACAGCCAGAAGGGGTTGAACCCTGGCACTTTGAACATCCTAGTTAGGGTGAATAAAGGACCACTTGCAAATCCAATTTGGAATGTGACTGGACACACGGGTAGAGACTGGCTTCGGGCTGAGCTAGCAGTGAGCACCTTTTGGCCCAATGAATACCAGGTAACTGTCTGGGATTTTGTGGCTTGTGCTTTCATGGACTGGGTCTCTTTATATGTGGAAAATATAGATATAAATACTGGTCCTGCAGTGGTAGGGCCCCTCTTTCTTGTTTCTCAACTCCTCATTCTTGAGGAGGAGTTTGAATACGTTGCTGCAGAACCTTCTAAGTAGAGAAAATATTTTCATGCATAGAAAACAGTTTGTTGTCTGCTTGGCAGAGGGCTACTTACTTCTGATTTTGATGCACATATTTCTATGTCTCTGTGCAGGAAGAAATAGTTTTGTTTTTTTTTTTTTCCCATTAGACTGCAGTATTCTGACTGGATTGGCTTACTGATTTCCTGACAATAACATTTTAGAAATGAACAGGAGATAAGAGTTTTGTGAAATATGCTGTCTTGAGGTGGTAGCATTTGATTCTTCTTCTTAATGGAATATTTAAAAAAAAAATCAAACAAAAAAGATAGGTTGTCTATAAAAGCCTTTGGAAGATTTTTCTTGGAAGGCTTCATCTGATTATGATTAGAAGACAGGATAAGTAATGTTAATTCCCACTTTAGTGTCCTGTGATTGAGTTTAGGAAAGAAGTCCACGTACCAGCTTGAAGACATCACACAGGCTTTCAGGCTTAATGCCTATAAATACATGATCTTTTGTAAGAACTCAGAGCTTATGTTAGATGTGAAGTTTAAACCTTTAGGAAGATCTACCTCTTCATGGTTTATTATAGAGCTAATGAGAGTATATTTACGTACCAGCGTATTCCAAACCATCCGGTAGTATGATTATTTCATTCAAGTATTTCAAAAGGGACGCCTTTCTGTATGGTTGTTACTCATTAGCTACAAAACAACAGTGCATTCCCTTTCTCGGTTTTTTGAGTTTCACCGTCACCTGCATCATGGGCCCGGTGAAAAGTTAACGGTCCTCGTTTTCAGGATGCATGTCTGGTGGAAGTTTGAGCACATTTCATTAGGTGCTAGCGACTTCCGTTGTTGCTTAATAGAAATGTGTTCCTCTTTGCTGGGAAAGCATCTGCTTTTGAGGACCTACAGCATCCTACAGACTGCATACTGGGTGGGTGCTGGGTGGAGACGTGTATGCATACGAGTGTGCATGAATGTGCGTGTGTATCAAGCTTCTGTTAGAGCAGTGACTGTAGATGAGTGGACGTGCTTGCGACTTTGGTGCATTGGTGACTGCCGTCACCTTATGTTCTTAGTATGTACTATCAGTATCCCTGTTGCATGGGTATCTGTCATGGGAGCTTAACAAAGTCTCACTGTGATTTATCAAGCGGTAAATCACTTCTTTTACCTCCGCCATTCTTCCTTCCCCTCTAAAACTTCAGAAATAAGGAAGAATAACAGGCATTTTTAGTCATGCACCCAACTTTAAATAAACTTCTTGATTGGTCTTTTAATCGTTTTATTTATACAGATAACTATTTGTACCTGTGCAGTTTTGATAGGTTACTTAAGCTATTGACAGTCTCCATTTGAGAAGACACAAATGGCTATTAGTACTGATTATCAGAGGCCAGGTGTGAGATTCCTCTTGGAGAGATTTACATGATTGATTTCTGGTCTTTTGTATGAAATGGACCACCTCATTGTGGTACAAAACGCTAACTATGGCTTGGAGGTTAGGAGTGCTTACTGCTCTTGCAGAGGGCCTGGGCTCAGTTCCCAAAACCCACAAGGCAGCTCATAATCATACACAACTCCAGTTCCAGGGGATCCAGAGGCCTCTTCTGGACTCTGCAAGCACCAGGCAGAGAACACACAGAACATATACACGCATACAGGCAAAACACTTAGAAACATAAAATAAAAATATCTAAAAAAAAAAAAAAAAAAAAGCTAACTAGACTTGCCTTCCAGCTTGGGACTTAAACAGTTTGTTCTCTGGGAGCAAACCTCCCCAAATTGAGTTTGATAGCTCCTAGAGGTTATTCTGGTGTTCAGGAACCTGATAATGAGGATTGCTCTGTAAATTCAAGGCCAGCTGAGCTGTAGTTTGAAAATTTTTTAATTTATTTTCATTTTATGTACATTGGTGTTTTGATTGCATGTATGTTTGTGTGAGGGTGTCAGATCTCCCGGGGGAAAAACTACAGTTATGAGCTGCCCATGTGGGAGCTGGGACATGAACCCAGGTCCTCTGGAAGACCAGTCAGTGTTCTCAACCACTGAGCCATTTCCCCAGCCTCCTATAGTTTGAATCTTTAAAAATTAGGAATGAAAAATAGGAAGGAAACCAAGGAATATTTAAGCCTTTCAGTGAGTTACTTAAGATACCAGACCTTTTTTATATTTGAAAAAAAATGAAAGTATTTTTAGAAAAAAAGTGAGAAAGAAAACCTTTTTCCTAGAGAAAGAAAAAGGAATGCATTATTGCCTAAATCAGCAAATGATTTAGCTGAAACCTTCAAATGTGTCATTTAAAAAAAAATATTAGATTTACTAGGAAGAGGTATCTTGAGGTTCTGGAAAAACTATACCCTTGAGGTGACCCATTGGATTGTGTTTCATTCCTTCATCTTATTTTAAACAGTTCATATAGAAATCCACTTGTTCTTCCCATCCTTAATCTTCACGGCTGGTCCATTTCATGAAATAGTGGCTACAGAAGAATGGCAAACTGTGATTACATTCTAGCCAGCTTAAGTAGAAAAATGCAGAGTACACGCTCTCCATTGTTGAATGGAAAAAGCAGATATGAATTTTATATTTTGGCAGTCATCATAGTAGCACAGTACTGTATAAGAAGCTGGTGTGCATCTGTCTTCAGGACAGTAGTTGTCTTCAAGCACACTGATAGAAATTACCGTATTTACCTTTACTTTTTGTGTCGTGATAGAAAGATGCTGTGGCATATTCAAGGCTTCAAGGTAGTACGGAAGATTCATCAACTGATTGCCAAATAAATAAAAACAAAACAAAACAAAACCAAAAAACCTCACAGAGACTTTTTTTGGAAATATGATCTATCTATGATTACTTTGTAACTACAGATCTACGACATTTCTAAGACAGTAACATTCTTCACTCTGGAAATTGGTGCTGTCTTGTGTGTGGGAAGGGAGTTCTGCTTAGGTATTAAACCCATTATTTTCCTACTGAACTGTGAAGTTATCACTAAATGAGGCAGCCAGCTGATGTACATATCTTGCAAAACTATTAGTGGAGACTCAATTTGTTGCTTTCCATTAACTTGCGGGGCACGTCTTTAATCTCAAAAAATGATCTGTGGTGAACAATACAGGGCTTTGGCCAGGATTTGAAATGTTACAATCTAACAAGTGCCTTTCCTGGTCATTCCAGGAGAAACGAGTACAGACCTCCTGAGATCCATTTTGTCCACCTTTTCTTTTCAGATTGGAAAGCATGAAAGAACGGACAGGAGACCCTGCGTCCCTTTGAGAATGGTGTTCACATGTACTGAGCTGATATTTTGGCAGTGGAGAGACTGCCACAGTCCAGATATCAGAGATCCCGTCCGTTTGGGATCTAAAAAGATTGTGACTTAAGTCAAGTGAGACCACACGTGAATCAACAGCCTCTAAAGGATGGCTATGGAGGCAGGACGAACCCGCTGCCAGCGGTTCTTTAGAGGTCCAGGGGTGTGCAGCCTCTGCCATACTTCTTAGAACTCCAATTTTTATCAGTCCCTATCTGTCTATACTGGGTTCACCTTAGATATATCTTGTAGAGGTAACATTATAGTATGTTATAGAGTATCTACAATAAACTACATGTATATAAAGTACATATACATACATGTTAAAGTTGCAGAGTCCAAGCACTGTGACTCTGTCTCAGTGCTGTAAATACTGAGCTGTGTTTACTGGTTTTGTCCATTTGTTAATCGCTGTCAGCATCTTCCACACTGGCAGGGACTTCTCACCTCATTTGCATTTCTCATTCATTTTGTAGGTAAGGGTGGGCAAATGGCAGTGCTCTGGGTTAGAAGAAGAGTTCTCTAGACTGTATCAGGGAAAGGGTTTCTTTCAGTGGGAGGAAGGGGGGGCTTGTTACTAGTCCCTTCCACTGATGAAGAAAATGATATACCAACTTAACAAGGCAGCAAGCTCAGGAAAGGGGAATGGCCGTATTCCCTGGCAAAGTAATCCTAACAATATGTAGTAACAGCAATAACCACTGCGAATTGCACACAGATGAATATTCTGCTTCCTAATGTACCATGTCATATTTCTCAAGCTGTTCATATTTGTGGTTTGTGGCTCCCACGGAAACACACGTCAGAACTGAAAGCGTATCTACCTGTGGTGGAGCAAGGCACATTTCTAGTGTCCTTATGTATTGAAGATAGACATGTAAAGTTGCGTGAAGTATAGGCTGCGTGACAATGTATTGATGAACTTCAGGCAGAAAGGGGGGGGGGGTTGACTCTCATGTGTAGAGTGCCGCCGTGGGTAGATCTGCTCGAATGTTCATACCATTTTTATTTTACCATTGTACAAAATGCAAAGTAAATGTATTTTTACCTTCCTAGGTGGACCAGGTTTCTGATTAGTTAACGGAGGGCCAGAATTATTCCACATTGTCCTCTTTAGTCATTTAGTCTGGCTGCTAAAAGTTTGGACTTTGCCCTACTCAGTAACTATTAAATTTAACCACTCACATAGACTTCTCTTGGTAATGGCAACTATAAGGGCTCAACAGGGTCACTGTAGCTCATTCTTATAGGGACAACAATTTGCTTATCGGTATGCTAGATTCATTTTAAAGTGGATGTTTGCTGTCAGTCTTAGCACTTCCGTAGTTCCCTGTGCTGCCTTTAAGACAGTCCGAATGTGGTTGGAAAGCCTCCCATGTTATTATAGTCATTGTTTTTCTAAAACTTCGGAGTGTGACTTCTCCCTGCTTCCTGAGGCAATTTGCTTTTATTACAGAATGCCTCCTCTTCTTTGATGTTGGACTCTGTATTGATTTGTTGATGAATGCGTGCTCATTTAAACAAACATAGACAAATGAACAGGAGCTCTGCATTTAACCACAAGATAATTGTATGCATACAGCATGACCCTCTGCTCAGCCATACCTGCTTCTGTTGAGAGCCTCGGGAGTTGCCATGACATCCTAAGCTACACAGGGAGCCACTGACTGTTTTGAGGACTCTTGCCATGAGATTAATCCAATTCCTTTTAAAGAACTGATTGAAAAAGAATGACTATTAAGGAGAAACAGACGTGGTTCTATAGATGACTTTTTCCTCACCTTATGAATTTCCCTCATGGGGAAAGAAGTGCTCCCTGGAGCACGGACGAGAGGCAAATTCTTTGGTTGCTCAGATTCTTGCAGTTTCAGTTTGGTTAGCTGGATCTGAGACAAGACACGTTTTGTTTTGCTTATGTGGTTACTAATTGTTTAGCCTTCATTGATTGAGGCAGTCTTTACACAGCAATATGAAACAATGTGGGCAGGTACGAAAACGTGAGGATCATTTTCTTCTCATCAGCTTTCTGATGTTTCGGACACTGCTCCATCTTTATTAATTCAGTTCCATATTATAGATTAAAAAAAAACATGCATCAACTTCAAATTAATTCCCCTTTCAGCTGTTGTCTGAGCTAATACTGTATAGTTAGCTAGAATGAGTCTGTGATTTTCAATTTCCAGTACAAAGAAATCGAACGTCTGCTTTGTGTATTGTCATTTTCAAAGGCTAATTTTTCTTATTTTCATCTGCATGTAGTATACGACAGAAATAATGGATTTGCAAAGGAAAAACAAAATTAAATGTTGTTGAGCTTTTGTCTAAAGTTTAACTTTTGTACAGTGAATATTTCAGTTTCATTCCACAGACTATATTAGAAAGGTAAAAAGATACAATTATGTATTTTAGTGTAAATATTTTAAGTATTTCATTAAACAGTTTAGGAAGAAAATATGACAAAAATAGATATGGAAGCTTCGGTCTACTTTTCCTTCAGATAAAAAATAGACTTTAATTATATAGCGTGCTACAATGCCTAATACAAAAATGTTAGACTATGAACACCATTGTAAGGATTATAAATATCTATTCATAAAATTTAGTGGACAACTTATAGCAGTCTAGTTTTCATTTTCAAAAGACATTCTTAATATTGTCATTATAAGGCAGGCCCAATAGCATTTAAAAAACTAATGTTTTAGAGGTTGAAGTAGGAGTATCATTATTTAAGGAAGCAGCCTGTGCTCTTATGGAGACCTTTATCAGAAATGGTCAACCAACGATCCAACCAACCAACCAACCAACCAACCAACCAACCAACAAACCAGCCAAACAGATAACTCATCAACCAACTGACCAAACAATCAAACTACTAGGTAATAACTACACAGCCAACTCCCCCAAAACAAATAGCAGCTGGCTAGCTGGTTCACTGACTAACCCTCCCAGATCAGTGAACAAGCAAACTACCAGTGAAGCAGCTAACTTACCCCTCAACCAGCCAACAACTAATCAGCCAGCTGATCAACCAACCAAATGGCCAACTAACCAGCTAGCTCATTCCCCAGCCAACCAACCAACTAACCATCCATCCATCAATCCATCCATCCATCCATCCATCCAACCAACCATAAGTAACAGCATATTCTGTTATAAAATAGCTGCTTTATATTATTTCTGCATTTAGTTATAATTAACCCTGGTTTGCATTACTGAATTTCTCTGAAGAGAGTAAGATTTGTAATATTTTTAGTCATTAATATTTTTTCAATGTAGATTCAGTAAATCAATTTTCATTTTATAAACAAAAATCAGTTTTTGTCAAGAGACCCACACACTCTTTGTGGTTGAGTCTATGTGCATGCTCTAAATTTGCTTTCATTCTTAGTCTTTAAAGTAATTGCTCCCAGCTCCCAGCACTGATTAGAAACCATCTCAATAATAGGAGCCATTTCTTCATCACCTTAAACTCAGTCATTTTTAGTTACTCTCCATAGCTGTTATTTCACTGATGTTGAGCTTCTCAGACTTCACTGAAATTCCTTTAAGCTGAAATTTTACTCCAACTTGTTGACTTTTTTATTCATCTTTTTTGAGGCAGGGTCCCTCAATGTACCTCTGGCTGTTCTGGAACTTACTATGTAGACCAGGGTAACCTTGAACTTACAGAGATCTACCTGTCTCTGCATCTTAAGTTTATTATTGTTGTTATTTTTCTTTTCATTAATTTATTTACAGATATTCCTTGCTTTGCTCAAGCTACTTTAGTTGTTCTTCGGATAATAATATTTTTTGTTAACGTGTTCTTCGACAATTTCATAAATGTATACAATACATTTTGATCACTCTTATCTTCACCCTCTCTTATCTCCCTTTCAATGACTATCCCTCTATTCTCATCCCTTTCTTAATACATGTCTTTCATCTCCTTTTGTGATGCAGTGTGTTCCACTAGAAAAGTTTTGTGACTTTGGGTTGGGAAATAGCCAATGGATTCTGGTGGGCTCACCAGTAGGTACATAGCTGAAGACAATTATTGTCCTTTCCCCAGAGGCCAATAGTTCAACCACAGATGCCTCTTTATAGATCCCTGATTAATTGTTGACAGACCCAGTGTCCTACAGGTCAAGTACAGGCAGATGCAGTTGCCACAATGCAGAGTGCAATGGCTCTGTCATGCTTGGAGGAAAGCATTTAGCAACTGCTCTGCAGAGTGTTCCCCTTCTGTATTTCCCGTTCCCAGGTCTACATGGCTTCCTGGGGCCTTAAAGGAGGTGTTACAAATAGCTTGTTTAGGAGTGAGTTCTCTTTAATCACTTACTCTCAATATCATGAGCAGCTGTGAAGTCTTCGCATTCACCATTGATCATGGCAAAGAGAAGTTTTTCCGAGTTAGGCTGAGAGTTGCAGTTTGCCTGTAGGCATAAACCGAAATATTTAGAAGTCAGCTTGGCACTGTATCAGGAAGACCTCATCAATGAGGAGGTTTTGTCTAATGTTACTATACCAGACAGGAATTCCCGTTTTAGATTGGGCCTCAAATCCAATCAGAGAATTTAATAGCCCCATAACATTCACAGCACCATTTCAGGTTGGGCCCGTCTTGCATGGCAGTCTTACTGTAGTTGGCAAAGTTCGCAGCTGGGTAAGACCAAAGATGCTCTTTTCTTTCCGAGGATCCTGTACATCATCTTCCAAAACAAAATTCCTTTGTTTCTTTTTCTGTCTCTTTTCTCAAAATACTGGCTCAAGTGTCACTGGGTTCAATGAAGTTGAAACTCCAAGGAAAGGGTCTTAGTGTGTGATGAAGACAGTTTAATCTACGGTGACTTTGAGTTCAAAATGCAGTTTACAGCTTTAGTTTGTATGTGCATGCAAGTGTGCCTGCCTGTGTGTGTGCATGTTCGGAATTTGGAACTCTTTCAGTCATTCTCCATCTTAACTGTTTTGAGTCACTGTACCTGGACCTCGCTGTTTCAGTTAGACTGGCTAGCCAGTACTGACCAGCAAGCTCCTGGGATCCACCTCTCCGAAGGCGTCCTGGGGTTTTTACATGGTTGTTAGGAATCCAAAATCAGAGGTTCATGTTTGAACAGCAAGCGTTTTACCCATCGGGCCATCTCCCCAGAGTTTTTCCAGAGTGTTAGGAGCTTGTTTGGAAAGTGTGAATTTTTATTTGGGGAATGAGGACTAGGAGAAGATGGTGACACACTTAAAGCCACAGGGCTAGCTGCCACTAAGCAGAAACACTCCTTTCTCTCTGCTGTGATGTTCTAGTCCCTCTGCTCCGTGAAATGTTTGGTGATAACGATGTTCTAGTCTTGGTCAGAAGAGCATTTGACTGACTTGACTGCATTTTCAGTGCTCGAATGAGAGTTGGGTCCCAGTCATTTTATGCCCATACAGTTTCTCCAGAAAAATACTTTTATTGTTATTTGTTAATACCTCTTTGAAAGTGCCACATGCTTTTTATGAATTCTCTCCCTTAGAATTGAGTAGATGAGGCAAGCTGAACATAGCTGTGAACGTTGATGACCTGAATTTTGTTCTGTTGTCATGAGCATGCATTGCGATACTATGACCTTCTAAATATTAGCCCGGGCTCAGGGAGAAAATAAACAATTAAAAAAAAAAAGTGAGAGATGTTAGACTGCCCATCCCGTGAGCGGAGCAGCCACGGCGATGTGGCTCAAGGGCAGGGTTTTGAAGTGAGAGGAGTTGGGATTTATGCTAACTTGGCTGGGCACTCTTGTTAACGGGTTTCCAAATCCAGGCCTGGAGACGATTCTGTGTTGATTCTAACTTATGGCTTATCATCAGGACACTGTGATGGCAATTATGGTCTTTAAAGGTCCTCCTAAGAGTTGAGTTTAGCAGATCAGAGTCTGCCCTACCTCAGCAGACACTGCTCAAGCACACACTGCTATTAAAATGTGCACTTAGGAGCTGCTATTACAGAAAGCTCTGACTCCACATGTAGGCTCATTAAGTAAACAAAGCAGGAAAAAGCCTGGCTTCTCTGCCTTGGCTTTCTATCTCCTGTACTTTGGGTCAATCATCTGTTTAACTCTGCTTATAGGTGTGTTAATTACTCCAGGGTTGTCTATAGCAAACCCTGTTGTACCTAAGCTGTTTAAGCCCAGTGTGGGCTTCCGCTGTGATTCTCATTGTTCAAATGAGTCCCTTGAAGTCTTGATAGCCAACATTTTTGGATGCTGACCTGGTTGTGGTGGTGTTGGGTCCGGGCATACTTTTGTTATCTTCTGCTAGGTAGTGATTGATTTGTCAGGAAGATAATTGGAGTCTATCAGCCAAACTTATTGTATTCCAAAGTGGTCTATTTAAGGAGCCTTCCTTTGTCACTGGAAGTGCTAAATTTGGTTCATTTCAGCTTCTTCTTTCTGCTGGGGCTGCCAGGGAGCCTTCCCTTATTACAAAAGATGAAGGTTGCCCAGATGATGCTCTTTGCCTCCATCTGTCTGTTAAGTCCTTAATCTCCTACACCTGGGTGGCTCCTAATCTTTTATTTGCTTTATGTACCAGTGGCTCCAAGAGGAACAGTTCCCTGTCGCATATGCCAAGCAAGTCCCCTTGTGCCATAAAAGGGCATGCTGCTTCCCCAGATAGCCCAGGAAATGAAGTGGCCTCTGTTCACAAATGGACCTGCTGGACTTAATGCATCCCAGTTAGCAAGTGGCATTCACCAGCTCTAAAGCCAGGAGCACCCTGTTGATTGGCAGCAGGAAGCCCCTTGTTCGTGTGGAGAGTTCCTTTTTGCAGGGGCTCTAGCCTCTGAGAATTGTCAGCGCATGTCCTTTATGATACAGTAAAAGGTCTTTTCTGCTTTTCTCATTGCCATTTGTGGCTCAGTTTGGAGCCATTTGAGTTACTTAGCCATGGCCCCGAGCTGTAAGGGACAGCGATTTTAAATGAGTTTGTTTGGTTTTTTTTTTTTTTTTTTTGAATCTGCCATGGTCAAGCTTCTTTTTTGGAAGAATAGCAAGCAGAGCAGAGAGTAGAGGAGGCTATGCCAACTGCTGTTTCTCACCGCTCACTGTACTAACTTAATTTCTCTGCGCGACAGTGCCAAGAGGTTAGGCCCAGAATTGAATTTCAGCCTGGAGTCCCACTCAAGTTCAGGGGGTAGTTCATGCTGCAGAAGCAATCCTCTTACTCTGTCATGTAGGTCTTCCTAACAAATCCCTACACACAATGTATATTTATGAGCTACCTTAGGGTGCCTGGAAACCATACGGAAAGTAGGTAAAACCTTCTTTCTCTGTTCTTTGAGTCAAAGCGCAGCTGACTCTTGGTGACCTAGCAAGGCCTGGTTTCTGCTGGGCTGAGACAGAGTTGCTCCAGGGTTTAAGGGAAAAGAATAGTAAAAGGAAAGAAGCCGGTTGTTCACTGGCTCATGTTTTTGAATATCTACCTAACTGTGTGTAATTGCAAGGCATTGGTTTATGGGGCAGGGCCTTTTTTTTAAATAATCTCAAAGCCACTATTAACTAGGGATAGGGATGGTGAGGGTAGGTGGTTCTTCCACCATTATTTTGATTATATTGCTTAGAATTGGTGAACTGACCTCATTCTGGGAATGGCAAGTTTTGTATAATAATGATGATTATTTATGGAATTAAAAGAGGAGAATTTTTTAAATTAATGTATTATTTTAAATGGGGGGAATTGTCTAGAAAATACAAATTAGAGTGAGGTTTGGACCTTGAGAAGCAGCTGAGCTGCACAAAAGTTCTTTAGTCGCTGACTGTGATGAAAGTTTCTTTTCTGGTTAGTGCCACTGACAAGTCATTGCCACCTTTCCTGTAACAGATGTTGAAGGAGGATCCATAGTAGCTGCCACTACGTTTTCAGCATGGCTGTTGCCTTGTATCGTTGGACTTTAGGACCTTGATTTGGTCTTTTAAAGCCCCAGTACCTTCCAACCCCTGCTTTGCCTTTAATGTTGGTTTGCGGGGCCCATTTATACACTAAACATCAGGAGCCAAGGAGAATCAGGCCCCTCCTAAGAAAGAATCTTTTCCACAGACCTGGGTCTGGGAATACTCTGATCTGGCAGAGATGATGCCTGTTTTATGAACTTTGATGAGATTCCAAAGAACATTCTAGAAGGTGTTGATTAGACTTACTAGTGAAGAAATGAGGAAGGGTCTCTTTAAAATAACACACGCTTTTACGTCTGGGGAGGTGCCCTAATGGTTAAGAGCACTTGTTACTCTTTCTGAGCACCCAGGCTTCATGCCTGGCACCCACATGACAGCTAACAACTGTCTGTAACTCTAATGCCAAGGAATCTAGTGCCCTCTTCTGGCTACTGAGTTGGCAGTTGGTCTGGTGCTCTGTGTATTCAGATGCTAATTTTAGGCCCCGAGATTTGGTTGCCATCCAGATGAGCGTGTTCTCACATATATCAAACAGCTTTGTGTAAACTTTGCTCCCCAATTATCTCTGATTGGCTAGTAAAGCAATGGTAGACAGCCTATAACTGGGCAGAAGAGAGGTAGTTGGAGCTTCAGCTTCCAGCCTTCGGGTCCCAGGTAGAAACCACAGGAGGGGAGAAGGAAGAAGAAGGAAGGAGAGGAAGAGGGAGAGAAAGGACTTGGCCTGATGGAGCAGATACAGCCCACACAGGAACAATTCTGGCAAGTGACTCGGGGCTTGTGACTAGGAAATAGCCAGACTAACCTAGGGAATTTGTATAAATCGTATCTGCCCAGTTATTGAGCTTAAGGTTGTTAAAGAAATCAAGAGGTCTCTGTCTCGGCTAGTTGGGAGCTGGCCAGGTTAGAAAAACCTGCCGCATGCATGTGGTGTGCCGCTACATGCAGACAAAACACCAACACGCTCTTTGTGTGTTGTGGTTGTGTGTTTTGTATGTGTGAGTGGCGCCTGTACTTAAGTGCGCCTGTGTGTGCACATGCGTATGGAGGCCATAGAAGGACGTCAACTATCCTTTCTCTCTGTTGCTCTCTCCCTTTTCCCCTTGAGACAGACTCTCTCATAGAACCCTCATTTTGTCTTTGGCCTAGGCTGTCGGGCCAGCAATCCATTTATCTTTATAGGAACAAATGTTTTGGCCGTACTGGGGATTCAACCCAGGCCTTCATGATTTCAGTGTATGCATTCTTCCCTGCTTATCAGCCTTCCTGGCTGTAGCAAATCCAGTGTTGTTTAGTAATTCGTGCAAAGTAGGAAAATGTTTTATTTTATTTTATTTTTTTTTAAGAAAGTTAAAAAGGAAAAACTCATCTCTAACTTCTCTGTTAGGTAACTTTATTTCAAGTATTAACTGGTCTGCAGTGAAATGGCTACAGTTACCCTAGGGTTAGCTTCAACAAGTTTAATCTTCAAAATCAGACACAAAACAGCCCAACCCACTTACTGTGCTTTCAAACTTACCATTAAGTGTCTTTTGAGGCTTGTGCCAAGAGAGTATCTCAGAAGACAAGAAGAGAAAAATTTAGCATTCTTCTCAGTTCCTGAAACAAATAAGCAGAGTGTTGTGTGTCTTGACAGGGGTGAGATGCTTTTTTCTGGTTTTGTTAGTTTGTTTTCCACTTGGGTAACACACTTTAACTGGAAGGGCTTTCCTGATTTTTCTCTCTATCCCTTCTGTCAAAGCTCCATAGACCACACGGACTATGGGTACCTCACATGACATTAGCTGAATAAGCCAGGATTGTCTTCTGTCCAACTGTCTTTTACAAAATGTAGCTGCTTTATGTATTTTACAATCAAATAACATTTTTTCCTCTCCAGTTTAAACCAAAAGAGTGCTTTCATCGTTAACAGCCACTGAAATTACCCGTTTTATGTTGCTTGTAAACCATGGTAAGACAAGTTTAAATGCGTCTTTGATACAGGTCTGCTTTCTGTGTGTGTGACGCAGCCAGCTTCAGGAGCGACACTGAGCTGTGTTCCCCACTGCAGCATTCTGCTTTGGTTTGGCTTGGCCAGACCGTGTAGAGAGAGCTCTTCCATCCCCAGCAGTTTATCACTGAGGAGTGGAAAAGCACCTAGGGCTGCACTCTCATTTCTATTGAGTACACCACAGACGAAATATCAACATACCACCAGGTAGTTTTCACGATCAGACCTGCACACCATGTTCTGTGATAGCGTCTTCCAGGACTGGCCCCTCCCCCCCAACTACAGGGAAGCCTTTGTCTTCTGAAGGTAAACTTCTCTGCTATTCCCCTTGTCTCCAGACTTCCAATAATTATTAAATGAGTGTTGTAATGGAGATAATCAGTTCTTGGAATGACAATCATAATGGAAATGTTATGCTCTTCAAATTTTAGGCTAGAATAGTCCAGGTATTTTAAAGAACATCTTATTATCTCTCAAAGAAAAATAGCTTGAACAACTTGATTTAGTGCAACGAAATTAAGAGGATAATTGTTACAGTGTAGCCTTGACTAAAGGTTTTTAGCTTAAGATAGCCAGTTATACAAGATATTCTTTTCATACTTTCTTTGGTGTTGGAAGGAGTTGGATGGAGGGCTGCTGTCCCAATCCCAGTGGGTAAGGGGCTTGTTCTGTAGGTGTGAGGACCTGAGCTTTGTTCCCAAGTACCCATGAGTCGGTAACCTCAGGGCTAGGCATATCCTGGGCCATCCTGCCCATCTAATGTATTCAAAACAGGAAGCCTTAAGTCCACTGAGACATTGTCACAGTAAATAAGCTAGACAATTGTAAGAGAAAATACCCTACATTGATCTCTGGGCTCCAGATATGCACACATGGCAAACCCACCTATACTTGCATCAGTATGTGCCCTATGCACTTTAAGAAGGAGTCTTCATACCTGTTTGGAGAATATATGGCTTTAACAGAGTACAGTGTTATTATATGCTATCACATTAACCCTTATAAACTAATTTCTGTATGAAGATAACACAGTCGGTGCCAGAGAAGAACTCAGATGATAACAGATGTAACAGGGCTAACCAACTAACATTTTTTTTTTTATCCTCAGCCCTATTCCTCAGTTGTAGGAACATTTTCACACACACCAAGGCCATCTTTTTCTAGGCGAATAGAAACTCAGTATTCCGAAAGCAATGCCCGAGTCTTAGGAGAATGTCCAGGTGAGGTTAAGGGGAGAGTTCAGCTGACAGAAAAGGGAGGCTGTCTTCAGAGGATCTTGTGGGTTAGGACAGCCAGCCTCAGCTGTGGTATGGGCTTGCTGATTTAGGAGAACCCAATTGTAGTTCTGGCCAGACATAAGGAGAAGGGGCTAGGAGGAGAGACCTGTGAGGATATCTAAGAAAAGCCAGTTCTTGTCAAAAATAATTTGGAGGCAGAACAAAAAGGAGCCTGAAAATTATTGGGCAAGTTTGCTTAAGCGTAAGGAGGCAGAATTTTCAACAATTTCTGAAATGGCTGTTAACACACTTCTGCTACATTGTATTCAGCATTTATTGTGTGTGGCATCCTCAGCCTAATGATACAGAATCAAGCTGCTGATCAACTCTGCCAGCTGTAGGACCAGCTCTGTATCCTACAGCATGGACTGCCGAGCAGAGATTTAATTCTTTACGTAAAAGTAATCAGGCAAATAAGTCTCATCAAATGCAAACTTGTACTAATCTTTAAAATTCTTAAATGTTTTATCTAACAAAGAATTACATGAAGTTATTATTCTTAATGCGTAAACGTGATTTATAAACCTCTTTTATATCTTTATATGCCAGGGTTCATGTAAAAATTTCTGGGGTAGAGAAGGGGCCACTACATGACAAAGGATTTAGAGAGACCTAATTTATGCAATAGCTGTAGAAGCAAGAATGGCTATCTGCCAATAAAACCTTATTTGTGAACACTCAGAGCCGACTTTATATATTTTAGGTGTTATGGAATATTATTCATTTCTTCTTGTTAAACCTCAACCACCTAAACCTGTAGAAAACATTACTGTTTGGATCACAAGATATGTAAGAAAAGGCCTCAGGCTGGCTTTGGCTGGCTAGAGGTGATTTACCACACTGCTGTATAATAAGAAAAAACTTCAGGGCAAGACTGGCTTATTATTATCTCTTAAAGTAAGAAAAAAAAAAAGAATGTTTCCAACTTCTCAAGAGGGAAAAATAATATTTTAAAATAATAATTAAAGTCAAGGCTCTGCACTAATGGCAGCAATAGGCTGAAAGCTGCTCAGATAAATGTTTAAGAGACCCAGTGCTGTGGCTAACGTGGACTTAGACAAGAGCTGAGCAGCAAAGCACTGAGTCAAATATGGTAAACAGTTGCTGCCTTCTGACTCTTGTTTCTCGTCAGTTATTAAGTACGGAGTTGCAACTATTAACCCTGTCCCAAGGAAACGCAGCTGCTCTGTTTTAGGTAAGTTAGCCTCTATCTACAAGTTAGGATGCTCATTTGAAGAAAAGTTTCATTCTCTAAAATTCAAAAAGTTTGAAAACAAGCGGTATGTAGAACCTGTGTTCCCTAACCCTCAGGACCCTGTATTCTCACCTAGCGATTGCATAGGTGGTCAGTAGCGTATACCACACCTACTGTTTACAGTTCACTGTTGTCAACCGGAAGGACAGGGTTTATGTGGCGAACTCACCTCAGATGTCCTGGATGTAACTGCTAGCGCTACAAATAAGAGAGGGAGTGGGGGAGAGAGAGAGAGAGAGAGAGGAAGTGGAGGGAAGAGGAAGAAAGTAGGAAAGGAGGGTGGGAGGGGGGAAAGGTGGAAATTGATATCCTTATCCATATGCTTGAAGGAACATGAAAACTATTGACAAAATCAGTCTGCCTCCATGTCTATCCTCTGCTCAAAGGCTTCTCCATGCATCCTTGGTAAACAGTCATTCTGGACAGGGAGAGTTTCTCATGGATGGCTGGACCCCTCCTCTTCTCTTTCCTGGTGCACTGCCCACGAGCTGCAGTGGCTCTTACTAATGCCAGGACAGCAGGCCACCAAGCATCAGGACCTTGACCCAGGCTATTTTCCTACCTGACGTGTTTTCCTAGAAAATACCCTCATGCCATCTTCAGAATCTTCACGGTGAATCTTCCGCAGACTGTCCGGTTTAAATTAAAAACCTGCCTTCCCCTCAGCGTTCAGGGTACACAGTCACCCTTAGATGTCACTGTGTTTTCTTTTCCAGAGTGGTTATTACTGTCGGGTCTTACAACGCTGACAGATTATCTCCTGCGAGCCGCACTCTAGCACATACATAATACTCATTTCTTTTATTCGGTGGCACATTCTTGGCTCTCAAAACTTCTACTGAGAACTCTCAAAACTTTTTATTTTATTGAATCTTTTATTCAGTGCGGCATTCTTGGTTCTTAAAACAGTGTGCGCTATGAAAAATTGTTGGGAAATATTTGCTGGACAAATAGGTGAATGTTGTATAATTTAAAAATAAAACCACACAAATATTTTCATGATCTGATTGTAATTTTAAAAAGAACATTGAATACAATTCCACATTTTGAAACATAATATTTTTATTTACATCATTTGTTTTAGATGTTAAAACCGGAAATTTTCTTTGTATTGTGCTCAAATGTCATGATGTCTGGTCCAAAATAGTACCCTTTCTTAATTACCCTCATTGCTCTAAAGACAAGATAGTATTAGAGTACATGTAAATTTTTAACTGTTTCCAGATTACATGATAGTACATAGGAAGTCCAGGAAAAATATATTATGATTAATCCGGGATAAATATTGTGAAAACATTTGCTCTGATTTGTGTATTCATATGCTCAGAGCACACATTAGATGGCCTTGGCTTTGACTAGCAGTTTTTACTGCTGTGAGTTTCTCTTACCTTACTCTTCCTTTCAGATCAGCCATTATCACAATAATTTATGATCTTGTGCCTAAGCTAAAAATAAAATGGCTTACATCCATTTTCATGCCTACCACGGGGGGATTGTTTTGTAGCACATTAAAATTTTGAACCGCTGTGGGCTGGGGAGGTAGCTTGAAAGTTAAGAGCCATAGGTGTTATTACAGAAGACCCGGGTTCAGTTCACAGCACCTACATGGTGGTTCACAATTATTTGTAACTCAAGTGTCATGGTATCTTGTACTCTGTTATTACCTCTGCAGAATACTGGATACATAATGCATAGGCATCCATGAAGGCAAACCACACATACAACATTAAAAAATATCCATAGATATAAAGAACCTTTCAAATACATTGGTAGAAATGCTAGGTAGGCGGGTTACAGTGGAGCCTCTACTCTGGGCTTATCTGACAGTATTCTTAACCTTTTCTTATCTGGAAATGGTTCTGTTAACACATTGCAAAGGGCTAACTAAGACTAGGTCTCCTACGAGGAGGGCAATAAATAGCTGTTAAGGGGGCTGAAGATTTCCCAGGAAAGTACACCTCAGGACTCGGCAGCATTCTCTTCCCTCTGTAGGACTGAAGTGTTAGTTAACCAGCCCTGCGGAAGCTTCAGAGGCACCTGCACTTCTTTTTGGGAATAGCTTCCTTATGCTTTCTTACGTAAAGGTTCCTAACTTTTGTCACAGAACCGTGCTTCTCACCGTGCACAGCAGTGCCTGGAAGGTTTGTTAAAAAAAAAAAAAGCAGAGCCAAACACACCGCGTGCTGGCCTCCAATCCTAGACATTTCACCATATAGGGTAGAGCCTAAGACTACAGATGCAGCTGGCACTTTGTGAAAATGGGCCAACTGGAAGCTCTTAGGTTTTTCTTAGCTTTTTCCTGAACCTCATTGTTTGTCAGTTAACCAGTTTTGGAAGAGGAAAAGAAAGTGAAAAGGGTTGTTTTTGAATGAACCATAATAGTATCAGGATATCAGGTCTCAGAAATTTATTCTGATCATGTGTTGTGTTTTCCACATATGCATGGAACGTTTTAGTATAAAAACAGTCATCTGCCTTCTTCAAATCTTAGAGCTTTTCTTTGTACTTGCTTATCCTGGGCCTGAGGTGCCCTGGCATGCACCTTTAACTGCCCCATGCAAATGGTGATTAGTCATCAAGAAACTCAACCTTTTCTGTTCCATCTCTTCTTTTTTTTACAAGAAAGGTTTCTTAATTTTTAAACAGCAAGTGACCCCTGGTGCTGTCATGTTCTTTTATAAAATCCTTTGAATTTGAAGAGAAGTTGCTCAAAAATTTTTCATGACTGCACACAGGAATTTATCGTATTGTGCATATCTGAATGCACATGGATCATCTAGTTAACTCTTAAAAGGAAATCAATTATCGCTAATGGGAGTATTTTCACACAGAATAGTAAAGTCACCTATGTAACTACATTTCTTTTTATGTGGGATATAAGGATTTTTTAATACTATAATTGTGTACACACAGAAACACATTCTCTTTCTATTGCTGCTACAAAGGTATACGCTAGCCTACAAATATATGGGCTCTATATGAAAAGTGAGGAACATACTCTCCCAGATATCTTCTTTTTCAATAGGCCATTCTACTCTAAATACTTACATTTATAAAATGATTCAGTCTGCATCTGTGTTATTTAATAAAATATAATTTAGTTTAAAATAGTTATAATGCATATTATCAGCACATTGTGTGAACTCTGTCTTAAGCTTTCATAATAGATAAACAAGTAGCTGTTTTCTGTTTGATCAGTCTATACTTGAGTTGCAGAAAATGGGGCAATCAGGCTGGTACTCAGAAGCTTCATCTCTCCTGGTTAGCGTTCTTGGTGCGGGAAGCTGCTATGAGCCCTGCAAGAGGAGAAAAGTGAGCCTCAATTTTACCCAGCTCCGAAAGCTGGGTAAACATTCCTGAAAGCTGCGAATGTCCTGACAAGATGTGTGTATTGGTGCATTAGTGGCCTGAATGCTATGGGAGTAACCCATTGGTCTCTGATTGGCTCGAAGGCACATTTCATGAGTTAGGACTTATACTGGGCACTGTTCCAGGATCCAAGAGCTGGTGGCTAGATGGTTATATAGGCGGTGGGGAGGGTGCAGCACTATTACTAGTAAGTAATGGAAGGTTTTTTTTTTTTTTTAATCTAGCACATATATTTCACATTAATTGCAAATATACTTTGTCTAAATGATCAAGATAGAATGTAACACACTTTTGTCTTTGCCCTCCAATTTAATGTTATAAGCTGATTTGATGAACTTAAATATGTGAAGTGCTGGTGGACTTTCATTATTTATAATGAATAAATGAATATTTTTTATAATGAAAAAATAATTTTTCATTATTTACTCATTACAGAGAAGCAAGCAGCTAGAACCTGAAACACAGGAAGATCCCTCAGTAGGACCAGCTTACTAATTCATATAGCAAGAGAAGCATAATCCTCAGGTAGCCTTTCTCTTTCTGAATTAACTCCATTGAGAAATGGGAGTGAAGCAAGTGAATTCTTAAAAAAGTACACCAAGAAAATTTAAGACAAAACTGTTTTGAGGGAAGGCTTCCTTCCATGTAACAAGCAATAGGCAATTATTAGAAAAGATTTTGGCACTAAGGTAAGGTTAGAAATAAAGTGATATCAAGCTCTTAGCAGCCATACTAAAATAGTTACTGCTTTCTTTTATTTAAATATACTTGATACTGAAATAAAATTTAATGTTTTAAAGTTGTAAAATGCATTTAAGTAGTATTTGTAGTATGATAAGTTAGCAATAAGAGTTTACGAAGATCTGTAACACACGATCCCTATTGACATATTGGGAATGTTTCTTCTCCAAAAGTCAGGTATTGGCAAGGTGGTAATAAAGGAAGGGGTTACATTGCAGTACCTCTCCTCCTGTATCTTACAAAAGAGGCTCACCTTTCCATTCCCTTCCACTACAGAAGGGCACTGTTCGTCATTTTTGAGACTGTGGCCATAGCATCATCTTACAAGTAGGATGCAGTTGTTGACTGACACTCAAACCTTCCAGTCCTGTGATTTTCAACTTCTTTTCCTCCAGAATTGAGGGAAATAAATGTATTCCATAGAAGCAACCTTAGCTCTGTGATTTTCTTATAGCATCATAAACAGATTAAGGCTAATTACTTATTTTCACTTGATTTCTTATATCTAATTTTCACTCAATTAGTTAAAATTTTATTATTTCATAAGGAGGATATTGAAGCTTTAATTAGATTTATAAGGCTAGTGAACATTAGTTGGGTATTGAATTCTCAAGCATCTTACTATATGGCTATTCTTTGCCAGGAGGACATTTTTATTGCTTTAAGAAAAGATGTTGAAAATTAGTGTACCACATTGAAATTCTTTTCACCGTGGAGACACACATATAAATTAGCCATAGTTGTTACATTACTGTATTGTTCTGTCTCGTATGTATGCAGACAAGTCAATAAATATTTACCTCAAAATTCAAAGTTAAAGTATGTCTTTGTTGGAGGTAGCACAAAGACAGAAGAATACCTTGTGCAAATGTGTTGTACTGCAATGGATGTTACCTTTTGAGTTTTGAAAGAAGGGAGAATTTCAGGACTAAATAGAGAAAATAGCACCTATTCATACAGCTGTGTATGATGTTTTGAAAAATATGCTTCTTTACATTTGGATCCTGGTGGTAAAATATGAAGTAACATTTAAAATGGAAATATTTTCAAAAGAAGAACTGTGTTCATATTTATTTAGCCACACACTAATGCACTGTGTTAGTGTTGCCTGAGGTGTAATTGGAGTATCAACAATGTCAACAGGTTTGTTGCTATATACGTCCTATTCTGGGGCCTGCCAGGTACCTCCACACAGAAGGGCATGGTGTCGTCAAGCCAGGTGACCTGTGTTTTTGTTTTCTCCTCCCCCGCCCTGAGGTCCACCTTACAGAAGGAGTGAACAGTTTCTATGCACTCACATGCATGCACACACAGAGCCAAATTCAACTCAAAAACTGAAAAACAGGCTGGCGAGATGATGTAACGATTAAGAGCACTTGTTGTTCTTACAGAGGTCCTCTGTCCCCACTTCCACGGTGGCTCACGTCTGTAATTTTAGTTCCAGGGAACCCGATGCCATCTTCTGACCTCTGTGGGCACCAGACATGTGCATTGCATACAGAAATACATGTATGCCAAGCATTGACATACAAAAAATAACTACATCTAAAAAATTAAACTAAGTATTCTAATGTTTACCTAAGCTAGCATTTTCCACATTTTTTTCCTTAAAAATGCATTTGTTGATTTTTTTTTCCCAAATAAACATGATGGTTTATGATTCAAATGTGTGGTATAAGTTCCTTGAGAAATGTATAGATTACAACCATAAACTAAGAAATAACATCTTTAGAACTTGCTGGTACATATTTGCTTTTTCTCTAAGTTTTTTTTTTCAAGTTTTTTAGAGTGTTCTCACATTTTTTTGTAAGTCTTTGAGATCTAATATTTTGTTCAAGTATAGTTGACTAATCAGCTCAGTAAATTCAAATAGCTATCTCCTTTCCTGAGCTTCTGATTGATAGCCTGTGACATCTCCTGTAAATACTTCCCTACTTACCCTTTGTCTATCGGCGGTATTATTGTTTCCTCTTTCACTTCATATTGAGCTTCAAATATGAGCTGATTTTTTTTTTTTTTTTTTTTTTTTTTTTGCCCAGACCTTAGTGGTCAGGGAGTTGATATTCTGACAGAAAAAAATTTACCACGTATTTGTAATAAAAGTGGTTAAAAACAAATGCCTTTTGGCTTCTTTTTGCTACCCTATACGTATAGCTAGGACTAGTACAAGAAAATAAAGAAGAATAGATAAGACCTTTAAAGCAACATGCCAATCGAGGAAACATATGTGTGCAAGCTGCACTGGGACAGGGAGTGCTTTGTGTTGGTCCTAGTGGCAAAGCCATTACGGTATTCCAGGAAAGATTCTGAACTGTGATCAGAGCGGCTTGGAAAGGATCAATATATCATAAGATCCATATGCTACCACATGACCACAAATAGTGACTGGAAAACAGTGTGTTGACAGAAGGTTTTTATGCATCTGAGTTCTAATTATAACTGAGCCCTTAGCGATATTGTGACACTGACTACGTTTTGTACTGTATTAGGTTTGTTTTGCAACCTATGATGTCACCATCAATGAATACTTATAAGTCACAGATCAGGTATGGGTCAGCAGTCCATAATCAAGAGGTTGGCAAGAGTGTGTTTCTTTTGGAAACATTTCAGTATGTTTCACACATTTCAAGAAAGATTTTCATTCTATTAGAATTTAAAGACATCTACTATAGCCTTGTGCCATCGAGCCCTGTGCTGTGGGAAATCCACAGATTTGTTGAAGTTCTCTTATAAATTCTTCTTATCAGAAACCTGAGTTCCCTGTGTTACATCCTTCCCGAATCCTCAGTATGTTGCCATTTTCTTTGGAGCCATTATTCTGCCTACTATACTCAACTTTTTTTTTTTTTTAATTTTCATTATTTGTAAATGAGATTCTTATGAAAGTTAAACTACAGAGTGAAAGTGTGTGAAATGCTTGGACGAGTGAGTTGCACACTGTATGAATTCAGTCAGTGGTACCTGCCATGACTTCGGATTTCCTACACTGCTTTTATTATACCCTCAATCGCTTGCTTATTCTACCACGTTTTTTAAAATCTGTATTTTCCTCAGTAATTATACATTTCAATATATTATTTGTACACTGGCCATATAAGTGTGGCTTCATTAGGCTAGAGTTTTTGATAGCTTCAGAATGAAGTTGTGTACAAGCAGGATTCTTTGAAGCAGTGTGTACTTCTCTATTACAGCTCCCAGTCCCCTAATTTCTGCATCATTACCTTCCAAACTTGAGCAGATTACTAGAAGACCTAGAAGTTTTAATAAACTTAGACCTCAGGTCTATTTCCACTGTCTTGCCAAACGGGATAAGGAATGACTCAAAAATTTCTAGTTTGATTACAGTTGATGAGGCTGGTCAAAGACCACACTTTGTTTTGTTTTTTAATATAATTTTTTATTTATTAGTTTTTTTCACTTTGTATCCGAGCTGTAGCCCCACCCTCGTCCCCTCCTAATCCCACCATCCCTCCCTTATCTCCTCCCATGCCCCTTCCCCAGTCCACTGGTAGTGGAGGACTTCCTCTCCTTCCATCTGACCCCAGCCTATCAGGTCTCATCAGGACTATCTTTCATAGTCTTCCTCTGTGGCCTGGTCAGGCTGCTCCCCCCTCAGGGGGAGGTGATCAAAGAGCCAGGCTCTGAGTTCATGTCAGAGACAGTCCCCGTTCCCAATACTTAGGGGGACCCATTTGGAGACTGAGCTGCTATGGGCTACATCTGTGCAGGGGATTTAGGTTATCTTTATGAATGATCCTTGGTTGGAGTATCTGTCTCAGAAAAGACCCCTATGCCCAGATTTTTTGGTTTTGTTCTTCTTGTGCAGCTCTCCAGGTCTTTCTATCTCCCCCTTCTTTCATAAGATCCCCTGCACTCTGCCCAAAGTTTGGCTATGAGTTTCAGCATCTGCTTTAATACCTTGCTGGGTAGAGTCTTTCAGAGGCCCTCTGTGGTAGGCTCCTGTCTTGTTCCTTATTTTCACCTTCTTTCGATGTCTATCCCATTTTCTTTTCTGAGTGAAGGTTGCGCATCTTACCCATGGTCCTCCTTCTTGCTTAGCTTTTTTAGGTGTACAGATTTTAGTATGTTTATCTTATATTATATGTCTAATATCCACTTATAAGTGAGTATATACCATGTGTCTTTCTACTTCTGGGATACCTCAGGATGATCTTTTCTATGGATTGGGAAAGGATCTTCACCAACCCTATATCTGACAGAGGGCTAATACCCAGAATATATAAAGAACTCAAGAAGTTAAAAAGCAACAAGTCAAGCAATCCGATTAAAAATTGGTGTACAGAGCTAAACAGAGAATTCTCAATACAGGAATATCAAATGGTAGAGAAACAATTAAATGCTCAACATCTTTAGTCATACAAATCAAAACAATCCTGAGATTTCACCTTACACCCATCACAATAGCTAAGATCAAGAACTCAAGTGACAACACATACTGGAGAGGATGTGGAGAAAGGGGAACCCTCCTCCATTGCTCGTGGGAATGTAAACTTGTACAACCATCTTGGAAATCACTTTGGCGCTTTCTCAGTCAATTAGGAATAGTGCTACCTCAAGGTCCAGCTACACCACTCCTAGGCGTATATCCAAAGGATGCTCAACTATATAACAAGGACATTTGCTCAACCATGTTCGTAGCAGCTTTATTTGTAATAGCCAGAAGCTGGAAACAACCCAGGTGTCCCTCAATGGAGGAGTGGATACAGAAATTGTGTTACATTTACACAATGGAATACTACTCAGCAATTAAAAACAAGGAGTTCATGAAATTTGCAGGCAAATGGTGTGAACTAGAAAAGACTACACTTTGAATGCTCTAGACCACACTACTCTAGAAACATCTATGAAGAAAAAGCAGTAACTGGGCTTTTTTCCCTTATGTAGTTAAGTATGTCCCTGTGACTTTGGCTGAGAGCTATTCTGACATTGAAAAGAGCAGAGTAGTATTTTAAAATGACAAGTTTGAATGGAAATTCGTAAATATATTAAAAAAAAAATACCTGGAAAATATATCTGCCCTAAAAAGCAGTGTCATTTTGAGGAGAAGCATGCTGTTACAACAAGTAGCTATCAGTGTGTCTCTGTAAACAGTGAAGAGTATCTGATTAAGACCAACATGGGATTTGCTTATTTTTCCCACTTTTATCAGTCAGTTGAGCAGGCTGTTCATCAATCGTGAAAATCATAAAATGGAATGGTTCCATCTGAGTTTGCCTCTGCTTCACAAATCAAGTGTCTTTTAATAATACTGTCTTGCAGTTACTAAACACAGCGCTATTATTTTGCAATGTGACATTTATGCAACATAAAGATTCTTCAGTGTTATATAATGCATGAAAAACAAAACATGGGATTAATAATGTTGGACACATGCTTGAAATTGCCCTTGAATTATAGCATTATTAAACACCTAACAATTTCTGTCATGTTTATCCTGAGATTGCTTTGATAAATTGGCCTCGTGTAAGTTTCTAGGACATACTTTGTCTATGTGAAATATACTAATATGACATATGTTCACATGCTCTGAGCTTGTCTATACAGTTAGAGGCTGAAACTGTAAAGGAGGGACAGGAGCTCAATTATGTCTCACTGAAGCCTTTCGGTGTGTTATTTAAGAAGCATGATCTTGCAGTATCAATTGCTCTTAAAAAACATGAGTTTGAAGAGAGTTTATTTTCAACATATTTATTGGACAATAATAGAAAATCAGATACATTGCTCAAAAATCAAATACATTAGATTTTTGGATCATTGATATGTTGTAAATTAGGTAGCTATTTTAATAATTTTGTACCCAGATTGAACTTGGATTTTGAAAAATTTGATTTGTGACTCATTTCCTATTCCAGAGACACACATAATGAATTGTATTTATGTAATGTGAATACTGATTGGAAAATGTTCATAAGGTATCATAACTGGATATTTCTGTACGCTGAAATAGATACTGCTCCTAGAAATTCAGTGTGAACAAGGATTTCCAATTAGACTATATTATAATAGCTTACAAGTATATACAGATTATCTAGAGCTCTCCTTTAAAATGCAGCTCTAAAAGCCTTACTACTCAGAAAGACCTCACTAAATCTCTCCTAGAACCTTCAAATATTCACTTACCATACCTGTTGATGATAGCTGTAATGCAGGTAAGTGATTCAAACCCTTTGGAAAAGCAGGTTACAGCCGTGATGTTCATGAGTGTGGTTGGAAAAGGAAAGGGGTTTGAGATTCAAGAGGGAACAGGAAGGCACTCTGTAATGTAGAGAAGGAAGAAAAAATGATGGATTTGAGGATACGATAGCAGAGAGAGAACTTGACACTTTTAATTCAAATTTAAAAGCACTTAAAATGATAGCTGCTAAATTTTAAGATTCATCAGTTTTTAAAGGTAGGATCATTTAAATATGCGTTAACCATGTGTTTAATATTAACTGACTATAAAATACGAAAACAAGGGTCATTCAGATTTTAAGAAGAAATTTTATTGTCCTGCATTGCTTATTATTTAATATAGTGTTGTTTACACTTTTAAGTGTTCTGGTGGTTTGGCTTCACCATCTGTATCCGAGAGAATATTGGGCATTGTAAGTCAAAGTAGACTGGAAAACACCACAAAAAGAAACTTCATTTTGCTTGCCATGCACAATGAATCTCATGGCTGATTAACCATTATTTTCTTTGTTCCACACTTCTCTAAATTAGACAGTTCTTAAAGGATTTAAGCAAGCTTCATTAAGGCACAAATAGTAACCTACTTACTATCTGAGAAGTTTTCCTAACAGAATTGAACATTATGAGGTGGGGACAAATCTAGATGAACTTCTCTATTGGTATGTTCATAACATAGGGTGTAAACTTCAAAAAAATTCTCAATGAACTATTTTCTTTAAATATTATTTAATGTGTTGATTGTCTACGTGTGTGTGTGTGTGTGTGTGTGTACACGATAGAGAAATGCTTTGTTTTCCTTGTGCTGTAAGTAATCTCTTTTGAGTTACCTGAATATGGAGGGGAAAAAAATAAGGAGATTCCAAAACGAGAACAGCCAGGGAACATAAAATCAAAGCGAGCACATCTTTCCCAGTAGTAATGGCCTGATGCTAGGCTAGGTCCTTGTGTGAAAGAGTCTGTAGATCCAGGTTTGTTGGTCCCAAACAAAAGAGGATGCTTTTGACCTAGTTTGTTCGTAAGGTGAGTAATAATTACCATAAGACTTCATAGACTGTAAAATCTTCTGTGGACATATCCTTCCTTCCTTCCTTCCTTCCTTCCTTCCTTCCTTCCTTCCTTCCTTCCTTCCTTCCTTCCTTCCTTCCTTCCTTCCTTTTTTGCATTTGAGACACATCTTTTAAATTGGATAGTTTCATCCTTTTATTTTATTTTTATTTGTTTCACGATTTATTCATTATATATCCCGATTGAAGCCCCCTCCCACAACTCCTCCCAGTCACACCTCCTTCCCTCTTTCCCCCTCATCTTTTTATTTTTAAGATTATAATTTAATTATAATATTTCCCTCCAAACACTTCCATATACCTTCTCCAATCTTTTTCAATTTATCCTTCCCGCCTTTTCAGAGACAGTGTTTCTTTATGTAGCTGTGGTTGTCTTGGAACAAGCTCTGTAGACCAAATTGGACTTGAACTCACAGACATCTGCCAGTATCTACCTCCCAAATTGCTGGGATTAAAGGCGTGTGTCACTACCTCCAGGAACCCTTTTGTCACTAATTGTTATTGAATGCATACATATACATGTAAATGCACATATTTAAATATAACTTGTTCATCCTTGTAATAGTGCTGGTGTGTATGTTTCCAGGGCTGGCCATTCTGCATTGGACAATCAATTGGTGTGCCCTTCCTTAGGGAAGGCCACCTGTCCTGATTTCAACCTTCCTTGTTGTCTATAGTTATTTGTGTAGGGTTGTAGGCTTTTATTTGTTCACTTGGACATGTTCATTTGTGTCATCCTTGTTTTCCTCAGGTTTGGGTGGCCATGTTGGTAAGATTTAGCAGTGCAGCTTCTGTTGTTAGCAGTAGACACAATCTCACAGCACAGTTCCTGATCCTTTGGCTCTTACAATCTTTTGGCCCTCTCTTCCATCAAGTTCCCTGAGCTTTAGGTGTGGGATTGTTTGTAGATGTACATACCCACTGGGACTGGGCTCGAGGACTGTGTATTTTGATTGGATGTGGTTTTCTATAATGGTCTTTGACTGTTTCAAAGGAAGTTTCCTTGATGAGGACTGAAGACTACACTTATCTGTGGGTTTAAGGACAAAGGTTTATAGATTATTAGGGATTATGGTGGTTTAGTGATTAAGTGGTTGTAAATTCTGCTCTGATAACTGTGACCTCGCTAGCACCGCGTAGCTAGCTATGTTTCCACTATTGGGCATGGCCTCCCTCTTAAGTCCAATTAGAGAGCTATTAGTTAGCACCAAGGTTTGTGCCAGTCTTAAACACATCTTTCTTACAATACCTTGTAGATTTCTGTAAAGTAGGTCATTGTGCTTTGTCCTTCCAAAACCTGTGAAATGTGTAATAACCTTTAGAAATGTGGTTTTCCCAAAGGTGAAACATTTCTTCTTTCATCCAGCACCTCTAAAGGAGATGGTATCTGAAAGCAGGGTAAGCCTAAGGGTGGAAGGCTGAGTTGGTTTTGTTTTTTCTTAAAACACAGATGGGTCAGTATTTATAGCCTGATCAGTTCATGCTATAGGATGTGGACCCGGAATATGAAGGGTTGGCAAGGCCGAGCTCCAAGCGTAGCTCTGAAGACCAGAAGGAGGGCGTGGTGCTTTTGCATTGTTAGATTTTCTCCGTGATGTTGGAAGAAAATATGGAGCCACAGATAACCATCTTAAAAGGCTTTAAGAATGAGAAGTCTTCATTGTCAATGATTTACTAAAGCCCAAGTTTAATAGACGTTAGTATTTGCTTTGAGAAATGTTAATACTATACACAAGGTTGAATGGACTAAGAATACAGAGATGTAAACATAAGCCAGTAAGTATCAAGACTGGGGAAAGGGTAGGAGGGAAAGACAGGATGAAATACTTGACAGCTACAGGGAAATTTAATACTTTTATTTTCCATGTATAGCTATTGTGGAACTGGGTGGATCTGTTAATAGACTGCTGAAATTTAATTTTTTAAAACCAGCTGTTCTGTTAAGTATTATTGATCTTAACTTGTGTGTGTGTGTGTTTGTGTGATGTTTAGCCTGTTTTCCTTTTTCTGAAAATAGTAGTTGAGGAGTATTCTTTGCAGATTAGAACACTGAAGATTATTCCACCCACCAGCTGATGTTTCAAATGTATGCTTGTCAAATAATTTTGTCTACTAAAAGGTACACACACTGTAAGGCTCCTCTATAAAATAAAAGCCCTCTTCTCTCTGAGTTGCAGGAAAGGAAGAACTAGCTTCTCTGTGGCCTCCTAGGTCTGAAGCCACTTTCTGAAGTCAAATGGATTGTTTTTCCTAGCTTTCTTGAACAAGTTTTGGCTCCCCAGCTAACAACAGTCCCCTGTTTTTCGCTGGCTCAGGCTTCACTCGGGCCTTCTCCTGTGTGCCTTTGTGTCACCTTGTCAGTTTTTAAATTGATGGAGCGCCCCTGTGGGAAATGGTGTGTGAAGGGCAGGGGCCCTCTGAGTGCCAAGGTAGATATGTCGTGGGATGAGGGGCAAGGGAAGTCAGAGGCAAGCTGAGTCCTTGCAGAAATCTCCCTCCAGGATGGCTGCTTAGGGGAGGCTTGGTCTTGCCTTAACCCTTAGTGCCAAGGAGCCTGGCTGTTCTGCTTGCAGGACGGTACTATCAACCTTTGCTGTGTTTGTAGGACGTAATCTAATTCTTATTTTTTCTGCCTAACCTTTCAGGAGCTGCCTCATTCACTCTGATTCCAGCTACCATTCTTCTGTTAATTCTCATCGCTGTATTATTGCTTGTTCCTTCTGAATCTCACAAGTTGCAGTTCAGTAAACCCATGGCATCTATACACATTCTGTTTTTCTTCTTCTTCTTCTTCTTCTTGTAAAAGCATTCACAATTCTTCCTAAAGGTATCTGCTAATTAATCTTCCCAGGATCCCTGTAAGGTAGACAGCTGGGTAGGGTATTCTGCACACAATGCACTAGGCCATGCTGTTCCCTTATCGTGATAGAGGATTATTGTTATGTTTAAGATGTTTATATACCAAGTACATAAATTCCTAAAGATGGATGTAAGCTGATTTTCTGGGCAAAGTATTTGAACATAAAATTATGCTAGTATATTCTAGCATAAAATTGCAATTGTGAAGACAGTGTTATCAGCCTGCGATGTTAAAGGCGTATTCCAGGTCTGTGCACAAAACTTCTGTTGGATAGCCTCTTTTTATTACCTTCGGGTAGTGATGGGACCCAGGAGTGGGTGAATAGGGATTGTAGTGAGGGACGGTCTAGGATTCTAGGTAGCATTACATTAGATTATAGGAAGCTTCTCTGGTCTTTAAGAACTCACGTGCATGTAGGTAAATCACTAAAATAATGTCATTAGTAGTTCTTGGAAATAATCTGATAATGGTGAATGGAAATCTGGTCAGGTGTTGTCTACTTTGTATAGAGTTTTGTGCGGGTCTTCTCTACCATAACTTCGTACCCCTGGGTTGCAGCCCGATAGTACACCAGACTGGTTACATCATTGAATGTGAGAGTCTGGGCTGACACGTCAACCTTTATATGGATGCTGGGTACCCAAACTCAGGTGCTCCTCTTACAGGTAGCACTGGCTGACACTTCTCATTCCTACTCAAAAGGATTTTGTTGTTGTCTTTTCTGCATGTAAGTGTGTTGTTTTGCTGCCCCTACCTTCCCTTTGACGTCTTCCTATTGTACATTTTGGAAAAAAATTGTCCGCTGTTGGCTTCCTTGTCAGAAGCATACAGAGATAAGCCAGCTAATACCAGCTGAGACTTGGGGGCCTGTCGAAGCAACCTGAGAGCTGTTCATCAGTGGGTGATCACAGCAGTGACCTGCTCTACATCACTTGTGTTTGTGGTCCCATCGGAGAGGGGATGCCCACAGGGACTAGAGTGGTGGAGATGGGGAATCTTTAGGTCCAGGGGCCCTAGAGGATGGTCTGAGTCTTACTACGGAGGTGCTTCTTGTAAGTTGCCTATGTATGGACCATGATGGCGGTAATGGCGTAGGAGAACCACTGGTCAACTCAAGAGGGAGAGTGGCTACTGAAAGTGGAACTGGGAAAATGGAGTTATCTTTCTCTTGGCCTCAAAGGCTTTGAATTTCAATCTTCAACTCTCTTTAACCTTTGCCTGTTCTTACATGTGAATGGGAAACAAGGGTATTGCTTTCTCTATAAAATATGATTAAAAGTATGACCGTTTTAAAACTGAAAGAGGAGATTATTTTCTTTACCATTAGACCTTAGGCTCAGTCAGCACCTCTTGCCTTTGCTTTGTTTAGAGAAGCTCATATCTGGGCTCCCCAACACAAGCTCATTCTGTACCCTGCTCTACCATAGCCTGCCCCTTGACCTTTGACCAGTTCAGCAAGGTTAAGCACATTGTATCTTGTCTGTGAGGACAGCTCAGTGTCAGACTATTCTTGTACATTTATTCAGAGAAATAACTGCTGCTTTGTGCCCCAGTGCAGCCACATGTCACAAGTGTTAGGTTTCATCTCCTATAATCCTAGTGAAAGGTCAAAAGTTGGGATTGCTGTCACCTAGACCCCCATCTGAAAGTTTGATTTACTTTTTTAATGGCATACATTGAAAACACTACTCAAGGGTATAATATACAAAGTATAAGAAAATTATCTAGGACTTAAGCATTGAACACAACATGACTTTTCACAATTTAAATAAAAAATTTAAATTTTAAAAATGTTTTATTGTCATAATGTTTTGACGATTTGTGATTATAATTTTCAAAAAGTGGAAAGCATGCTCACGTTACTGGGATAGCTTACCTATTCTATTGAGTCCTAGTTTTCCTCAAGTTTTATATATAAAGAGACAGTATTTCTCTGGCTGTCCTGGACTCCCTTTGTAGACCAGGCTGGGCTTGAACTCACAGAGATCTGCCTGTCTCTGCCTTCCAGAGTGCTGGGATTACAGGCGTGTGCCACTGCACCTGCCTCATGTTCTTTTCTTAATATGTGGTTGTGTGCTGTATATACACGTATAAACATGTGTATGAGGGTGTACCCATGCTTGCAGGGGGTCATAAGATGTCCAGCATCCCACCTCCTCCGTATGTTTTTTTTTTTTACCCCCTCTCTCCTCTCTCTTCTTTCCTTCTTTTTTTCTCCCATTTTCTTTTCCTCTCTTCTAGTAAGAGGTAATTTCAAAGCCTTACTGCTCAATGGCCTTTTCTACACTACTGCTTTTATTTACAAATATTCTGTTCCTGGGATGATGGGATGTGGCTGAGAGGAAGTGATGGTTGTTGATAATAAAGGCGTGAGCTATGATCCCTGAGGATGTTCCTGCTCCCTCTGCAGGAAGATGCACTGATAGTTGCTGAGTGGGGTGGGGGAAACATATAGTAGAAATGGCACCATTATTCTTGTCAGTGTCCAAACAAATGGTTTCAGTGGTCACCTGGAGAACACAGTTCTGTCCTTGTGTTTAACTCTGAAATTCTGTTTCGTGAGCAGTTGCTCAGAATATTTTCTATACACAGTTTCAGGGAGAGAGACAGAGACAGAGAGGGACAGAGAGAGAGAAACAGACAGAGACAGCACTCTCCTTGGGTTGTCTTTACCTTCTGTATCTCCTTGGCCTCTGACTTCATTGATCTATCCATGTGGCTGTTGCTTTCACAGATTTAACTGATGATTATTCTGAGCAAAGTCATCCATTGGGAGAATGATCCTTTTTCTTTAGGTCTTTAATTAAAAGTGTCTAATGCTAGAGCACCTGTTGCTTTTTCATTTTCTCAATCATTGTGAATCAATAACTTTGTATTTTTTTTTCTTGATCTGGGGTCTGATTTATATTATTTTTTGCCATTAATTAGAATCAACCTGGACAACATTTAAGGAATAGACTAGGTTTCAGCACTGGGCAGTTTTTTCAAGTGTCTATTTTTCTTCCTTCTTCTTCTCTGCCTTCTTCATTTTAAATTTTCTCTCAGTAGAAATTTGTACTCAGTAGAAATAAGGGATTGACTTTATTTCTAGCTCTGCTTAATCCTCCATGCAATGGTCACAGTGTGAGCTACTCTAACTAAGAGCTTGGGATGATTAATGACTGAGTGGGATAGCCAAACACAGGACTTTGTAGACAGAAGACCACATCAAACCAGTTCAAATTCCACAACCATCACTGTCCCCTTAGCACAAAACCCCTTTCTGAGCTGTTCTTACAACTGATGAGAATTCTCCAGTCATTTGACGTCTGAATTTGTTCAAGTGTGACAAGAACACTGACGGAAGAAGCCAGCAGGGTTGTATGAGAACTGAGATTTTATGATGCTTTTATTAAACTTTATTTTATTAGATGTAGCACGTTTACCTTAGCCTAAGAATTTTTTTTTATCCTAATTTTCGCAGCCATGTTCTCCAGACATTCTTTATAGCCCCGTTTGTTTTTGATAGGCGTTTCCTAGCTACGTTCTATGTTGAGGGCTGGACAATGTTGAAGCAAACCTGGGCAAGTGGTCTGGCCCCTGCAGGTTGAAATCCCTTCTTGGTTCACCTTAACCAAAATGTTTCCCAGTGTTAGGGATGGGCTGAAATGATGTCGCTGCTTCATTTCTCCATCTTGACTGTATGTGAAAGGTCAGAGCATTGCTAGATGGTTTGCTGATGTTTGTGTGAACTAAGGTGTTTAGGGTCTCCCTTTCTTGTTATTCTGACACCAAGGGCTTTTCTTTGAATAACCTTGGAAATGGTTCATTTAAATATGATCAGTGTAATTTCACCAGTGTCCTGATGTGGAAATACGGGTCGCAGGGTGTTTTGTTAAAAGTCTTTTCGCTCTGATTTTAAAATTCTGGGGTCCTTTTTCCTCCTAATTTCTTATCTATTGCTCATTTTTATTGTCTTTTTTTTCTTTCAGTATTAATAAGTAGTGCACCGTATCATTCTGCCATTCATTAAAAAAAAAAAGTTCTAAATTTCAGAGAAGATCTAGGTACTTCCTCATCTTTTCTTCATATTTTAGGGTCCTTTGCTTGCTGGGACTAGGAGAGTGGAATTAATTGTAGCTTAAGCCATTGGCTGAGTTTGCTTCATAAATCACGTGAGAATGTTATTCTAACCACACAGAAATGGATGTGTGTCCTTTCCCCAACCTTTACATCTGGTCAGTAGTCAGGGATGAGCTGGGCTGCCCAAGCTCCGTATATGCGCCCGGCCCCTTATTGATCTTCTTTCAGAATCTGTCTCTATTATTGCTATTTCTAGAGTCAGGGTCAGCAAGAATATTGTTCTGAGAGAGCAGGTCACATATTTCATTAGGATGACGTATGATTGTGCCCTGACCTCTTCTTTCTAAGTTGATTCTCAGTGTGTTGGCAGTGCTCTTAGATGCCTGATCCCTAACAGAGGACACAAGATAACATTTTTTTTTTTGCATGACAGTTTCATAATTTGTCAACATAATCAAAAAGTACTGTGAGTTGACAACTGTTTACACAGATGTGTTATTTTCTCTGGCAATGATATTATGGCTCTTAATTTAAAAGACCCATCCAGCAGTATAATTTATTCTTCAGGGGAGCTTTTAAAATGCTTATCTACAGGTTAAGTGTTCAGCGTGCACTTCATTGAATTATTTTTCTCTATGAGTGTGAGTAGAAAGCAAAGCGTTTAGAGAAACCTATTCAGGGTGGCACCGCTGAGCCTGGCTATGTGTGACAGACGTTAAGCAGCAGGGCCCTTACGTACATAGTTTCCTAAAAGTTTCGGTTTGGTAAAGCGTATAGGTTTGAATTGAAATGTCAGTTTGAATCCTTTTCAGGGAGCTGTCTTGAAGTTGACTAAGAGAAGTAATGTTTGGGCAACGTCCTGCTGAGCTTTCTTCCTCTGTACTCCCACATTATCCAAAATGTCTTCCTAATAAAAACACATCTTCAGGGCCAGGCAGGGGGACCAGAAAAGTCTGTGTCCTGGTGATATGGCCTTACTAAATCAGACCACACTGGAAACTCTTCCCTGCCTTCATTGCTACAAAGCTTGTAGCCCTTGTTTAGCTAATACCAAGTGTTTAAATGTTTATTGTAAACAAATTTGAATTTTTTTGGAGGGGTTTAATCTATCCTTTCAGCCATTATTAGTCTTTTCTGGGATGGAATAATAATCAATAACAGAACATCGGTAGAAGAAAGCATAACTTGGAGAACATGAGTTTTAAAAAAAAAAGAAAAACATGAATTTGCTTCTTTTTGACTTCTGTTTTGCAACCAAAGACAATGGTTGAGGTACAATATTTTGGTAAATTCATGTAATAGATATAAATTTGTTTTCATATTCCTTACAGAAAACATGAAACTTTAGATTGTTTTAGAATGCTGTGTTTATCAAGTGATGTAGTACATAGATATTATTGTAACTAAGGCCTACTTATCACACATTAGTGTGCTTTAACTATTAATCACTTAATAATTAAATGTTTAATATTTTCATATATAGGCCTGGAAAGATAGCTTAGAGGTTAAGAGCACTGGCTGCTCTTCCAGATGTCCTGAGTTCAATTCCCAGCAAACACATAGTGGCTCCCAACCATCTATAATGAGATCTGGTGCCCTCTTCTGACACGCAGCCAGAACACTGTATACATAATAAATAAATCTTTCTTAAATTTTTTTTTCATATATACGTGCCCGAGTGTATCATCTCAGTGAAATAAGCACTAGACAAAGTAGGCAATGAGCCTACATTTTAAATGCTTAATTGAATTGCTAGTTTCTTCTAGCCCCCATTAAAAAAAAAAGAAAATGACTGTGTATCACATGGCAATAGACTAAGATACAGCATTTTGAAATATCATTATTCATATCTGTATCATTATTCATATCTCATCAAGTATAAATTGTTTACTTTTATAAAATTTTAGTACTAGACAGACTTCGGGAAACAATTTTGCTCAGGCTTCTCATTGTATGAGTTCAAAGTATTGGAGTCTTTCAGGAACATTGAACTTAGTTATGTTGTATACTTCGTTATGGGCATATTGGGAGTTTGCCCTCTTCCTTACCAAGGAGTCCATGTGTCTTTGCATTTTGCCATGTTGCCTATAACCAGACCCTCAGTTGATTATTAACCCTTCTTACATTGGGACCATCCTTATCCCCTGTATAACTTCATATAGAGTTGACAATTCTAACCTTTATTTCTAGGACTTTAATTTCAGATTTAGTGTTTAAATATTTGGTCTTTCATCTGAAACCATTTTAAAAACCAAATTGTGGTGCTTCTCATAGCTGTTGGTTTTACAGTCTGCCGTACGGTTTTGTTCTCTTCTTTTACTCTCCCATATAACAACCTTCAATTTATCATTTGTTTATAAATAAGCATATCAAAATCAGCAAACAAACAAACACAGGTTTGAACCCTCTGCTCCACAGGCAAAAAGGTCATAATAAAAATAAAGATGGCTGTTACAGTCGTGTTGGGAAGAAGTTTGGGATGCAAAGCCGGAGCTTGGGGCTCAGTGGTTGGTTCCTGGCATGTCACTGGCTGTGAGCTTGGTCAATGAATCTTTGAATCCTCATCCCCAGGAACTGGACTGTCTTCCTCATCATTACGTTGTGAAGGTTCAAATGGAGCAGTTTCGTGCTGGACATTAGTGGTGAAACTCAGGGTAATGAGCACGGTTAGTGTGGATATTAACATGCCTCAGTCATGTATGGCGATAGAAATACACTGGGCTCGTAGTGAACTGAATTAGAGCTGCAGAAGGTGGTTTTCTATTATTTGAGTCGCAGGGATTTGCCACTGGTAATTGGCTGTGTTCATTTACATTGTTTTTGTTTGTTGCTTAAAACAAACAAACAAACAGACAAACAAAACAAAAGTTTTTGAGTTCCCTTATTTTTTCTCTTGGTAATACAAACTGACAGAAAGATACTCCTTTCAGACAAGCAGTGACATTTTAGCTTCTTCCTACACATTAGAACAGGGACCCATCTCTGTTAACTTATGAAGGGGCAATTTGGAACCCCCTGTTGAGACAGAATAAAGATATCTTCCTGACAATTTATGTGAAGATCGGTGAACCACCTGATGCTTTTATGTGCGTGTGAAGGCCAGTGATTGTCCCTGCAGACCATCTGCCTGTGGGACTGTGGCATTCTTTTAAGTGTATTCAGGAGAGCTGTAAATAGCAGGAAGCGGTTTAAGTAGGCGGTGAATTTTAAAATGCTCATGCAAATGTTTTTTCAGCTGAGTATCATGATACATGCCTGTAAATCGCTACAGGAGAACCTCAAGGAAACTAGGCTACACTGAAAGTTCTGTGGAAGCCTGGGTAGAATACTGAGATCATGTGGCTGAATAAAGAGAAACAAAGTACAAAGTACACAGAGGGCTTTGTATCGAGTGTTGTAAATATTTTTATATTTTTGGGCCCAGAGTATACTTAGTAAAACATTACATTTAAAGATGTCATCTGCTAACATTTTTGAGAGGGAAAATATCTTAAAGAGCTGGAAAGTGGAATTTACTTTATCAAGAACAACCTTTTGACAGATGAAGTCAAGCCTTTGTTCTGTGGTGTCAGAATGCTATTTCTTCTGAAATCTAAAAATAACCGCAAAACAGTATGTCTTGTGTTGTGATTTTTAAGACTTGTGTTTATAGGAAAGGTAGGGTTTTCTGATTTAAACTTGCTATGCCAGCAGCAGCCAGTTTTCTAGTATAATTATATCAGAACGGTAAAATTTTAATTATTTTGTAAGAGTAAATTTTGTATAATAATAGTCTCTGGGTGTTGTTAATCTCTTACTTTCTGCTATTTTCCCTCATACTCTAATGATTTCTACAATATATATTTTAACTGAGTAGACATAAAAGTAACGTGCTGCTGTTTTCGCATCAAGACTCGGAGCCCTCACATTCCACCCCTCAACCCTGGAACAGTTTGAATCTGGGAATCCCGTGAGTATGCTTAGGGGAAACAATGCTAGGCCCTCCCTATCTAAAACACGACTGTTGGCCATGGCACTTAGATACGCTTTTGTGTAAGGTCCAATAGTAAAGTGGTTGCAGTTAGAGGAAGTGACAGTTTAGGCTGTTTTCAAGGGTTTTAGCAGTTGAGGTTCATCATCTGGGGTATGTTGTCTCATTTTGTGCTTCAAAGGCTTGTAACCTCCATTTGACACACTCCATTAAGATGGAAGAAGTTTGGTTTTCGTAGAATGGGTTCTGCAACTTCACAAAGATTAAGTATTACTGCTGTCTGAACAGCTGAAACCCTCTTACATTCCATGCAGGAAAGGAATCCATTGTCTGTGGTTTTAATTTATGTTTTAATGGTTAGTTCTTTTATGGACAAATACATTGCAATAAAGGCGCCCAACTTCATTGCCATTGATATCTGTGATGTTTTAAGAAATGAAAATCTTGCTGTATTGAAGTTTGCTGTTGATAGAGTATTTTGTTGGTAAATTCCATTAGGTTTTTGTTTCACTATTGTGTGTGTGTGTGTGTGTGTGTGTGTGTGTGCATACACATACATACATACATACATAATGCATAGATATACACACACTCACATATTTATTTCTGTGTGTAAGCATATGTGTACAGGTACCCATAGAGGCCAGAAGATGGTTTTGGGCCTGCAGAGCTACGGTTGTGAGCTGTCTGGTGTGACTCACATGAACCAAGCTCAGGTCCTCCGGAAGAACATCACATGGTCTGTCAACCTTCGGTTTTAATATTCCTTTTAGCCATGATTCTTCCAGCTTTTACAAATAATGGAAATAGAACAGTAAAATGTGGTAGGAGAATGGATTGTGAGCCAGTGAGTTCTCAAAATGTCTACAGTGACAGTCGAGTCTGACCGGTGAGTCTTTCAAAGTTGACAGCACATCATGCTGGTTTTTGGGTTGCTGTAAACTTTGGTGGAGGAGGGGACCTTCTGAGTTCAGGCTAGCAGTGCCCAGAGGGATTTGCACCTGATTAGACCTTTCTTTTTTTGAGTAGTTAATAACTGCTTCTGCCAGAAAACCAGATCAAAGCCTAGCAGGGGAGAACAGTACATTGGGTTTATCAGCCATTTTCCAGCCACAGCTCTTCTAAGGCTGATAACAGGGTAGTGAGGAGGGAAATCATCTGCTTGCAACCTTCCTGGGGTGCTTTCCTCTTGATTTGTTTAAGAACCTGGGGAGAACGTGAATGCAGCAGGGACACCTGGACAGTCCCAGCTTAGAGCATCCTGTCAGGGTGTAAAACACTTTCAGATAATCATTGCTCCAACTCGGGCAACTGGGTACCATGTTTTCTTTGCTTTGGACTTGGCAAATCACCACAGCTCCTTCAGTACCTGGTCCTCTGCCAGCCATCTCTCTGGCCTTGGATTGACTACAGAAGAGGTTTTTTGAGGTTTGTGTTTCTTCCCCTATTATCAGGGCAAAGCTCCGCTGCTTCTGTTCCCTCCCCCTCCACAGACTCCAGAAGTCCTGAAGCCTTTTGTCTGTCCTTTATGCTCCCTTCAGGGCTGCTGTTAACAGCCAGAAAAAGTTGACAATTGAAGTCAGAATCATAGCACTTGTAGATAAAAAAGACCTTGGCTCTCCAGGCTTGCCCTCCCCTTTTATTCATCACATTTGCAGCTGAAAAAAAAAAAAAAAAAAAAAACCAGAACGGGAGTCACAGTCTTGGTCTCTTGATGCTTGACAAGTATGGAGAGTTCCCTATGACAAGAATCTGTGCCGGCTACATTTATGCAGAAAGATCCTAGAGATGATTTGTTTAAAAGCCTTTTGGGGTGAGGAAATGTATTAAAATCTTCTTGAGCAGCATTCTAAGGGAATGTGCTTCATCTAAAGTATCACCAGAAATCTGTTCTGAGGACTACAGATTCTGCATCTGTAGTCTCAGTAGAACTGCTCGTACAGATGTCACTCCTAACATCTGTATTTCCAGTATGTGTACTGTACATGGCTAGAGAAATACACGGTTAATGCCAGGAATGGGTATAGTAGAATTGTAAGGTCTGTGGGGCATTTGTTTACTTTGTAGTGATTTGCTCCTTTTTTTTTTTTTTGTGGGCAGTGTGAATTAATAATCACTACATGTGGCTTTAGAAGGCTGACGGAGGACAACCTGTAATCACATGTGAAAGTCCTTGACACTTGCATCATTTGAATTCCATTTCTGTCTCTAATATACTGATACCTTTGGCGTAGATCAAGCTGGATGTGTCATGTTTCTAATCTGAAAATTTCTGTGACCTTCCATTTGCATATTTTGTAAGATTTCCATAGTATATATATAAAAAAAAAATCCTAGGTGACATGTGGCATATTTTTATGACTTAAAATGATTACATGTGTGCATGACTGTATATTGGCATTTTTGTCTTGTTTTAATAATTTCTGGTTAATGTTGTTGTCATATCTTGATGCCAGAGTCCTTTATCTGAATTCTTGCATTATTTCAGTGGGGACACCTAATTCCTTTTACAGCTGTTTGTTTCCTAATGTGGTTTCCAGGAAACCATCATGACCCCCAAGCAAGAACTGGCTGTTAGGGGCTCAGGATAATCGACTAGCAGGTATAATCAGCAGAAGAAAAAGTTCATTTAATTGGCTTAAAGACTTTCTTGCAGCCACAGAGAATGCTAAATTGATTTTTGTTTTACTATATGGAAAATGCGCAGCATGTTACAGGACTAGAGTTGCTTTTGGAGAATATGTTGTCTTTTGTGTATTACATCAGTGATTTCCAGATACTTAAGAAATACATATCTGAAGTTTTTTCATATGTCATTCTTTTCATATGTCAGTTTTACCCTGGGGCTTACATGGTTAACATAAGAAATGCACATAAACAAACAGACTTTACCTAATTAGGCCCGGCTACTTTATTTCGGAATAGTCCTCTTGCCTGTGATAGTCATTCTCTGAACCTTTCTGACTAGAACCTTTGTAGCTAAAGGTGACTCATCAGCCATCTCAGCGTGGCCTTCCCTCACACTAGCATATTAAAATCAGTTAATGAGTGATGTTATCTTTGTAATTTGTTTCATGCTTCTCCATCCCTACTGTCACCTAGATTCCTACATGGCATACTCCTAGGCAACTAATTGGCTTCACTGGGTTTAATCCTATTTAGAGCAAATTACTATTTTTTTTAAAAAATTTCTTTTAAACATTGAATTTGGCATTAATCAGTTCCATTTTCAGGTATTTAGACCTCTGTGCTCGTGACTCCTTTTGCCTTCATGTGAGTTAGAGTTAGCTCTGAGTCTGTGTAGATTATCCTGGTGCTCTGTCCTCCATGTTTTTGCACATTTGTGTATATGCCTCGATGGTAGTTCACATATCCTCATGTAGCCATCCTGTCAGTTTTTATCGTTACTTCAGCACTGCGTTGCAACGTCCCATTGAACATTGTAGATGGATGCTTTTGGTAAGGTTTTTCTTCAGTGAGCACAGGATCCGTATGATCTACTCTAATGCCTTTTTCCAGACTGATTCACACAGTACCAGTCACCAGATATGGTGCTGAAATTAAGAATTACTCCTTGAACCCTTCTTGCGATTCCTTGCCCGTTCTTGATTTATGCTCAGTACTGGTTTCTGCTTCACAGATATTTATCTGTACAAACAGTGGTTTTATTACTTAAATGTTACACACCCCTTTTTAGAACATTTAGTTTCTGTTTATCCTGCAATATTTGCTTGTGATAATTGGTGCATAGGTACGTCTGTTTAACCCTTACGTTATCAATGAGGAGATTAACACACTTAGTAGGTGAATTATTTATGCTTTCTCCATTAGTTAGTTAGATAGTTAGTTAGATACTAATTTTCCTTTCTATATAAGGTTAATAAACTTTGGAATTTCAGAATTAAGTTTTAGAGGACATTTTTGCTAAACAGCCTTTGTTTGATTGAAGAGAACAGGTAAAATTTCTGTCCTGTGAGTCTTTGCAAGAAGTAATTTAACTAGCCCTCATCATGGGAGGTGGGATTCTTATTTCCATGTTCTGCTCTTCCCATTTGATTTTGCTTGACAAGGATACTGCTGACTGATGTGAGCCACCTTTTGTACGTGACGTCACAGTGGCAGCTCATTGCATGTTATTTCATCTGCCCTGTCCCAGTGAGAGTGATGCTACAGGAAACGGTTGGAGAAAAAAATCACATGATAGATGGACATTTTCATGTCACCTTCATTAAGAGTTCACATTGACATGGCTGCCGTGAAGCAAGAGATAAAACTACTGAGTGTTTCTTCAGAGGAGTTAAGCATTCGGGTCGCAGTTCCCTACTTGTGGGAGCATAAATGTAGACAGAATCCTCGGTAGGGGTAGACTTGATTCAGACTTCATCTCACGAGGACACATGGCTGGCAAGAAAAGTAGTTTGTGCATTGGTTTTTTGTATTCAAACGTCTTATTTTTGGTGATAGTTGTATGTAAAGAGCACTTGGTGCTTTGGATATAGGACTGACTCAGACTTCAGGAATGGGATCTTGGGCAGTAATTTAACCAGAAGCCATTATGTTACAGAGATTGTAAAAGAAATGAATTGTTAAAAATAATTTTACTGTTCATTGGGGCATAGTGATTATTTCACGATAATGACTTTCTATTGGCAATGCACGTGGTAAATGTAATCTTCTTGATGGTCTCTGCTACTTATGGCCTATAGACGCCATCCTCAAAGAGGTTGCCACTGTAAGCGTTTGTAAGAGTTTTGACTTCGTTTTGCATAAACTTCAGTTAATGGCGCGCTCACTTTCTTTTCATTTTATATTTCTTCTCATGTAGAAAAGATGCCTTTTTCCTGCTCAATAATGTATGACCCTTGGAATTTAATGGCAAATGTGCTTTAATTTACATCATCATCATCAATTTAACAAGCACCTCTGGTAATATGTTTTTCACTTTTTAAAAAAAAGTGTGTCATGAAGCAAAATGTGTTTCTGTGGAGAACAGGAATGATTATAAGATAATCGCGTACCCCGAGGACACAGAGATGGGAAAGGTGCAAGCCAATATATCTATTCCTTTGACATAATGATTATTTCATAACAATTGAGTGCTTCCATTCCAGTCTTCTCTGCCGGTGGTTTCCAATTTCTCTGTCCTATTCTACCAAACTGTGAGAGGAATAATAGAATTTTTTTTGTGTGTTAAAATATAATGCAGGTAGTTCTATGATGGCTCAGTATGTATTTTGTTTGAACTGTGCATTTCCTTGTAAGAAATAAGAATAACCCATTAACACATGTAGTTGAAACAATAGAGAAAATAGATAGATTTTTCTTTCTGTTGCTCATGCTACTCCTGAGATGATTTGCCAGGATTCTTGTTTAAGAAATCTTCAGTTTGTGACATGACAGTGGTGTGTGTGTGTGTGTGTGTGTGTGTGTGTGTGTGTGTGTGTGTGTG
>NW_026585797.1:22988588-22992713 GCF_907164565.1 Psammomys obesus
TGTGTGTGTGTGTGTGTGTGTGTGTGTGTGTGTGTGTGTGTGTGTGTTGTGGAAAAGTTCTCCCTATGAGATCCTGGCTTGTGTTGAACTCATGTTCTTTTCTCCTCCGGAGTGCTGAAATTATAGCTGTGAACCTCTGCCCGGCTTTCCAAGAGTTTGCTTTTGCTGTTACTTTTAGAAGCTGTAGTTTACTTTATTAGCGTTTCTGAGGAAGTTATTTTGTACATTATTAATAAAAAAGAAAACAACCGTTAAGTACAGAGCTACACGGTTTTAAAGAGCATAGGCTGAAGGACCAAGCCCAGACAGAATGAAATCCTAGCTGCATCTCATTGGGTGCAGCACTTACTTATTTTGTCTAGACTGAGATTTATTCAGCAAGTGCTTGAGGCCCCGTCTGTGAGATAAGTGCCTAATGAACAGTACCACTTTCATGTTCCTGCCTTCCTTGGACATCACATTCTGAAGTTTGGTTGGAGTATGTGTGGTGGGGGAAGGGTGGAGGTCAAGGTAGCTGCTGATAGCTTTGTGGAAGGAGGCTAGGTTTTGCTTCTCAATTGTGGGATAATGTGATTGACTCCAGCTTGCTGACCTGTGTCAGGGGGACTGTTTCTTGTCAGCTAGCTGGAGGCCATTGCTGAGCTTGGTACGTATGACCCTGTCACTGAAGTCATGACCCTGTCAGTAGGAAATTAGGGATTTATTGAGTCTATTCAAACAGATCACATGATTTCATTTCCTTCTCTAAGCAACATGGTTTAGGGTTCAGAAGGCTTTTGAGGGGCATAAGCAAAGTTGCCAGAGTCACACGAGGTAAGATGTGAAGTCCCAGCCCTTGTGTATCAAGGTTGAAGAGTAGAAACAGCTGGAAGTCCCGCCTGCGTTTACAGTCGGCCTTACAGGTGCCTCTCTCGGTACGTGTTTAAAATTGTCCTGGCTTTTCACGTTCGGTAATTACACAGCCGTCTAATTTTGAAATGCACACTCTCCATCTCCAGCTGCCCGCCTGTGCTTTTACTTTCATCTTGGTCATGGGCAGGATGAACAAAAGTGATGACGATTTTTTTCTCACCCCTGGACACGCCCAGGAATACATTGATTTTAAATTATACATCTGCAAAGGCTAGTTTAGGTGAAGTAATAAATAAATTAGAAGTAGTGGAAGGAGCATAAAACAATCAATTTTTTTGTTGCCACTCCTGGTGATTTTTCTTTCTTGGCCTGCAGCTTGAAAGAGTATGTCCTACTTTTGTCGGTTTAAAAAAGTGGTAGTCCTACCTGCCTTTCCAGGTAGATGACACAGTCTGTCTCTCTGTGGCAGCTCGTCACTGATGCCGACTCTTTACTTCCTGGTACACATGATTGTGTATACATTTCTGTTTGTGCTTATTTCTGAAATTTAAATATGAAAGTTAGCACTTAGTTGACTATGACATAAAGTTGATAACATAATATTAAATACAAAATGTTTCATTAGGATGACATTTTTAAATGTAATGTTTTTATTAGTTCTTTAAGACTTTTTATGTGTACGTATTTTTTTTTATCATATTCACCTTTTATTCCCTTTTAAACTCCTCCAAGATCCATTTCCATGCTTTCCCAATGTTTTCTCATTTTTCCTCTTTAGATTGAGTCCAGTACGTGCTGTCCATGTAGTTTTGGCGGCAGGACTTCCGCTGGAATATGCTCCACCCACCATCGGCTATGTTCTGAAAGAAAACTGACTCTCTTTACCCCAGAAGCCATCAACTGTCAATAGCTCCAGCTAGGTGTGGGGACATATGACCCTTTGGCTCTTCCATGCTGACAAGCTGTCTGAGTTGATATTGCCTAGGCAGCCAGTGATGCTCTGAGTTCATTCAGGAACACACAATGGTCCTGCCACATCAGGAGACACCTTTCTTCCCATTCTCCTCAAACTCTCCTTCTTAATATCATTCCACCCCCCTTTCTGAAACAATCCCTGAGCCTTGCAGGGTGGAATATGGACATCCCATTTGCACCCAAGCCCTCCATAGATACTTATTCTCTTCATAAAGAGACTTCTCTGATGAGCCCTGAGAGTTGTGCTCATCTATGGACATAGGGACAAATTCAGATGGTAGTTTGGATTATGTTCAATTAGTAAAATAATAATGGCAACATTATTTTCAGTGCCCTTGGGTTCCCTAACCGTGGAAAAGAGTAACTGTACCAGGCGTACATTTTCTCTTGTGAAACAAACCTTAAATTCAGGCAGAAAGTGCTTGGTTGCCCATGTAACATTGCTGCCACTATTGTACCCAGGGGCATACCTTGCCACGCAGGTTATTACTGTAGCTCACAGGGTTCAGAGTTGGATAAGACTATTGATTTCTTTTTTTCCCCTAAGCAGCCAACATGACACTGTCTGGTGCTATGAAAGCTAGCCAGCCGTGTTAGGATACTATTTCTTTTTAAAAAGTGAGAAGTAATTTTCACCTGTATTTCTCAGCAATTTTTTTTTCCTCAAAATTATTCTCCTGTGATTTCCTTTGCATTTTATGGTTTTACCTGCTCCCCCATGGAATTTCTATCACTTGGACTTGTGCACAAACATTGTTTTCAGGAGATGTATAAAAGTTTCTGAGTTCAGAGCTAAACTTGCACTAGTTTGTTTCTGACCAGATAGACCTTCTGTGAATTCTTCCCATTCCCTTCTTTTTCTGTCTGCACATGTGTAAGTATTCCCTTGTCCTTATAGACATGCTACTTGAATGCAGATGATGCGGAATTGTAATTCTTGAGAAGATTCCAGATATCGTGGCCAGGGTTTCGGTTAATGACAGGTGTGCCTCAAAGCTTGAGGCTTTGTTCAGCAGATGCACACACAGCAGCAACACAATTCAGATCAACATTTGTGCCTGCATTGCCAGTTTAACTGAGCAAATGAGAATATACTGCCTCAGCACTGAAATGTGGAGAGAACGGCATGCTTGTTGGGTACCGTCTGTATAATGAATTGTACACACGCTACAGCTATCCTAATATTCTCTATAGTTTGGACAATGCCCTTCTCTGCCTTCCCAGCTACTGGCCTTTGTTCTCTGCACCTTCAGCCATCTTTGACACTTGCTTTGCTTCTACAGCCTGTTGCCATCCTTTGTGCTAAGAAAAGGTATCTGCTGTATTAGTGCTTCAGGCTGCTCTGGCAAAATACCATGAACAGGGTAGCGGGTAAACCTTTTTCAAGACCTTTTTCCTGGTTCGTGGTAGAATCCTCTCACTATGTCTTCACAGGAAAGGTGTGAGGCTTCTGGTGCCTCTTCTGTAAAGGCAGGGATCTCATTCACGCTGCCTAACCACCCCTGAAAGACCTCCCCTCCTGACACTCACTTCGGAGGCCAGAATGTCAACATGTATGTTCTGAGCAGACAGATACTCAGATCACAGTACATACTCGTATTTTTGTTGTTGTTGCTGTTGTTTGTTTGTTTTTATGTTTTTATGGCGTTCGAACACGCTCAGAAGTACTTAGTGAGTTTTGCATCACTCCAGAGATGATCGAGTTCCTTCGTGTTAGCCTTTGAGCTCTAGTGTGCAGAGCTGAAGGGTGATACCATGGACGAATCTGTTAGTAAGTGAATGACAAAAGTCTAAGATGATTACCTCAGTAGTTAATGTTCCTGGACATTGAAAATTGAGTCAGTGTTCTCAGAGTTTGTTGCTCTGCCTAGCAGGTGGATGCATATTAGCCACGACATTAATTGATGTTCAGAGTAGAGAAAATATGCTGACTGCTTGGAGGTGAGCGATTTCCAGCATGTTCACACTTTGGCTTTTAGGTGAATGTGTCAATTTTCCTCAGTGTTGGCTGTTCATTTTTAGCATCTGCAAGTTGTGACTATTAGTGGCTGTTCTACCTACCTAGGGTGTCTTTTCTTGTGAATCAAATGAACTAATGCGCATTAAAATACTTTGTAAACTCTTAAAGTGGCTGCAGTGTCACTGTTAATGATGGGACTTGTTCGCTTAGAGCACTTTATGGCTCTTTACATTTGCTTTAAATCTATGGTGGAAAAATGCCCACATGGAAATAATAGGAACATGAACACAAACACACACACACACACACACACACACACACACACACACACACACACA
>NW_026585797.1:22992723-23004638 GCF_907164565.1 Psammomys obesus
CACACACACACACACACACACACACACACACACACACACACACACACTGCCATTTGTATTTTATTAGTTTGGTTCTTCTAAAAATCAGGAAAGAGGGAGAAGAAAAAGCACTCCTATTTTTATTTAAAATTCTCTTGTTAGCAGTGGAATGCTCAGCATCTCTTCTAAGTCATCCTTGGTGCATATTTTCTATAACTGTATAGACTTATTAGCTCAGGAAAGGTGTAACTCAGTTCCATACCTCTAGTAATCACTTTCCATTTCCAGTTATATTTTTTAATTCATTCCTCCCTTACTCTCAGTCAGATGTTGAGCAACTTTGATGGATTTTGATTATTTTGGATCTCTTCAATTTGAGTCTGCAGCCTTTCATTTATTTATTTACTTATTTATTTATTTATTTATTTATTTATTTATTTATTTATTTATTTATTCATTCATTCATTCATTCATTCATTCATTCATTTATTTATTTTGTTTGGGAGAAGGTAGATTGAAAAAGTGAGATAGTGTTTCATGTAGCACAGGCTAGCCTCAGATTTTGCTCAGTGTCCTGAAATTAGCTCAAAATGATGTATAAGGTGCTAGTGATATGATTTAGGGCTTTGTAGATTCAAGGAAAGAACTCTGCTAACTGAGCCATGACCTCAGACCCCCCCTTTCTTGTTTTGCATTCCTTCCCCATCACCTAGACTTGAAGCTGTTTCTCTTGTCTTTTCTTGTTTATGATTCAGACTGTAGTCAGATGTAAAAATCTTTATCTGTAGCTGGACCGACATCAGCTATGAGACAAAGCCATGGTCTTTCTTTGACTTGGTTTCTTCTGAGGCTGTTTTGCTTTGTTGCTTAGTTATTTTCTCAGGGTGGTGTGTTCTTTACTCCGTGAGTTCTGCTCCCTACCAGCCTCACTGTTCTTAGGATCCTACTGGGAAGAGTCAGTGGTGGTTCTTCCGGACTAGAGGGCCACGATATGGTGGATTTTCAAACACAAGTTCCTATTAGATGCTGCAGCCTGGGCAGACTGAGAGCCACCATGGATGTGTACAAGCTGCTCGTTCATGTGGAGACGGAGACCAACCTATGTGTTCAGTACTGCATGCAGAGCCCACACCCGCTTCCCTGGCTCACTCTTGAAAGATGGCTGGTACAATGTGATGGAAATGTTCATCAACTCAAGCATGGCTAAGTGCTTGAAAAGATTTATTAACTGAGATATGGTAAGCACACGACTTCTCAGTTGTTTTGTCGCATTGTGTTATTCCCTGTGCATTGGTGGTCCTGTGTCCTGTGATAATTTAATGTGGAGAAGTCCCACCGAGTCGGGAACTACTGCCCATTGCTCCCCCTGGCCTGTATAAGACCTTTGGCCCTTAACTTGTATTTGACCATGGCTGAGAGTATTTCCACACCTGAAATCAACAGGTGGGAGAAATGATAGACTGTTTTTTTTTCCCTACATCCCTTTAGTTAACAAGAGACCTCTAGGCTCATTGTAGTCTCTTTCAGGCTATAATGGCCAGAGTTTCTTCCTGAACAAAATTTACATGACAAAGGGGTTGCCTTTTTATACTTGGAAGCTTTTTACCAGGTTTTCCCAAGACCTGTTTGCTCATGTATTTGTGCTATACTGGGTAGCCAGAGATTCCTTTTTCCTTTTTCTTTTTTATTGTGTTCCGTCATTTCTGTGTCTGTGTGTGTGTGTGTGTGAGAGAGAGAGAGAGAGACACAGAGAGAGACAAAGAGAGGAGAGAGAGGCTTGAAATTTTGGAAGTAGCTTCTGACATGTGGATCTTGGGGATTTAACTGGAGTCACCAGGCTTTGCAGCAAGTACTTGTACCTATTGAGTCATCTCATAGGCTGCCAAGTGGCCCTCTGACTGTTGACCCTACTTTGATGAGAGCTTCTTTCAGCATCTTATCTGGCCCTGGGCAGGTTTCCATGGGGGTAAGAGCCTGCTTCGCTTACTAATGTGCTCCGTAGTGTTTTAGTTTTTGCCTTTCTGGCTCTGGTTGGAATAATTCAGGGTCTTCTAGAAGTTTCAGGCTGTAGTTCCAACTGGCCTGCCATGTCTGAGCAGAGGCAGAGCCAGAGTGGTCAATTCATTGTTTGTGAAGCCTTTAGATATAAAATACTTAATAACATTTTCCTCCTTCTGGATATGGGACCTCACTTCCTAATTCTTGAAAAGTGAAGAGTGCTTCCTGTTTTATGATCAATTTTTTTAAAGTAGATACTTTATTTAAATGTATTGTATTGAAATGTAAATCACAAAGGAAAGGCAGACATTACCTCTGTTCTTACACTAATTTTCCAAAGCCTTCTGGCCTTTGGTTGCTGCTGGTGTGGGTCTCTTACTTATTCCCCCTCTTACTGCTGTTCTTGCATAGCTCTTAAGTGAGTCTAATTTGTTAAAGATAGTTTGTTACAGAATAAAGCGCTTAGTTCTTTTTTTGTGAATGTTCTTCTGTTAGGTGGATCCTGGAATGCTTTTCCAAAGAGCTCACTGAAGGTCAGAAATGTGGGCTTGCAAGATGCAAATATTGATTATTGTTTTGTATTTTAAATTAGGAATTTCAAACTGATTTTCCAAAGAGAAATGCCGTGTTTTTCAAGTAATATAGTTTTTATTTTCACCACCAGGAATATAGTTGGATTCTGTAACTTAATCGAGTTTCTTACACAGAATCTAGGGAGAAAGCATGTCGGAACTGGATATAAAATTGGGGTATCAACAATTCTGAGCTTAGTATAGCTTTCATGCTGTTTAATTTCTCATCCATAAAATTGGGATGGCATAGAAACCTGAAAAGTAATATTTGACAGTCTTAGCAAGCCGTATAGCATTGCCCGATCCACCCAGAGCACGCTTGATCGCTTCTGTCATTTGCACATGTGGACAAACTTGTCTCAGGCTGAGTAATTCCTAGTATTGGATCCTGGGTTTAGTCAAGTCAGGTGAGTCTTACTTCATGATGCCATGAAATAATTAGTCCACATAAGGGCCTAACTTGAAATGTAGACTTTAAAAGTAGACTTGACTCTTGTGGAATTTATATTATTTTATGTGGAAATTTCAATTTCCAGTTCCTTCTTTTCCTTCTTGACCTCATTATCATTAATGTACTGATAAATGCTATTCAGCACGCTTGATGGTTTGTATTTCAGAAGGTTCTTGTTCCTTGAGATAGCCAGTTGCTATGTGTACTTACTTGTTAATTCAAACTAAATAAAATTTTAGAGACTTGTCATAGAGATGGATCAAGAGGGAGAAAACAAGATGTTGTTGCCAGCCATGGTCAGGACGAAATACCAAGTAGTGACTCCAGCCTTTAACTAGAAAGGAAGATGGAAAAGCCAGCAGAGGATAAATCAATTTGGTAATTTTGGTGAAAATAAATTTTAGATGGTTTTAGATGATTTTTACGATTAAATCATAAACACTCTTGTAAATGCCTTTAATGTGACCTAGTCCACCTCTGCCCCACCACCCTCCCAATGTCCTTCCTTGTTTCAGTAGCATGCATTGCTACCAGTCATCAGTCAGTTGTAGAAACATTGTCATGCAACTTACCTTCCTTCTGGCTAGCTGCCCATTCTCTCCCTTGGCATTTGCAGACCTACTGTGTGCTACTGGCATACGAGGTATTTCCAGATAAGGCATTTTCTCCACTTCTGCTTCTATCTCTGTAGTAGAAGGAGGCTGCCTCCTCCTTCTTCTCCTCTTTCTCTTTTGAGTGACTACAGTGGTCTTAATATGGCTCTTCTCCTGCCTTTGCTGTCCTGTGAAACACTGTTCTGCACGGTCGTCAGAATTAGCGGCTTTAGATAATAATTCGGACTGTATCGGTCTTCTGATGTAAGCATGTACTGTAATATTGACAACACTAGCTAAGCTATTTAAAAAATATAAATGAAACTTTGTTTTTTAATCTGTGTATGTGTGTGTGTGTGTGTATGTGCATGTGTGAGCCCATGTTTTTGTTTAAGTACAGTTGTGAGTGTCCATGCCTCCTGTCCCGCCATAGGGTACTAGCATTACAGATGTGTGTTGCTGTGTCAGCTCTATGTAGGTTCTGAGGATTACTATGTATGTTCTTATGCTTTCACAGCACTTTCTTCACTGATTTCCCACCCATACCATGAAGAAATGCTTCTTGAGGAAGCCATGTCATGAAATATAAAGCACAGAGGATGTTAATATACTCTGTACATTTTCTAAATTATATTAATACTGTATTGATCTGTATTTATACAAACTTCAAATACAGGCACCAATAAACTGTAAAATTGTTCCTTCATGCCTCTGAATCATTCTCACACCAGTTTTCTGTCTGGGTGACTATTGTTCTAAGGTTCTATAAAGTTAAGAACTTCTTAAATGAAATGGTGTTCCTAGTATTCATTGCTTTTATCTACATATGGCATGGGGAATGAATGGCATTGTATGAATAAGTCCTTTCCCTTTTTAACTGTGTTGTAAGCTATATCTTTTACTGCTAAAAAGCAATGTCACTAGAAAGTTTATAATCTTTTCTTGAGGATTATGATTTTCACATAAACGAATGAAAATGGAAAATTCACTGAGTCATTCTTCTAACATATACTTCCAATGTTTCATTCCCTTTTTGAAGAGTTTATTTGAAAGAACATGTTTTATTTTGCTGGAAAGAAAGAAAATTCAAACTTTTATCTATCTATCTATCTATCTATCTATCTATCTATCTATCTATCTATCTATGTGTCTATGTATCTATCTATTTGTCTATTTATATGTATGTTTATGAGTGCTCTGCCTGCATGTGTACCTGCAGGCCAGAAGAGGGCACCAGATCCCATTATAGATGGTTGTGAGCCACTGTGTGGTTGCTGGAAAATTGAACTCAGGACCTCTGGAAGAGCAGACAGTGCTCTTAACTGCTGAGCCATCTCTCCAGCCTGAGAATTTGGATTTTTATGAACACAGTCATTGACCCTCTTTACTCAACTATTGCAGGTTTCTCTCAAATAATGAAACCTTTGCTGAAATACACCCAAACTGATCGTGATCTGTAGACTCACCTGCCTTTCTCCGCAGAGATGGCCTTGGTCACGAGAATCCCTGTGGTTATATCTGTTGGATTCACTAGTCAATGTAATAGTAACACATAATGTTTCAGTTTCTTCAGTGAGATGTCCTTTCCATACAGACTGTCCACCGCTGTCCAGTTCTGCCAGACACTGACACCTTCGTCCTTCCACTGTTGTGTGACCTGCTGGGTTGGTTGGTATTCTTGGTGATATTGTAACTATAAAGAGAGTCTCATGTTGGGAGCTCAACCCATGGACTGGAGCCTGGAACTTCGAGCTGGCATGACCTTTTACCCCAAGCTGCCATATACTGTTCTCTCTTTACTTAATCCATCATGTGAGAAGCTGTTAGAAGTCATGTGGCAGCCCAGACTTACACTGCCCTTAACCTTAAACACGGCCTTAACATTGGCCTTCTTGGCTTCCCTTCATGTGCTGCCCCCCTAGGCTATTCTGGCAACAGACTAGTCTCTAAATGTGTCCTAGTTTTTAGGTCTTGGGGTACTCCACCAAGTCCTTCATGATTTCACAGACTCATCATCAAATACAAACTTCTTGTGATCAGACTCCAGGCAGTGCCATACGATGTAGTCTGGTGATCATTGTCTGTGTTCCTCATTCTGTCTTTGATTTTGTAGTGCCATGAGTTCATCCTTTCCAGTAGGTTGTGTCTCTTTACTGCTTTTGCCTGGAATGATATCCTTCCCACACACAGGTCTTTCTGTCCCTGTGTTGCCTACCTAGAGACTTGTATCATTACTCTGTCTCCTCATGGCTTTTCTAGCTCCTTCTCCCTGCAGTGGATTTTCTGTGATCCTGTTATACCCAGTTAGTGAGATCCCTAACAACCACCAGGAATCCACTCCATTGCAAATACATGAGGGTTTATTTAATACAAGCTCAAGTCAGGTTGCAGCAACCATCTTGGTTAAGAGGAGGAGAGTGCATCTGCGCTGTCTAGGGGAACACGGGAAAAACCTGCAAGCGGTTGGTTACATGCCCTGGCGTTACATGATTGGGTAAGGAAAACTGACTTTTGACATGATTGGTTTACTTTAGGTGCCAAGACCATAAATGGTTCTGGCCTGGCCATCTGGGATGGTTTCCTAGCAACTGTACCTCTAGTGGGAAGGAAAAGAATGTGGTAAGGCTAGTTCTTCCCTTCAGGTAGCTGGACATGTCTCCCCTGTCTGGCCTTCATTCAGGCTTCTGCTTTAAACTTTAAACCAATACCCAAAATTCTTTGGTCTCTCAATCCATTCTCTGTAGTACAGTGTTTTTCATAAAGCATTATTTTTTCCCCTCATGCTGTTAGTCTCTTGTACATGTTAGATGATCAGTATGAATAGTTGTCTAATGTGCAGGCATAAATGCTGCGTCAAAATGTCTCTAGACAAACTCAGATTTTACTTCCATATTTGCCTCTTTTACTTTTTACAGATGCCTTGGGTTTTTATTGTCAGTTATCTCTGCTTTGAGCATGGGTACTTTCAGAGGAAGTAAAAACCTGCTATTAGCCAATTAGTCTATGCATCAATAGCCTTGAGCTTTCATTGAGATATTTTGACCTTTTTGGCATAGTCAAAGGGAGGTTGTAATTATTACCTTGTTTTACTTTGTCTTATTTATCAATCTTTATTATAAACATTTCACATGATTTCATAGAACCCATTTTTATCTTACAGAAGAAAATAAAAACAGTATAATGCTTTAGAATGCTATTTAAAAATAAAATTGAACACTAGTATTAAGGAAATGATTATGTTTTTCTTTACTCCTTACCTGCATGTGAGTTCTCAGCATATGCTACTTAAATCATTTTTAGTCCGAAAATTCTAGGTGAAACATATTCTGGTCTCTATTCTTTACCTTAAGGTCTTTTATGAGCTCATGACCAACTAATGTAAATCTGTCTAAGGTCAGGCAATGTCCCAGTTCTGACAGTTGGAAATTTGAGTGAAGTTAATCCAGTAAACTGTTTTTTTTTTTAATTTTATTTTTATGATCTGTAGAATAGAGAGCATTAAAGATGAAATTACCACTGTCCTATTTTTAAGAACTAGATTAAACTTTTTTAAGGTGAAGTATGTGAAAAGCTGGCATTTTATTACCCCTACTTCAGCCTGTTTATCTTAGAGGGAAAGTGTATATTATTATTTAAATCACAAATTTAAATAAATCCTCTGTGGAAATTTTGGGTATTTATCATAAGAATTTACCTTATTTTCCAGTTTGGAGTTTGAAAGATAAGTTTCTGGACATATTGTGGCACATGCCTTTAATCCCAGCACTCTGGAGGCAGAGGTAGGTGGATCTTTCTGAGTTTGAGGCCAGCTTGTTCTACACGGAGAGTTCCAGGACAGCCATAGCTGTAGAGAGAGACCTCATCTTCTATCCCCCCGAAAAATGAAATAACGAAAATATAATCAAACTGAGACAACAGGTCTGATATTTAATATGATCTGCAGTATATACATAGAATAATGTTGCAGGGTAATCCAAGCCTGCTTGGCTTATGATTCATAGTAAGAGGGCAGTATTTGTTTCTTTACAGGCTGGCTAAAACCCAAGCCTGGGTAAGACTGTTAGATGTTTAGGTTTTGCTGGTGAGATTTCAGTCCTTCAGTCTCCTGGTTTCCGCCACAGTGACCTTTTTTGGTTGCAGATGAATCACATCCTCTCATTGTAACCCATCAAAAGCATTAGTGTACTGTGTGTGTGTGTGTGTGTGTATGGGGGGGGGGATTCTGACTCCTGCCTGCAGGTGGCCCACAAGTCTCTAAGATAAGGGCTCATCTGGGACCCACTGCCCTCTGTTAACTATACTGTTTGTGCTAATTATTCTGACTTTGCCTGTCTTTTGCAAATGGGCCTCATTTGATAGGTAATGTCCCGCCCCCTTTTCTCTGCTTGATGTTTTAAAACTCTGCTCTGGAATCATTTGCAATCCTTGTTTTCTAAGTGGAAAATAGCGTCCTCTCTCCCAGGTTCCATATCACTGCTCACCTTTTTCATAGATGGGTGCCTCTTAGAACTCGTCATCCTGATTTTTATTCTTTTCATTCCTCGTGCCTACAATATGTAGTTTCTAATCACTGTGACCTACTGCTCTCGGAATCTTTTGTTTGTTCTGTTTTGAGAAAGGACTGACAGGTCGCTTTCTCTGAAGCTTTTTGCTTCTTGCTATGTGGACACATTTAATCCTTCCTTGGAGCTCTGTATTATCTCTGGTGTCGTTTTGACACAAACCACTATGTTTGAGATTTCTGAATATGTTTGCCTCTTCTGCCATATTGTGACTCTCTTGAGGACAAGAATCAAGTATGAGGGATCTTGTGATATGAAATACTAGTCACTAAATTTTTAGAATTTATAAATTTTGGGATGAGCTAATGTATAGGCTATCCAAGCCCATATCTTCTTTTTCACTGGGTATCTGATGAGGAAACACTGTAAATCCACCCACTACGTACCGATGTTTCGGGGTAAGGAAACAGTACTGAAGTAAGATGGGTGTGTCTTTGGACCCGTTCTGCCAGCTGTAGGACTAAGCCTGCGACTTCTCATTCAGTTTTTCCTCCTCTGACTAGAGAGCAGTCTGGATGGGTGCCACATTGCTGAAGGAGTGACAAGCGGGCCGGGCACCACTTGCAGCATTCCTGAGCAGTTCCCAGGTGTTCTATTGCCTGAAGGTCAGGACTGCCTCTTGCGACCATTTGCCCTGCATTCTCGCAGTGATTTTCTGCCTTCGGCATCTATATGATTTATTGCTGCTTACCTATATGCAGTGTCAGTGTAAAGGTGAAGTAAGTTAAATATCTTCTGAGGATCCCGGGGAAAGCTTTGATCTCCACAGACTAGAATCCCTTTAAAGGCAATCTGTCTCTTTGAGGTCCCAGAAAGCAGCTAGGTTTGTTTCTGTTCTTTACACATGTCATTAAAGTGGGCACATAGTCAGTACGATGTCTCTAACTTCCTCCCTTCTATTTAAATTCTACCTGTCAAATTAAGGCTTTCTCTCCTTCTCTAGTCCCCTTGCCCCAACCACATTCATTCTCTCTCACACTTTGTTTTATATAGCTTTTAAAACTGATCTATGAATCAGTCTCATTTTAATAATTTTTAAGTCTTTTATAGTTGTATCAGCAAGGCCAAGGTATGTTTTCCCTTCAATATTATAATTTCTTAAATTTTCTGCCACACATAACTCAATTACTGGTTGCCATAGGCTAATTGTATTGTTCAAAAGGAATTCTGGCTTTCTGTGTCCTTCCCTTCTTGTTTGGATTGACATAACTCCATGCCTCTGAATACTGTAAATAGCAACATTTCCTTTCAATTTAAAATGAATTTATTTCAAAGATTAAGAGTTACGATTCGCTCCACAGGAATGCTATCAGCACACCGCTAAGAAATTAATTTAATCTTAATAACAACTGTTTTACCTTCATGATTTTTACCAAGATTCTACTTGTTTTTTTGTAACAGGGTATTTCTCACTGTATAACCCTGGCTGTCCTGCTGCTTCCAATGTAGGCCAGGCTGGCCTCAAACTCACAGAAATCAGCCAGGTTTTGCCTCTTAATGCTAGGATTAAAAGCATGCACCACCATGCCTGGCTTCCAAGATTCTTGAAGTCTCAATTCTATATTTTGCTGATTTATGACTCATGAATATATCAAATATTTATTTCAATAGTTGGCAAAGAAGGAAATGGTCCATGTGCTTTTAGTTTATTCATCTTAAATGGTTTCTTCACAAAGTCAATGCAAATCTCCATGTGTGCTTTGGAGCTTACATTTTATGTTTTTTGGGGAGAAAATACCTGAAAGAGTACCATTAGTTTCCTCATTAAAAAAAGAAAAAAGGCTGTAGAATGAATTGTTTGCTGCTTCTTACTGTTTTAGATTTTCAATGGTTTCATTGGTTAACTTTAATTTTTAATTTTTTTTTATTAATTACAGCTTATTCACTTTGTATCTCACCTTTAGCCCCCTTTCTTGTCCCCCTTTCAAACCTACCCTCCCTCATGTCCTCCCATGCTCCTTCCCCAGTCCACTATAGGGGAGGTCCTCCTCTCCTTTCATCTGACCCTAGCCTATCAGGTCTCATCAGGATTTTCTGCATTGTCTTCCTCTGTGATTAACTTTATTTTTTAAATTTAATTTGTTTTTTTAATGTATTCACTTTACATCCTGATTGTAGCTCCTTCCTTTGTCTCCTCCCAGTCCCATCCTCCCGCCCTCTTCCCACCTATCCCCTTCCCTTAGCCCTCAGAAAGAGGAGCCCACCTCCCCCACCAACTGGTCCCAGACTCTCAAGTCTCTTCAGAACTACCTGCATCCTCTTCCTCTGTGGTCTGGCACAGCCTCCTTGCCAGGTGAAAGTGATTGAAGAGCAGGTAACAAAGTCCATGTCAAAGGCAGCCTCTGCTCCTATTACTAGGTAATCCACATGGAGAACTGCCCATTGGCCACATCTGAGCAGGGAGTCTATGTCTCTCTATGCATGGTCTGTGGTTGGTGCATGAGTATTCACTGCCCACTCCCTGGGCCCAAATTTGTTGGCTATGTTGGTCTTCTTGCAGAGCTCATGTCCTGTCTGGGACCTTCTACAGCGCCCCCCACCCATTTCCATAAGACTCCCTGTGCTCTTCCCAAAGTTTGGCTGTGAGTCTTGGCATTTGCTCCCATCCCCTGCTGCCTGTAATCTTTCAGAGGACATCTGTGGTAGGCTCCCGTTCGATTCCTTTGGTAAACATTAAACTCCAACATCAGGAATTATATTTTATGTAACTATGCTTAAATTATTTAGTAATTGTAGTCAAGAATACCACTCTTCTTGACAATTTGATGTTCAGAATGAAAAAGAGTCCATAGTCTTTCTGTCCCTAAGTTCAACTAAGAATGCATAGACTAGTTATTCTGTGAACCTTGTAAAAACCTATCCCTGCTAGAACCACAATGTAAATCTAATGAAGTGAAACTGACCGTACGATGGAGTCTCACCACACAGACCAGGCTACCCCAGGCTTGTGGTGATTCTTCTGCCTACTGCCCAGTGTTGGTGTGTACCACCACACAAAACTCATAACTGGTGATGAAACAATTTGCTAGTAATATGCTGAAATCTGGGATGGGATGAGATAAGTTTCGTTTGTGTGTTATCTGTTCAGTTACAGTTAATTACCGAGTTTACTTACAGCTTTTCCTCCAAACGGACATAATACTATGGATTCCATATGCAAATTGATATTTACTATGGCAGCACAGGGCACAGGTTGGGCTTCTCATTTTATTTCTTAATTGAATCATGTGATTCTAAATTGAAGCCCAGGAGGATCCTTTAAATTTGGCAGGCAGCAAACTTGCTGTGGCAGCACTGTAGCATGGAAGCTTTTTTTTTTTTTTTTTGCAGATATAGTTATGTGAGAGCGTAGTGATATACTTCTGCTGAGTGTAAGATTGGACTGTTGGTGCTAAAATTTAAAAGGTTCTGCTTGTAGATTGTAGGAAGACAAATGGTGCGTCTCTGGAAGTGAGGGAAAATACTACTGTAATTCAGTGTCATGGTGATAGAAATAGAAACCTTAGCCAGTCATCTTTTATTTTTAACTCAGACAAGTACCTATAAAATATAGCCCAGATGGGGAAGCTATGATAGTAAAGATACAGAAATGACATCTTGCTGATGAATTTTCTCCTACCCTTTACTTCCCAATTTTATTTTTATACAAAATCTTTTATGGTAAAAGTTGCTTCCTATCCAAGGACAGGTCTATAAAATGAATACTAATAGTGTGTGTGTGTGTGTGTGTGTGTGTGTGTGTGTGTGTGTGTGTGTGTGT
>NW_026585797.1:23004648-23012672 GCF_907164565.1 Psammomys obesus
TGTGTGTGTGTGTGTGTGTGTGTGTGTGTGTGTGTGTGTGTGTGTGTTGTGTTCTGATATCGAATTATTTCAGTATACTTTTATCTATTTGTTTCTTAATTCATTAATTTATTTTCTAGTAAACTTTTGTTTCATTCTCTTCTATCAGTCACCATTCTGGTTCTCTTTGTTGGTAAACTCCAATCTAACATAAATTAAGGTATGTCTTGTGTAGTGTGCCTTATTTCGTGTTTACTTCTGCATGTATCTTGTTTTCTTGTTGCAATTACAGGCTTCCTTTTGTTGTTGTTGATTGGTTTGATTTAGAGAGAAGGTATTAGTATATCACCTTGGCTGGCCTGGAACTCATTATGTAGAAAATGATAGCTTGGAACTTACTGTATAGACAAGTCTGGCCTGGAGCTCACTCTGTGGACAACACTGGTCTGGAACTCACTGCGTAGACCGTGCTAGCCTGGAATGCATAGAGATTATCCAGCCTTTGCCTCCCAAGTGCTGAGATTAAAGCTGTGTCCCTACCTTGGCTAGCTAAGTTTGTTGTCTGAGTGTATCTTTTGAAGGCATTTAAAATGATGATGTGCTCTCCCTGCCTGTTTGCCTGCTGAAGCTTGGAAAACCTCTAAAGAGATCAGGACCAGTTTGTTCAGTCTCCAAACCAGGGAGCATCACCATCCTTATGCCCTGAGTTAAACTGAGAAAGGAACCCAGAAAGAATGCGTAATGATGGAGATGTAAGAAACAATGTAGTGGGTTTGTGGGGTCCGGGATTCAATGTGAGGTGCTTTCTCAGCCTCTGCAGCCTTAGTGCCTCCTGCAGTAGCTCTTCTGCGCCTCATCTGCTGTGTCTTCAGGTCCTTCCTATGATAAATCAGTCTCCAGAGAAGGTGACGCCTTGTGAATTGTGCGAACGGAAGTCGGTTACTCAAAGTGTTTAGGCTCTGGTATTACAAGCTGTTGTCTCTGTCTCCTGAATGTGTGTGTGTGTGTGCGTGTATGTATGTGTGTGTGTCTGTACATGTTTATGAGCACAACAGATAAACACGGTAATCTTTGTTCCATTCAGGGTCTGATACAAAAACCTTTGTCAGAGAGCCATAGACAAGGAGAGCTACTATGCGGAGAATGTGAAGACTTGAACTTATTTTATGGACATTATTCATTTTAGTATATACATCTTGAGGGTTTTTCCAGAGGTGGAAAAGCTTGCCCAGCACAATGATGATCACTTAGTCACAATTAAGAAATCATGTACTGTGCCATGCGCGGTAGCACAGTCCTTTAATCCCAATACTTGGGAGGCAGAGGCAGGAGGGTCTCTGTGATTTTTGAGGCCACTTGTTCCACAAAGCAAGACAGCCAGGTTTACACAAAGAAACCCTGTCTCATAAAACAAAACAAAGAAAAAAAGAAATCATGCAAATCATGTGTTCTTGAGCCAGTACCTATTAAAGTTTAAAAGTCCTTGGCAAGGTTTTTAAAGTCTCAAGATTTTGGGGAAGAAAGATTAATTTAAATAACTAGTAAACAAAAAACAAAACAAACAAACTAGTAAGCATCATTATGAACATGAAACACTTGAACGTAAGCTGTAAAATGATAATGCGCTGAGTCTGCACTTAGGTTTTCTCAAACCCTTATTGACACTGTGAGGGATGGCAGTTCTCTGGCTCACCTGAAGCCCAGAAATGCAGTGGGCTTGCATGTTTACCACAGTCTGCAGTGTTTGGGAATACTTCGCTTCGGGCCTTTCGTCTATGCCGTCTATTTTGTAGGCAAAGCCTATTAGGTCTTCTCCCCCCCGCCCCCCAGTAGTCCTTCCTGAGTTCTGCTGAGTGTTTTGTGTTGTGTTGTTTTAATAAGTGTTGAACTGTTTATTAAACAAAATCAGGTGATTCTGTGCATAGATTTTTGCATCATACCATAAATTCAAATAACATATTACATTAGATAGATGGATGGATAGGGCAACAGAGTATGGATGGACACCTACTGAGTGCTGTGTACAAAGACAGAAAATATATGCAAACCCATACATTGGTCGCTACTTAACGTCACATCCTATACTACACAATAGAGTGTTAATTTTACTCTCTCCAAGGCCCTAATTATCCCCTTGAGACCATTAAATATTGATGGAAAGTTTGATAGACTGGTCTTCCTGAGTAAAAGTACATCTTAAATACATCTAAAGGAAAACCACTGATTCTGAATATTTTATGCATGGAGTCATGAGGTGAGAAGGATGCCTAAAAACTGAAATGGGGAAAAATTAAGAGGAGGAATGGATGGTGTAGCTCCATAGTTGAGAGCACTTACTGCCTTTGCAGAGGACTCAGTTTCAGCTCATCCTGCTCAGTGTGGCTCAGACCTGTTTGGCACTCCAGTTCCAGGAGATCTGTCACATACAAAAGCAAATCTTTAAAAAAACGGACCTGGATTTGCTTACATGCCTTAAATGCTTTCCATATTCAGCTGGCATTAAATTAGAACCCCTTCATTACTCTCTGAAGCAGCTGAAAGCCTTTTCCATGTATTTGATCTATTTTCCATGTATTTGCTCTATATGCTGTTGTCAATTTAGGTATACATCTCCTTTAGGTACTAAATAAATGGCTGACCCAGTAGGCAGGGATTGTTAAAAATTCATTGGTCTCAGAGAACCTCAAGGCCTTTCATTGAGTTGTTCTTACAAGTTGGATGCTTAGAAGGAAGCTAGAGCCAGCAGGCAAGCTGCCCACGCATGTCTTAGCTCCCTCACCTCTCTGTCACTTTCTTCTAATCTTCAGCAGGAACAAAACTGCAAAGTAATGCTGGCCATGCAGCACCTGTGGTGATGGAAGCTGATGACAGTAGCTTAGACTGTTACCATCAGCTGGCCTTCTGTGCTTGCTTATCCTTACATGTTGAGGAAGGACACCATTAATATTTGAGATTGCACAGTGGGTAACCATTCTTCAACCAAACCTGACACTATGTGCTCAATTCTTTTGTTGTTGTTGTTTAGTTGAAAATAGGTTTTTTCTTATAATATATCCTGACAGTGGTTTCCCTTCCGTCTTCTCCCATTTCCTCCCCATCTTTCCTCCTATCTGAAGTCATCTTCTTTCTGCCATTAGAAAACAAACAGTCTTCTAAGAAATAATAATAAAATAAAATACGATACTGGACAAAACAAACAAACAGAAGGAAAGCAGCTCAAGAGGAGGCACAAGATACAGAGACTCGTTTGAACAGTAAGGAATCTAATAAAAACGCTAAGCTGGAAGCCATATTATATACACAAATGACCTACAAAATAAAAAGAGAGAAACAAGGTGTATAAATAATATAAAATAAAAATAAAAGATGATAAGATAGACTTTACAGGGGGAAAAAAAGACCTGACAAGGCATTGTGAGACAAGGAATCTCCTCCAACAATGCCTTTAAGTTCATTTTTTGTTGGCTGTATATTGCTGCACCATGTTTGTTAACCCAATGTGACTCCCTTGGAACAAACTAAACATATGAGGTCCATTCTTAACAAAAGGGAAGGTCTGAAAATTCTACACATAAACACACACACACACACACACACACACACACACACACACGAATGAATAAAAGTAATGATTTTTTTTTCCAAAGAAAATATGCCTCGAAAGAAATTCGATCCTAGAATTTTCAGTCTTCACTTAAGATAACTCAGTAGAAGATCTTCTGGGACCTATCAGCAGAAATTGATGCCTTACAGTGTTATTTAACTATTCAAGGGAAGTAATTATGTTTTCGTGATTCCTAAATTAGTATGGTAAAATTATCTCTAACTTTCTCAAGGGAGCATCAGTTTATGTCAACAAAATTTTATGCTAGGTAAAATGAGCTAAGTACTTAATCCGTCTTTCACTAGGAGGCAAAACGGTTAACTAGACTCCACTGATATTAGGTAGTTCCTTTCTGTCACGTATTGAACCTGTTTCCATCCCTGACTGTCAACAGGATTTTTATGGTTCAGCCATGCTGTGCAGAGCATGACCCCCTCACTACCCCAGTGACCTTGTATTTCAGTAAAGGAGATGAACAACCAAAACTTTCCTTACGTAGGGTTTCCTTACGTAGGGTTTGGTGGGTAAGGGCACTTGTTGCACCAGTTTGGACCTGAGTTTGAATCTTCAACATGTGGCCCAGCTTGACCACACACATACCTATAATTCCAGTGATGTTTATGGTGGACACAGGAGGGTTGCTAGGGTTATCTGAGAAAAATCTCCTTCGGGCAAGTGGATTTTATAATAATCGTACCTTGATCCTAACTTTCTATGTATATCTCCCACTTCCTATCTACTAATGCTGCTTCTTCTATTGGAGTCATTAGACTTACATATCCCAGCATCCTCTTGGCAAACTTCGGCCTACCAAGCCATCTGACTTTTATCAATTCATCAATTTATATTCAAGTTTAATCTTACTGTGATTTTTCTTGTGCACCTAACATTCTAAAAAGGTCCTTATTTTTATTATAGCTACTCTTTTGGGGGAGGTCTCAAACCCACACAAATAATGATAACAGATTGTGCCACATGATATGTTTTGGTTGGTAGATATTCAAAGCTGTCATCTTGAGTTGGCCCTAGAATCACAGTAGAAATCGTGCAAGCTGCATTGGTCTCTTGAGCTTTCTCTCTGCTGTTTGATGTATTCTAAGTTCCAACTGCTTTTCCTTAAAAAAACAAACAAATGCTGAGAAAATTAAGGTTGTATTGTAGAGCCTCCTTTACCCATAAACCCTAAAGTATCTGTCAAGTTGAAGTGTAGATACCATCCAAGGTGATGCCATTGTCCATCCTCACCATGGTGCCCTCATCAGCTTCCTATCAAGATGAGTCATCTCCATTAACATATAACTGTGCGTAAGTATTTCTTACATTAAAATAAAACAGAACTTTCTTTTCACCTCTTATGTTCTTGGACCCTTTGTTTAATTCCTATCTAATCACTCAAGTTTCCTTTGGAAGATTTTTCTCCCTCTTCTCGGCTTTTGTGGCCATGGCCCAGCATGGTTTCAGTTCTGCCACTCAAATAGTTTGTTCCTTGTTTCCGCCCTCCGGCCGCAGTGGCACCAACTATAGGATGCTCTCAGTCCCCCTTTACCCAGTGCTTGAACAGCATTGGTTTTGATAGCTTGCTCCTTTCTTTCTGATTTAGTGTTCTTCTTTCCCCGAGCCTGATTTTCCAGTGAGGATGGGATTGAGGGAAAAAAAAGAAGGTCCTATTCAGGCCTTGCAGGGTGATAGTTTCAGGCAAGCAACTATCTCAGTCATTACTGAAGGTTTCCCCTTCTAGTACAGATTGCTGTTTAAATGCTCAGATCATAAAACCACACCTCTAAGAAGGTTTGGGGTATGAAACGCCAGATTATTTTAGGTTCTTTGGAAATTTGCTGTGCGCATCATGTTTTGGAGAGAGGAATAAGAAAATTTGATTTCCTAGCATTTGTCTTTAATGGATTCTCACCCTCCCCCCCATGAGGGCTGCAATGCCACTTTTCATATAGGAGTCTCTGTGGGCCGGGATCGGTGCTGTTTCATATTCATTATCTCAGTTAATCCTTCCCAAAGCTCTGAGGTGGATATTAATAGTTGCTTCTATAGGAGAGGAAACTGAAGTTTAAATTTTATATGAGCTAAAGCTATATAAGTTAATTTATTTAAGTCTTTATATGATTTGAAGTGGTAATTAAAGAATGTGAACTCAATATATATCTGGTTTGGGAGCTTGAGGATTTACAAGGATATAGTGAGAGAAATGAAGAGTGAATGCTTTTCTGTTTCCCAGCACCTGTACTATCACACACCGCCTTTCATACACAGGTTCATCGTTTCACTTAGACCATCCGCTCTTCACAGGGGATCTTGTTTTATCAGTGAGATCAGGGGTATCCTGATCTCATAGTCCCATATTTAACTAACTGCTCGAGTTACAAAGGACAGCAGACCAACCACTCGAGCCCAGCTTGGTGACGTCCAGTTCAGCGCTCATGGTATGAGAAGCTTCCTCCTCTGCACTGATTCCATTTGCCGGAGGATAAACTTGTCCTTGCTCTGTAGGCAATCCCACTCTTTGCTCTTCCACTTTAACTCAACTTCATTTGTTTAGTTAATAATCCAGGAATGTTGCTGGATTGGCAGAAATTTGATGAGAACCATCACCTTCAAGTATTTCAGGTAATGGGATGGAGGAGAAACAGCACGGGAGGCAGAGCCTGCACACCCTGTTCCCTGGGTGCCTTGGTGGACAGTTCACACTGACATCTGGTGTGCATTCTATTGCTCTCCTCTTCCTGGAAGCCCAGGTCAACCGATTGACAACCAGCATTAGCTCTGACCTGCAGATTAGCCTCAGCAAGCTGCATAATTAAACTGCGGGGATTTGTCTCCCCTGACTGGACAGAAGTGCCTCACAAGGTGAGGGCTCTGTGAAGTGATGCTGCTGATTCTGACTTTAGTAGCAACGGACTCCGAGCTCAGAAATGTCTCTAAGCTTCTGTTAATGAGGCAAAGACAGCACTTAGCAGAGAAAATGAGGTCACTAGAAAGAAAACTTACCCTTTCCCCCCTTTTGATAACGAGCGAATCATTTTGCTTCCCTTTGAATCCAGGCCTAAATTTATTGTCCTGAATAAACCTCAATTTAAATGAACAAATAAGTTTTCCTCAAGGGTGCAGTAATCTTGCTTAAACTCACATTTATGGGGAGCGAGGGAAGTTAGAGAATTCTAAAGTAACACTAAGATATACCAAGAAGTTAAAATACTTGAATCGGTCCCGACAACAAGCTGAAATAAGTACAGTGATTAGCCGTTTAGGGACATGTGCTTTATTCATTGAAATATGTTTTAAGAAACCAGTAAGCTTACTTTTTCTTTGAATACTTCCTTTCCTTGAAACATTATTCAAGAAAATGAAACTTATCATCCCAAGGTGTGTTTTCATAGCCGTCCCATATAGATGCTAAAATGATAGTCACACCAATAGCACTTTCTATACACCACTATTTAGATTTGATCAGAAAAAGTGATATCACACACCTATAATACGCATGTACATCGTGAGTCTGGGGGTGTCTGGTCCCTGTCATTTCCTGAAGAGCTGGTAACAGGAAGAGCTGGAGGACTTGTGCAGGCTTTTCATCTTAAAGAAAGAGTCCTCTTTCATCAGTGCTCAGCTAAACATTATTTAGGTTTTTACATTCTGTTCTCTATTTCCCGCCAAACCCCTGTTCTTGTGATTGGCAGATGGTGTGCTGATTAAATTTATACTAAATACATTTTCTTGAAGGAATCATGCTGTGTCTGTGAGGGCATCCTCCACCTTCACTCACATTTCTGTGAGTGAGAGAAAGATAATCTCTTTCTCTCCTGGAGCATTTTTTCCCCTCCTCTGACACTGCATTCGTTTTTTAGTTTCACTTTGTTCTAGTAAAATCTGTAGTCACAGAGGACAGAGTGGAGATACTTAAGTACTTAACAGTGACTAGGAGAGTTTGCAATGGGAGTGGATGGAATAAAGAGGAACCACGTGTCCCCACCTATTGTTTTCCCATTTTTATTGACTTTTGTCAGATATAGGAATATGGTGAAAAAATGGAAAGGCTTTCATGTTAAAAACTTCCCTATTTTTCCCTATAGTATCTTTTTGGTGTGCCAATTCCAGTAACAGTGATTTGTAAATGACTTAAGTGTATTTAAGACTTTCATGTCTTTTGCTGTCCATGCTCAGCTCTTATTTAGGCAGCCTTTGTGGGTATAACTTCTGTCCTACCTGGGAGACACAGTCTCACAGAAAGCTCTCCGATCCTATTACAATCTTTCTGCCGCCTCTCCTATATTTCCTAAGCCTTAGGTGCATGATATGTTTTGTAGATGTGTCCACTGGGACTGGCCTCTACTACTTTAGCTCCTGTGCATTTGATCTGTCTGTCTATGCATCTGTGTGTCTAGGTATGTATGTATGTATGTATGTATGTATGTATGTATGTATGTATGTA
>NW_026585797.1:23012682-23120346 GCF_907164565.1 Psammomys obesus
GTATGTATGTATGTATGTATGTATGTATGTATGTATGTATGTATGTATCTATGTATGTATGTATGTATGTATGTATGTATGTATCTATCTATCTATCTATCTATCTATCTATCTATCTATCTATCATCTATGTATCTATTTATCTATCATCTATATATGTATGTACATATGTTTGTATCTATTATCTATCATGTATGTGTGTATACATGAATCTATCTATTTAACTATCTATTTCTCTATCTATCATCTACCTATCTATCTACCTACCTACCATCACACAGAAACAGGCACACACATGCATGGTAGTTTAGGACATGCCTTTTCTGAAGTGAATATTCAAAGAATGGTATCACAGGTTTTAATCAGAGAAGCTTCTCTTCCTTCCCCACAGTAAGAATGTGATCCGGCCAATGTTACCAGAGAACTTCCAATGGCTAATACCAACATATATTTCTAAATTTCATTTTTGCTGCACATTCTTCTTTATTAGAAGTTATTTCCTACAGTCTTTTATTTTAAAACCCAACCTCCCAAATTTGCAGGTTATTATTGAACTTTTGTACAACTTCTTCAATATCCATGGTTTCCACTGTCTCTCATCAGGGGTCTATAGTGTTTACACCATCAGAACCACAGCCTGATCCCAGAATTTGCAACTATCGCCATTATAAGGGAGAAAACAGCTGGAAACCAGCAGATGGTATAGGAAAGACTGTGTGCTCTCAAGTTTGTGGCTATTAGATGCACAGATTCCCGCTGTGTTCTTGTTATTGTACCTTCCCTGACTTTGACCTGGCTGAACCTCTGAGTGTTTCTCTTTCTCCCGATCCATCAGGCCTTGGTCCTGCATTGTTGGACTTACTTCTGCTGGCTCCCCTTTCAGTCTTGGCTTCCTTTCCAGTGGATTTCTTCTTTTTCTTTACCTCGCCCTGACATCTTGCTATCAAGTTATCTCTTAAATTGATAACTCACTTTCTTCCAGTTCTGTTCCCTTCTTTTAAGACTTACTCATTCTTCCTCGGAGCTGTCCAGTTATATCTAAGCATTCTCCCCTGCCGCTGTCACAGGAAAATCAAATTTGAAGTAGTAATATGTACTTGGTAGTGACCCTCTTCTTCAAGTTCTGCATATTGTTCTTTATTACTGTTCTGACCAGGTTCCTGATCACATCCATCAGCTGGTAGTGTGTGCTAGATAGAAACCATTGCCGTCATCTGTGTTTCCCCACACCTACTGAATCAGCATCTTTGTTCTTGTCTGTTTCAACAGAATTGTTCTTTTCTCTCTTTTTGTTTATTATTTAAACATCTCTGCTTTGCAGAGAGCTCCACAAATAATCTGTTTATTGCCACAAATGAAAGAAACAAATAGAATACTGAATCTATATCTTTTTTCTTCGTCTTCTTTTTTTTTTTTTGTTTTTGAAAATTGCTATACACATTAGTTGAAAAAATACTTGGGTATGCAATTTTTAGATATACGTATATATTCAATAAGTAAGTAAAATTTTTAAATAAATATAAAACAGTGAGACTCTACAATAGGACTCTGTATTTGATCATGGTCTCTATTTTTGACTGAGAATTGTTTGGCTGAGTGGCTGTTGACAGGCTAGCTTCCTGATCTAACCGGTAAGTTATCAACAAATCTAGCAATACTCAGTAGTAGCTGCTTAAGCATATTGGAGCTGTGTGAACTCAGTGCAACTTTACTTTGGTAATATGCAGAAGGTTTAAGAAAATCAAGATCCATATATATTGTTAAAGGTTCTTAGTAGAAGAAAAATCAAATTTCCTTTAAGGGCAGTCTAGATATCTTTTCCTGTGGACGTTTTTAAAAGTGACTTTTGTAAACGTTTTCTATTTCTTCCTGACAGGTAATATTTGAAGCTGAAGTCTCTGGAGGGAGAAGTGGTTATATTGCCATCGATGACATCCAAGTTCTGAGTTATCCTTGTGGTAGGTTTTGATTAAGAGTCGCGTTTTTTTGTGTCCTTTCAACACATGTCTTGGATTGGCAGTGGCTGTTGATTCTTTATTGCCTGGACATTGCCCATTTTGTTGTTACTCCCAGGCTTCATGGAAAAGAACACTGAAGTGTTTACTAGAATGTAACTACGTGTATGATAGGATTTGTTCTTTTGCTTTCAATTAGTGATAACCAAGTGCTATTGCAAACATAATTTACACTAGGACTTTTTGAGCCCTTAGAGTATCTTACCATTCTCTCGAGAAAAATAAAAGACAATAACAAATCCAAGCTCAATTAAAGAAAACAAATAGCTTTCTAATATATTTGATGTGCTAAGTTTATACTAGAGGAAATGAAGAGAATGAATCTACCCCCCTCATTCCAAACTTAGGTCTATTTTTATTTTTTTATTATTATTATCATTCTAAATAGCTGAGTTAATCAGCATTAAATAAATAAAGTATTAAAACAAACCTTGGTTTGCTGACCCAGTTTTGTAACGTCCTTACACGAGTGTTCATTACTTTTCATACCTTATACTTAAATTTGTGTGTAATCACATTTCCAGAACAACTACCGCAATCATTCAGTGAGGACAGGCAGGAGTTCCACAAGCGGTTCAGACTTTCTTCATGATATGGTATCCCAGCATTAAAAGGCGATGAGTCCTATAGAAGAGGACTCTGTGTTCCATAGACCTTTATGGTGAGCCCTCTAATGCGCTGCAAAGGACTGATGATGTCAATAGGTCAGGGGCAAGCCTTGTGCCTCAGCTGACTGCTTACATCATGGGAACAGTGAAGGACACATAGTTTGGCTCTCTTCCAGATAATCATGTCTAAGCTGGGAACTGTGGGTTGGCACCATGTTGTCCTTCCTTAAGTGTTTCTTTTCTTTGAGCTCCCTTCCTAGAGAAAGTTTTACAGGCAAACATCCAATTATTTATTCTCTGTGTTGTACACTTGGAAAGGTAAAGACCTGATCCCACTCCAAGTTCAAGTTAGCTCGGTAAGCTCATTTACTCCACAGTGTAACGGAATGGTATTTCTGTCTGTTCTTCATGTCTGTATCTTAACTATCAGATGGCAAAGAAAGGCTTTTGTGAACAAGGAAATTGATGAATATGAATTGGGCAGAACATTAACAGTTGCAGTGTGGTAGGGTTCTTCAAGGCGTATATTACTATTGTTTAAATTCTCCGAGACTAGCATTGGCTGTGCATATTTTCCTTCAGTGGTAAACATTGATAGGGCCTCAGATTTAAAAGGACATTTGTATCGAGTACTGATTTGGCAGTCAAATTATTCATGTGAATAATTATTCATTATACATGTCTACAGACATCACTTTGGTTGATCTGATAGTTCTTTTGGATAACTTTCCCATAGCAATAAACAAACAGAAAAGACATAGGCCATTTTTTTTTTAATAAACAAAAATGTTCCCTGCTCTAACGTACAACTATTAAAGTTTGAAAAACCCAAAGAAGGGTGATCCAAACAGTCAAATCATGTATAAATAGTTTAGTGGCCATGCAGCTTTCAGAGTGTTAGAGCTCTTTCTGTGCACCCGTTCTGTTTTCCATTAGACCCTGATAGGTACCTGCTTAATATCTTTGCTTTACTTCGGCATAACTTATATATAGACAGCCCTTCCTACAGCAGCTTTTAGTACTAAGCCGTTGATTATTCACTCCACTCAGATCCATCTACAACACATGCGTTACATATGAGAGGTGCTGAGAAGGGAACTGTGAGGGTAAGCGAGGAAACAGTGTATTCTACAGGAAAGGAACATGAAGCTCCTTCCGGGTAGTAGTGACAGTCAAAGGTAGGCATTTTAGGGTAGTGGTCTGCTGTGTTTGCACAACACATACAGCGTAGCTTGTTTTTTTTTTTTCCTTGTGAACAGAACTTGTATTCTCCTCCTTATTTCTTTATCTGTTTGTCTGTCTATTGCAGATAAGTCTCCTCATTTCCTCCGCCTGGGCGACGTGGAGGTCAATGCGGGGCAGAACGCTACGTTTCAGTGCATTGCTACAGGGAGAGACGCTGTCCATAACAAGTTATGGCTGCAGGTAAGACCCCGTGACCTGTGTGGTTATCTCCCCCGCAGTCTGTCTCTCTCCCCCATCACTCACTCCATTCTCCCCTACCAGCCCCCATGCATGTGAACAGGCTGTTTGTATAAGTTAGACTTATGTGGGTGACCGGAGATTCATAACGAACCGTTCACTTTTAAATAATCCACTAAAAACGGAAGGGTGGATAATTCATTTGTATCGGTATTGGTGCCTGGCAACGCTTAATGGTTCTCTAGTATTAGACTGAAACTCTAAAGAAAAATTCTCTGGATACGTTGAAAAGGGAGCAAAAATGAAAATTTTCTTAATAAATATTTTGAAAAGTGAACTTCTAAGAAGACAGTATTTATGTGGGAACTGCCAGACATTCTTAGGAAAAGAAACTACTATGAACATTTCAAGAGGGAGCATGGAAGGGAAACAATGAACTTTTTTCCCCTTTTTCTCTTTCACAAGTTAATGTGTGAGAGTTGATTGTAGATCTGCCATTTGGACATTTGCCTTGTACGTGTGACTCTATTAATAAAATCCTCGTTGAACTGATTGTGATTTGACGTACTTGTTGGGAAGTGTACATGTCACGAAGCTTCAAAAGAAATCAGGGAAACATCTGTAGGGCCTGGACTTGCTTTGCCTTTAGAGGAAATATTGAGATTCTTACTGTCACTCTTAGGTGCTGGGAAGGGGCAGAGTTGGAGGTGTGTGCCAAGGGCGTCCTTAAAGCCAGGAGAACGGAGCTGGGGAAGTTGCCTGTTTGGCTGCATGTTTAAAGGCAGTTGTAATGTCTTTATCGCCTGGACTTTCCTTTTTACTCCCTGTATGTGGAGTTTGCATGTGTGTGTTCATGTTCAAGTAGTTACGTGCAGACCCACGTGTACCTGTGTGCACGCGTTTGGAAGCTAAGGGGAGGCTTCGGCGTCATCTTTAGTTGCTCTCTGCATTGTTTTCAGAGGAAGGCTCCCACCAAACCTGGGGCTCTTGCAGTAGCCTAGACTGTCTGGCTAGTGAGCTCCGCTGTCCGCCCGCCTTTTCCTCTTCAGTGCTGGACATGTGCTGCCACAGCCAGCTGCGTGTTGGTGCAGTGGACTCACAGCTCTCCAGGCCCATGAGACAAGAGCTTTACCAACCTCTGACCCGCTCTTAGTCTACTCCTTTCTGCCTCACAGCAAAGAAAGGGATTTGAATTGTTTAGAATTTTAAATTCCTGGGAATACCAATACATTTGTAAAAAGACAAACCATGAAAGGCTTCAATTTGTTTCCTGAACATGGATGTTGGGATTTATTTTTGCTATATCCTTCAGAGTAGGGAAATTAGTGTTAGGAGTATGTACTAGCCTTCGTGTATTTAGGGATGATCCTCGTAGTGTATCAGCATAAAAGCAAATGTAGTACAGTGTTTCAGGTGATTGCTACAGGTGTCACAGGTATCAGCCCACTGAGATGTTCCCTGCACATGTAGGCCATATTACACCAACCCACTGATCCCTTCTTTTCTCATTTATTTGATTTGCAGTTATTAGAATACTTTCTTCTGAGCTCAAATTTGAAAAAAAGTAAAGACTCCCCTTTTTTCTTACCTCATGCATATTCTTCCTGTCTATAGATACTGGGAATTGGAGCACATTGTCCCAGGGAATATGTTGTAGAATGTACAGTCTGCTTACAGACTGAGCCCATTTTCTCATCGCTCTAAGTTTGCCAGAGTAAGTGTTGTAAAAAATGATTTCAGGCTTAGTTTCTAATTATTTTTCTTCTTCTTCTTCTTCTTCTTCTTCTTCTTCTTCTTCTTCTTCTTCTTCTTCTTCTTCTTCTTCTTCTTCTTCATTTTTTTTTTTTATTATAATAGGAACATTGGTCTGGTCTTAGTGTGTTCTTGGGGAACCAGTAATGGCTTTGCAGCCTGCCGCTGGTTTTATGCGCTAGGATTTAATGTGGCATTGAAATAAAAAGGGTTTTGTATCCACAGACACCAGCTGCCTTGTGGCAGTGAAGGCTTTCTGGATCGTGCTGGTCTGCAGTACAAATCCTTCTCATTTTTTGTTGTTTCCTATTTTGTGGATTGGCTCATTTCATTATGTTTTTTTTGAAATTTCCCTCTGCCATTTTTCAAGCATCAATGGTAAAAATGCTTTCTGGAAGTTTTACTCCGTTTTCTTTACCCTTCTCCTCCTCGGACTCTTTGCATCGGTGATGGAAGGTGATTTTGTGTGTTTCCAACTTGATGTTGGTGTTGCATGAGCTTCCAGCAATGCACAAGTTCACCTTGCTGCATTTTTCAGTATTGCCACTCAAAATTCCTTAATTGTTTTTCTAAAATTATTTTTTTCACTCAGCAAGATACTAAAAACTGAAATTTAGTTAGTTTAGTGATGCTTTCATTAAAAAAAAAAACGATTTTTTTAATTAAAAGAAATTATGTGTATGGGTATTTAGCCTTTGTCATTTTTGAGATAGGGTTTCATTGTATTGCTGTACCTGGCCTAAAACTCACTATTGTAGATTAGGCTAGGTTTGAACTCACAGAAATTTGCCTGCCTCCACTTCTGGAGTGCTGGGGACTAAAGGTATACACAGCCTACCAGGCTTCTTTTGCCTTTGTGTTTGTCTATGGACCACATTCCTACCTGGCTCCCAAAGAGACCAGAAGAGGGCATAGGATTCTCTGGGACTGGAGTTACAGAGAGATGTTAGTTGTTATGTGTGTGCTGGAAATTTAACACAGTTTCTCAGGAAGAGCAATAAGTGTTCTTGACCTCTGAGCCATCTGTTCAGACCCTCAAATAAAATATTTGTGTAGTGGTAATACATAGCAATCAACCACACAAGACTGACTGGTCCTTATGTACATGTGAATCAATGAAAATTTAATTATTACTTCAAAAACTATTTATCTTTTGCCCAAAATAGTAAAAGCACAAGTAAACAAGAACAGTTGTGACTCCACACTGAGCCCATCTACGTAGCTATTCAAGCAGATGTTAATTTATTTTTATTTAGAGTAGAGAATAGCATGTGAGGGTACAGGAGACCAGGGCTGAATTTTAACCACATTTCTACCCCTTCTGACCTAGTTAATTGTGATGCTTTTAGATTTCATTGGCCTGTCTGAGCCTTTATTTCCTTATCTATGAAAAGAGATGTTTGGTGGAGACTAAAATCCTTTCCAGTAATAAAATGTTAAATTAGGCCTTTATATTATTTGTGATGGTCTGAAACATGGCCTTGATAACCTTCTTTTGTTTGATGGAATAATGTAACATTTTTATGCTATTAGTTTTATATGAAAAGAAATGGCCTCTTAAATTAACTTTCATTGTAAGACCAAGTGCTGAAAATGTCTGCCCAGAGTTCCAAAAGTGAATGTGCTTCAATCAACTCAGTTAAAGGTTGCCACTTTCTCTCATAGAGGACATAGAATAAAAAGGGGAGCTGTGCCCTACCGTGGGACACAGTAAGCGATGACCGTCCTCCTAGGTCCGCCACACAGTTCAGGTTGTGCTGTAGTGTTTCAGTTAGCAAAATGTCTCAATATGGACTAAAGTAACAAAAGCTACAGCAGCTTTCCATAATCAATTCTAAAAGAAAAATGGCACGCTGCAACTCTCCGTGAAAGGTATTTCACAGGATTCCTCATCATAGTTGTCCTTTCCAGAGTTCCGATATGCAAGTATATCTGAGGCGTACATTCTTCCTCTACTTGTAGTTTCTAGGTTGCAGTACTTATAGTCTGTAACATTTCTATTATCTCAGTGGCGTGCCTGTTAGATAAGTTCAGAGGTGATGGAGAAAGCAACTGCTAAGAGATACTAAACTAACAAAGAACATCTCTCACCCCCTGTGTTTTCAGAAACTTAGGTAAGTATGACTCTATGGGGTTATTTCACTCTAGATATATAGGAAACTATAAAAACATGCAGCTCAACATGACCCCCTTGTCCACACTGAATAAACTCACTGTCCATAATGCAGTGTGCTGGAACACTTTTAGAAAGGGCTGACAGTCAACAGAGTAGAAATACAGTGAAATTATGAGTTTTCTGGGAGACAGTTTTAAAAATATGTGTAACTTACATTGTCATATGGAATAAAATATATTTTAAGATACAGTAAAGGAGACTTAGAATAACACCTTTAGTCCTGTGTAAAGCACTTTCCTCTCCTCTCCAAAGCGTGGTGAAGTCATGTGTACTCCAGGCTTAAATGCTTAAGAGTTTTGGCAAATTTACGATACTAACTTTTTTGTACATCAGCACGTTTTTAATTTCTTTTCACTCTTAAGCTTTTAGTTGTATTTCTAAGGAACTCTTAATTCTTGAAGATTGGTAGTCCACAATGTAAGGATTATGATAAAGCTTGGGTTATAAGAATTCCAAACACTAGTAGAATTTGACGTATTTATACTGAAATAATTTTAAAAGTGGTCTGTATTCATGAGACAACAGATAATGTTCTTATTGGAAACTAATACGAGGTTAGATATTTTATAAATTTATGTTCCTTTTTTATGCTATCTTTTTAAAAGAAAATGCAGATAGCAGTTAAAGTGATTGAGGATGAAGTGAATAGGCTTTGGGTTTGTAGAGCTCAGTCGGTAGAGTGGTCGCCTACCTAGCATCCGTGAACTAGGGATTGTAGTTCAATCTAGAATACCATGTAGGCAGGTTTGAAGCCAGCCTGACTTACATATTACTAATCTCCAAAAAAGTGAAAGATTGAATGTATAAGCTACTGACCACTATCTTATGACCAATATGGTGCAGCAGTATCTTTTTACATATTGACTCAAAACATACTAAGACATCTCTTAATTAAGACAGACAGAATGTCCATAACATGTTTATTCATAATAATAACTTAAAAACTTCAAGGAGTCTTAACAGAGTAGAACGTATCGATAGGTTTGTTTCCATTCAAGCAATAGAATACTATTTTAGTGCTTAACACTAAAGAAGCTAATTACTGGTGAATGCAGTAGTGGACACATGAATCCCAGTACCATGTATTTTAAATAGGAGACAAACTAAAAATAATTCAGTACATATGATCTCCATTGCATTAACTTTTAGATCACAGAAAACAAGAAATAAAACTAGTAACTTTTTCATGATATATTTTTTTTTACATTTACTTATTTTATCTATCTATCTATCTATCTATCTATCTATCTATCTATCTATCTATCTATCTATCTATCTAGTATTTTGCCTGTATATCATTATGTGTACCATGTTTATGCCTCCTGTCCATGGAAAATGGGTTCCCTGGAACTATAGTAACAGATGCTTGTGAGCCACCTTCTTGGTGCTGAGAACTGAATTCAGGTTCCTTGTAAGAACAACCATTGCCCTTAACTGCTGAGCCATTTCTCCAAAGCCCAAATCCTGGTTTTGTGTAGGAGAGGAAGACTGGACTGGGGTACCGTGGACACTACAGAGCTTATGGGACATTGAGCCAGTGCATATGCACCTGGAATCCAAAAGTTCACCCCTGCTCCATTCTGCATGCATACATTTGAACTAAATAAAATAAGAGTGGGGACAGTTGAACACAGCACACTTGTTTTTCTAGCATCCCGCTTACTGACAGAACTAATCATCGTGTAGATGGCAGTGACTCACACACATCTTGGACATCTTTGTAAATCCTGTCACCTGAAATGATTTGATCAGGTTTCAAGGTAATTTCTAACCATTTGTCTCAGTAAAATATAAAAGAAGGTTGCCCTTGGTGTTCTGAGAAAAACTTAGGAATGGAGGAGGGTAGAAATGGGTCATACTGCACTGAGTAAGTGACTATTGTTTCATGAAGGTCCAGTATAAGTGGACAGCTACATGGCAAATCAAATAGAGCCCATTGCTGGAACATCTGTCAGACCATATGCTTTGGCTTCAGGTTCTGTGTAAAACCTAAAATGCTGATGACTCCATCCATCATCACAGGGTTTGGCAGGCATTCCTCGTTGAATTGGGCAGAGAAATTCAACACTGGATTTATGGAATGGAGCGAAATGCGTGGGTAGGTTTGGTGGCACCATTTGTTTTGGTGAGTTGAAATGAGGCTGTGTAGTGTGTTACTGGTAATCTTAGGCAGACCGCAGACAGAGCCGTGGCAATTGGGCCAATCTGTCAGGAATCGCCCCAGGCACTGGCCTGGTGCCTCTTCAGTGGGCCTGCCAAAGCTAGAGAGTCAGCCACTGCTTCGCCCTTGGTGAGGCATATTGCTGCTAATGTCGCGCGATACACTGAGTTTTTCAGCCAAAGGAAATGTCATTCCTTATGGAGCAACAGATAATTTAGGCAATGGCTTGAGAGTAGTAACTGGAGAGTGAAATTAGTAAAATGAGATGCAAATTGCTCTGAAAAACAACCAGAGAGAGGCTGACCTCTTCAAGTCCCAGCTGTTGCCAGATGTGAGTCAATAAAAGTGGTGGATCTGAAACTTCTGATCATGCAGTCCTTAGTCTACTCAGTTGCCACAACCGCGTCCCTGTACTGCACACGGACTATGTGTAAATGAAAATATGAAACTTGAGTTTTAGAAAATTGAGGGATCACAGTGAAAACTCTTCCCCTGACCAAATACACCTCAGCCCTATCCAAATGCCACTTTGCCTTCAGCACCTTGCAAAACTCCCACACCAAAGCACTGTCACAGGTTCGTTCTCCACTGTCCTAGGAAGCAGTTGTAATTTGTAGCATGTCGTATTTCTAAGAATTTTACTGTTTATGATAGATGCTCTTTTGCTTAGAGAAAATATCTTGAATTTTTGCATTTATTATAACAAAGATGGAAAGTTTCCTGAGGAAGTTAATCTATATCTTGACAGGATAGTTTATATTAGAAATTTCATCAAAAATTAACTTGAAGGGTATTTTTCAAAGCTAACGTGATGTTATTTCATGGCCAGTTCACATTGATGCCATAAAAAGTTTGAAAAAAAATAGAAAGAAATGCAATATAATAAAAGCTATCCGGTTGTCAGAACTTCTAAACTTCCGACGTTTGTAGTTAAAATTGTCTCTGAAAAAAGTCTTCAGTGGATCTGAAATACTAGAGTAACAAAGACAGCATGTACTTATCAAGACAGGAAGTAAATGTGAAAAACTGAGGTCACGATGGTCAAATGGACAGCATACACAAATGGTTCTGGAAGTTTACAGAAGATGAAATGAAATATGTAAAATCTCTGATTTTAGGGATTAATACAAGCACGGTATAATTTGCTATTTATATATTTCTGAAGAGCAATAATCTGGTCTTAAGTTTTAAAGCTTTGTGTTCAATCACATAAGCTGATTTGAATTCTGAGCCCTGTAATTGTGGGCTGCTGAGCCCTCAACAAGCTGCTGGAAGGTAGTAAGAGCACAGAGGTCCAGGCGTGTTACAGGCTGTTCATGCTGGAGAGCATTCACGCATAAGGCTGCATTTTTAACTAGGGCCTTTTAACCTGGAGGGATGATTGAGCGAGGGATCATAGAAACACCTATCATTTCAGAGAGGCAAGCAAGCAGTGAAGACTGGGTTATTTGGGGGTGTCATTAGAGAAACCTTGGCTGAGAGCAGGAAGTCAGCACACAGTGGACCCGAGGAAAGGAAGAGCTGTGGGTGATGGCTGTCACTGCCGGGTCAGAAGGCAGAATGCAAGCGTTTCGTTGTACGAAGTGAGGCGGCAGTTTAAGGAGGATCTCATGGAGAGGTCACCATGAGCAAAAGCGATAAATAAAGTGAACAGCGGGGCTGGGGCCTGGGCATGGACAGAACTGGAAGCAGCAGCGGCTGCTGTTGGCAGGACCGACCTCAGGCAATAAAGGACTCAGAATGGGCAGTGTGTTCACACTGGGAAATCTGCGGGAAGCACAGATTAAAGAAGACAAATGGGTTTGGATCTGGTGGGTAGCAGTTAACAGAGTTTGAGGAAATGTGAACGCTGCACAGTATAATTCTCCAAGCCTCAAGGCTTAACTTTCATAATCAGTTTCTTTCTCCTTTTCTGGCTTGAACTAACTCATCTCTAGAACCATTGATCACTTTCATTCTTTTTCTGCCTTCATAATTGAATATAAACAATCTTAAATTAGAGTAAAGTGTCACGCATCCCAATGGATTATGGGTCTTTAACCACAGTAAACTTTGCTAGGACAATTTGAGGCTTGTGGCCAGATCAGGCCTCTGGTGTTCCTCCTATTGCCCATGAGGATGATAATTTTTTTTTTTTTTAAAAACTCCTGCTGCCTCTCATTCTGGATGCTTCTGAATCTGTGGTCTCAGAACAGGAGTAAGAATAGTTCAGATCTTGTCTTTCTTACTGTCCTAACTTCTTGTTGCCTACTCTTGACCTGAACTGACAGATGGACTCTAGCCTGCTATTTAATTCTAATTGTCTCTGTGGACTGTCATTAAAGGACGGTGATTGTTCTGCTCCACCCTACAGGCCTTGTACATCCTAGTAGCTATCATGTTATAAAGCCTGATGTTTTTCTCTTGGGCTGTTTGATTATTAAAGATCACATGCTGTCGTCTGCCTTCCTGTCTTTGGATAAAGCATTTGGCGTGTAGATCTTAAAATAAGTTCACTAACCATTTATCATGGTTCTGGAAGTTTGTCTTTTGATATTTTAGCATCGTGGATATGTGTCCGTGTGTGCTCGTGTGTGCCCTTACTGGGGGTGCTAGAAAGTTTCATCATGTGCAGATTTGGGGGTATAACTACTCCTTTTGCATTTGATGCTTTCTTTCTGATGTTCAAAGCTTCACAGATAGAGTGGATTTTATTTAAAAAAAAAATAGTTATATAACTGAGGCGAAATGTCTACAAATTACATCAAGTATTATAATTGAATAATGTGCAGCATATGTTTTACTTCCTTATCACCTCCAAGATTCCTTCTTATCAAAGTTGGTAAATAATTATCATGATTATGCATGAGCATAGCACCCATGCAATAGGTGTGGAGAGTCCCTCTCAGACTAGTTTCCTGCCAGGCATGTCACAGCTTCCCAGTAAGCCACTGTGATGTGTATCACATCAGACTTTGACAAAAAAATTTCCTTGGGAAATTGTGATAATCTCTTCCTTCATTTTTGACTCCTTTTTTTTTTTTTGTACTTAAAAGTTGAATATTTTTAAAAATTAGCATTCAAAGTAATATATTTCATTGTGTTATTTTCATACATAATTTATATTTGTTGATTCTCTTGATAGAAAAAGCAGATCAATAAGTAGATCTAATATTTATGAGATCATTTTATAATACAATAAAATATACCTAGTGAAAGCTGCCCCAATTAAAGAATATTATGGCTCTAGGTATGTGTGTGTGTGTGTGTGTGTGTGTGAGAGAGAGAGAGAGAGAGAGAGAGAGAATGCTGTATGTGTTTGTGTTTTTGTGCAGTTTAGGACAGACTTCTCCAGCCATCACTGTCATGACATTGAAATATGTCCCTGCTCACTGCAGTGTAGTTTTAGCGATTTAAAACAAATAAACGTTTTAATCCTTACTTTGCTTGCTTTCTTTTCCTCACTGTTTATCTATTGAAGATTCTTACACCTTTAAAAATCTCATTTCCTAGTCTATTTTGCCGATTGTTTGCTTGAGCTGACTTCAGGTCAACATAAATGGCTCCATTTGCTCTGTATTTCTCAGGAATTTGCAGCCAGGTCTGGGGTCAAACTTGACCCTTTGGTCACAGTGTAAAGTGGTAACTGGTCTGATAGCAAAGGTTCAAATGGTCCCATCTTTCTTCATCTTAGCACTGCTAGTCCTTAATGCCCTTAATTCTTTGAATTGAAAATTGTTGACTTTTTTTCTTCATGCTTGCATTTATTTCTTTTCTGTAATTTTGTGTGATTTGCCTATTTTTAAAAAGAACACACAATGTAATATGTTGCAGTATGTTATTTTCAAATATAACTTGTTTCTGTTGATTCCCCATTGTTCTTCTCTGTCCCTTTGCACTCCCTGCCCCCCATATGCCTCTCTGCTTTCTTGTAACATGTTTCTAAAATACTTCCATCACACAGACCATGATGGTTAATCTCAGCTTCAGTTTGATGAGCTATGGAAACACCCATGGAATGCTCCTGCAATCTTGGTTTCATTTGTTAGATCTCAGTACAGCAAGTTGATGCTTTGCTGTCCCCTGTTCTTTCAGTATTGTTTTGCACTCCTGGATTTAAAAATATGTCATGGTCTCAGAATTCACTGGCTTCTGTTTATTAAGCAGCACCTCTCTAGTCCTTGGCCCATAGGAGCCCATGTTAGCTCCTGGGTTTTCTTACCCTGACTTCAATCGTCTTGTCAGTTTCCTTGCTTCTGGCTTTTGTGAGATGTTCCAAATTCCTGTCAATCAGGAATCAGTCTCTCTCCCATGGTGTCATGTTTTGTTTTTTAATTGATAAAATGCGTATCAATGAAATAATCTAGTGGCTGAGGGATTTTCCCTGCTAGACCTTTCCAATGAGAAACATGCACACTTATATAGGCGAGCACACACCCACACACACACACCCCTATATAAAGGCCAAGAATGTTTCCAAAATTCATATTGATTTTTCAAATTCAAGTCTAAAGATTTTTTTTTTTTTTTACTTAGTGTTTTCTCTGTTGCTTTTTATTTATCACCTATAGCTTTTATATGTTTGTTGTGTTGGATTTGAGACAGGGTTCAGGTTGCAGTGCCGCTCAGGGCAGCCTAAAATTTTATTGTTCCACTATATAGTTGAGAATGACCTTGGGGTCTCTCCTTGTTGATTCTGAAGCACCATGTCTTTGACATGGCCTGTGGAAGAACCTTCATATGCTGGCATCATACTCCTGCCACAGATAAGAAATCACTCTGTTCCAAGAACCCTTCAGTAGCCATCTTAGTGACCATGAGCAAGTCTACACAGCCAGCTGAGCAATGGTGGCAGTGGAAGGATTCAGGCATTGGAAGCCCCACCAAATCACTTTCTGCTTCACACTATGATAATAATTTTCATTTATCCCATAAAAATCAGGATCACAAATCTTTCTCCAGGTTCAGAAAAGCCTCAGGTTTCTTCTTCAGACCTTTTTCTTGCGTGTGTGCATCTTCTCCGTTGATACTTTTCAATGCTGTGAGTTTCAGAAATTGAGTGGAGAACACAAAGTCAGCCCAGTGGCTTATGCTTTCTTCCAGCAGCATAGTGATCAGTGGAGAACACAAAGTCAGCCCAGTGGTTTATGCTTCCTTCCAGCAGCATAGTTAGTGATCAGTGCTCAGCAGCAAACAATGAGTCATTGGACCAGAGCTCTAATGAAACCGAGAAACAGAAGCCTTGGGGTCATCAGCCTGGGTTTGTTACTTAGTACTTGTACTTACAGGCTATATGTCTCATTTCTCATGTTTGTGGATCCTGATTTAATGGTACAAATGGAAATTGGTATCATCGTAGGTTAATATAAAAGAAAAATAACAAAACCAAAATAGTCGTTGGTGTAGTGCCAGGTATTTGGTGCTTATTTAATGATTATTGAAAAGAAACTGATATAATGCTAAAATAATAATAATTATTATTATTATTATATTATTGGAAAAGATATTTGCACTAATCAATTACATATTCTGTGAGTTCTTTAAAAGCATATACATTTTATAGATACATATCCATACAGTAATAAAAGCAAATACAAAAATAAGTCATATCTGCTTCATGATACCCATCCTTGATGGCCTCACTGTGTCCAAGTCATGGTATATGTGAAATGAGAAAAGTTTGTTGTTAGCGAAGTGTTGGTGTCCTTAAAACATGAAGCTTTTTTCATACATCTTAAAGATGATATATTAATCAGTGTTCTCTTGCTGTGAAGAGACATCATGACCCCACCAACTCTTATAAAATAAAGCATTTAACTGGGGCTGGCTTACAGTTTCAGAGTTTTAGTCTATTTTTCTCCTGGTGTTGAGCATTGGGCATGCAGACAGACATGGTACTGGAGAAGTTGCTGAGAGTTCTCCATCTGAATCTGCAAGCAGCAGAAGAGACACTGGGACTGGCTTGGGCTTTTAAACCCCAAAGGCCACCATGGTGACAAACTTTCTTCAACAAGGCCCCACCTCCTAATCCCTCTCAATGCTACACCCTATTGACTAAGCACTCAAGTATATGGCCCTAAAGGGGGCCATTCTTATTCAAACCACCACATCTATTTTCAGGACTATTAGAGTACACAAAAATAAAACCACATTTATTGAATTATTAAAGTTATTAAAGAGTTATTAAAGACTCCAATTACCAAAGTCAGTTAATATGTTCTAATAAAACTTTTGTGACATTTATGATATTTGTAATATTGCCCTCAGGGAAAAGAAGTGAAAAGTCTATAGAATAGTATTAAAGTGGGAAACTGAGCCAGAGAGAACTGAAGCAGGCCTTGTTCAAATACGTAGACAAATGAGCAGAAAGTGAGGTGTCAGTGAAAGACTGGATGACTGAAAAATTGGAGAAAGGATTGCATGGATACAGGCTGGCAGTGGTACATGCCTTTAAGCCCAGCACTCTGGCGGCAGAAGCAGTTTGGTCTCTCTGACTTTTAGGCCAGCCTGGGTTTACGGAGCTAGTTCCAGGACAACTTGCGCTACACAATAAAAGCTTGTGTCAAAAAAAAAAAAAACAAGAAAAAAAAAGTTGCACTGAAAATTGTGATTCATGAGGAAAATATAGTGCTGGCGCTGGTCTTATATGATACTAAAGAATGCTGTGAGGTGCATCAGAGATTCCAGAACAAATTTGGAGGTGACTGAGAATTCTCACAGGGCTCTTAGGGTAATTGGGTCTGTGATGGTCCCTAGAGATGTGATTGCTGCTGGATGGGAGAGTTACTTGCCTGAATCTTGCCAGTTTTTTTTTTTTTTTCTGAAGGAGCCTTAAAGACGCTAAAAGAAAATGCCCTCCTTTGAGAGAGCAAGAGGAATGTGAAAGTTCTAGCACCAGTTGATGAGGGAGCATAGTACAGGTGCACAGTAGGCCTTCCAACAGCAAAGGATTCTGAAAAGCAGTGTTGAGACTTGAAGGGAGGGGTGTACATCTGAGCAGGAGTCTCAGGGAGGCAGGATGGACAGTAAGACCAGTTCTCCAGAAGCAATGCGAGTAACTGGCAAAAAACAAAGGCAGCAAACACTATGGGCCTTGCTAGAGAATAAGTGAGAGGAGAAAAGGGTAGGCTCTTGGGAGAGGAGTGCTGAGTCATGCCTGTCTTCCAGTTAGATTACCACATAAAGAGGATGTGCTAATTGAAAAGAAAGTGCATCTGAGATTTGCATACGTAATGACTGTTTTTGTTTGTGTGAGTTGTGGAGAGAGAAAGAATTTAGGCTGATTTTTCTGGGTTTATATTCCAGGGATTTTTGAATATAAGTTGTTATTTCTTTCCTTTATTTAATTGAAAATAAACATTTGTACAGTATATTCTGATCACTGTTTCCCCTCCTTCATCTCTTCCTAGGTCCTTTCTACCTCTTTAAACTTACAACTCCATACCTTCTTTCTCTCTTTCTTTTTAGAAAACATACAGGTCAGTAACAAAACAACCAGAATAAAAGAAAACAAAAAGAGAGACAAAGAAACAAACAAATGAAAGGAAAAAAAAAAGCATGAGAAACCAGTATCTATGCAGAGAAACACACACAAAAGCACAAAATCAGAAGCCATAGTAGATAAGACAAGTAAGGTAAACAGGGAAACAAACAAAAATGCCCCTACAAATCATTAGACAAAACATCTCAAAAATGCCACTGAGTCCAACTAGGGTTGATCTTCTGCTGCTGCTCGGTGTGGGGCTTCGTTACCTGTGGTTTCTATACCCAGTGAGATTCCCTTGGTGAGAAACTACTTCTTTTCAGGGGAGCTGTCAATTGGAAATAGCTTTTAAGTTTGGGAAGGAGGATTGTGACCACTTCTCCTCTCAGCCCTGGGAGGGTCCCTGAGTGACTTAGACATGCTTAGGCCCTGTGCATGCTGCCAAAATCTGAGTTCGTATGTGAGTGAGTCCTATTTGTCAGGAAGGCGCTGATTCCTTGCTGTCTTCTTTTCCCACTGGCTCTTAACAATGTCTTCCACTGGGCTCCCTGAGCACTGAGATCAGAAATTTGATCGAGGCAACCCATTTAGGAATGAGTGGTTTCAAGGTCTTTTACTCTGCATGTTTTCCAGTTTTAGGTCTCTTTGTTACTTCCTATCTCCTTCAGAGAGACACTTCTCTGATGCTGGCTGAGCAAGACACTGATCTATGGGTATAGCAGAATGACATGAGGAGATATTTTATTGCTATGGGTTTTTTTTTTTTTGTTTAGTTTTGTTTTGTTTTTTTTCAGAATAGTATTTGGTTTTTCCCTGGTTCCATGACCTATCTAGGCTTAGGTTCTTGGCCACCTAAGCAGTGTAAGGCACGGGTTCCATGTCATGCAGTAGGCCTTATGGTTGTTGGTTGCTCCCACACCTTTTGCGCCATGATATGTTGCATCAACATATCATGTATCCACAGAAGCATTGCAGATGGTTTATAGCTGGGTTGGTGTTTAACTTTCTCCTCTGGTAGTGTGTGGAGTACCTTCCAGTAACATGAACAATAGTGAGTATGTATGAAGGCTCTAGTGAGGTATCAGCTTGATTTCTCCATGTTTAATCATATATGTAGGTTTTGTCTACCTTTAGCAATAAGTTCTTAGCATCAGTTTGTAGAGATGAACTAATAGCTTTGGCCTGAGTCCTTTGTGTTTTCTGGGTTTCCTTTGGACAACAACTCAGTTAGATGTAACCCATGCACCGAAGGTTTTGTTCGGTGGTGAGCACACTGGGGCTTTGTCTCCCTTGTGGTTTTTTTTTTTTTTTTTTTTTTTTTTTTTGGTGATTTACGTTTCTTTCATAAAATTTTTCTGGAAAAGGGGTTTTTCATACACAATTCATGGAATCATTGGGTCAGGGGAGAATTAACAAAATTATGAATGAAAAAAGTAAAAGCATAAGACTTAAGTGTACCTATAATGTCATGATCACAGATAATGTATTTCATAATATTGATATGCATAATTTCAGGTTTTGAGACATGTGAGTCAAGAAACTGTAGGCACTAGTGTTTTAAACTCGACTTTATTTGGGGTTTCTTAAGCCTCTACCTCCCTTCCAATCCTCAATCTAGGTAGGAGAGAAAGAAGATTAGAAGGGGAAGGGAACTTAGACCTCTTTAGACTTAGTTCTGGCTGGTTAAGGTCATTGGGGTCTTTGGAAAAATACTGATTGCCGTCATCAGGATATCGAGCAGTCCAGTAACAGCAATGACAAACGCAGTTGGCAGCCTTTTTCGTCCTCTGTCTGTCTCCTAGAAGCCCCTTCCTTTCTCTGGGCTCTGGTACTCTCCCAGCGTTTTCAGAGAGGCAATGACCACGCCCTTCTCTAAGCCGCAGCAGGCAGTTATCAGCTGTGGATAGACTAAGGCAGTCCCATAGCCCACACTTGGCATCAAAACAAACACCTGCTTACATAACATAACTGAGTTTCTAAAGAAACCAAAACTTTCACTACAAGAAACAGTGTAGTTTAGGACTTAGGACTTAGGAAGTTTTTGGACTCTGCCTTTGACCTCTTCTCATCCCCACAAGGAAACAGGATAAAGAAAATAAAGGCAACATGCCGACTCTTTTGTAATATACAGACGCTCACAAAAACATTTCAAAATGGGCTTCATTTCCACTCTAATAGAAGTATATATTTGTTGTGTGTTATACCTTCCATTTGTTTAAGGTCCGTTCTCCCCTCCCTCCCTCCACCCTTCCTCTGTCCCTCCTCACCTCCATTTTCTTTTGTAAATGTATGTATATATTACCAGCTAGTGGGATATGGCAACCATTGACTGCTCAATAATTGTTACTTTCCAAAAACTTTGAGAGGCTGTGATAGTACATGGGAAATTGTTGCCCACACCGACAGTTTCTGTCTGAGCAGTGAATAAATGGCATCAGCAGCACCCTGTGAAGATTAAGGCACTAGTTCTTGCACTTTGTACCGGCTCAGTTCCGTACCCAGTTTATTTCCTTAAGCGATGCTTCGCAGTTGAAGAAAGAGCAAAACTCTGACAGGATTAGATCTTCCTGCATTTGACCATTGCAAACTATGGCGAAGTCAATATCCCCAGACATTTTCCCAATCACCCATACCACAATGATTCAACAGTAGAAATGTAGAAGAGGAATTGTTGCAGTTTGTCCATTTCCCACCATTTGTGTTTTCTTTCTCTTATTTGTTGGTGTTTTGTAACTTAGGATGGATGGCCTTGCCCTTCTGGTCCTCCTCCATTGGTTGCAAATGTGCACACCTATGGCTGGTTTATGTCGTGCTGGGATCAAAACCAGGCCTTACTAGTGCTACCAGTTCTCTACCTACTATGCTGTCCCGCTAGCTTGTTCTCCATCTTTCTAACTAGTAACCATTTTTATAAATCACTTTTAGCATAGAAAGTCACCAGTAGTTCCATTACCTACATGTAGCCCTTTGAAATTATATTTCATATGCCATAGATACTTAGAATTGTACCAATAGGAAATGAGCCCGAGTTTCCAACTAATTTGTTCTCATAGAGCTCTTCTTTGACACTTGTCTATCTTTGACATGCAGAATTTTAAAACTTTGAATGGATAGGTGCTTCCATTTTTCTTACACATAGCTTCTTATCTTTTTATAGCCTGCCTAGTTTTTGACTGGCTGTTATTTTTTTAATCAATTTTCTTATTGAACTATAGAATATCTTTACATATTCTAGCTGTTTATCTTTGGGTGGTTATATTTTTTTGACATATATCTCATCACAGTCTATGCTATCCTTACTTTATTTATGATGTGTTTTAACATATAGAAGTTATAAATTTTATTATAGTTGGAAGTTACCATTATCTCTTATAGTATATGCTTATTGGTTTTGTATGATACCATTATATCATAAACATGTTTCTTATTTTTTCATTTTCAAAGTTGACGGGTATGCTTTGAACATTTAGGCTTTCTTTTTTTATTACTTCTTTAAACAGTATAAATCGGGTGGCATTAATGCCAAAGGGATAGCCAAAAGGATAGCCTTTTGCCAAGAGCACAGATTTAGAGAGGACTGAATCGTCAATCAGTATTTTATTGTCATTGTGGCCAGTCCATGCTGTATATATATTTGGAGTAAGGATGCAAAAGGCATGGTCTTCATCTCCTTGGGGATGACTTTCACATAGCGTGTGCTACACAGTTTGGTCGTACCACCAGTAAGACCCATAAAGTTCTTTGCCTATAGTGGGACCATGGTATGGGACCATGCTTTATCTTTTCTAGCTCCGTGGCTCTTTTGGTAATGTGTGTATTTAGCTGTAACAATTTTATGGAAAACTGAGAACAGAGAATCAACCGTATGTCCTATAAAGGATTCCAGTATTATTTCCTTCCTCTGATTACATGACAAAGGTAAAAATTTGTGGGGCTACCCAGGCGTCTTCCATGCAGTTTAGCAACTAGAATAATTCATCACAGATATTGCTTGCCAAGATACTTTAGATTTATGGCGTGGTGAACAGCCTGTTTCTCAAGATTGGTTTCTGTTTGCAGAGACGAAATGGAGAAGACATACCCGTAGCCCAGACTAAGAACATCAATCACAGAAGATTTGCTGCCTCTTTCAGATTGCAAGAAGTGACAAAAACTGACCAGGATCTGTACCGCTGCGTAACTCAGTCAGAACGAGGTTCTGGGGTCTCCAATTTTGCTCAGCTTATTGTGAGAGGTAACACTTTTGCTTCATGAAATTGCATGTCTTTATTGGAACTAAGCAAGTCTGTTGACACGTGATTGGTTTTTTTTCTTTTTTTTGTGATTGGTTTTTAAGCCACAGTATTCTTAATTTCAAGTCAAGATTCCATGTTGTTATCAAAATTCTGAGAGTGTCAAGTAAAGTGGAAACAAGTTTTTTAAGATTTTCAGTTAGTTTTTCCACCATTGTCTTATTAAATGATATCTTATTTTACCAAGTTTAATATGGTGAAACGTACAGTATTTTCTTCCATATCACCGTATAGTTCTCATAAACTTGAGAAATGTTCCCTCCTGTTGCTGAAATTCTGTAGCTGATAATACAGGGCTTTATTCCAAGGAATGTTGTAACAACAAGGTCACAGTAAACACTCTATTTCACATAGACCTGTAAACATTATCAATACCAATCTTGTATAGTAAATATTTAGTAATGCTGGTCCTTTACCAAATCATAGGAAGTTAGGACCAGTTTTTCCTAATATTCTTAGATGCTAAAGTTATTAGAAAACATGAGAGCTTGTCATGTCAGATATGTTTATTATGAATTCAGGGAAAATATAGGCAAGGTCAAGATATACATTAACTATTAAAACTTTGCAAGTTCTTATTTTATCTCAGACTGTGATTTATGTCACTGGAATGCAGTGTAGAGAGAATACAGAGATCCTTTTAACATGGTCCTTATAGTGTGTACCTTACTGGGAATCTTATACATATTAGTAAACATATACCGTATGTGATTGTGACATGTGTTGGGTAAAGGTTACCCTTTTTTTATTATTTGAATTTTTTATTTTTTAAATTTTTTTATATTAATTACAGGTTATTTACTTTGTATCCCTGCTGTATCCCTCTACCTCATTCTCTCCCAATCCCACCCTCACTCCCTCATCTCCTCCCTGCCCCTCTCTAAGTCCACTGATAGGGGAGGTCCTCCTCCCCTTCCATCTGACCCTAGTTTATGAGGTCTCATCAGGACTGGCTCCTCTGTGGCCTAGGAAGGCTGCTCCTCTCTCAGTGGGGCTTGGGGTGGGGGGGTCAAAGATCAAAGAGCCAGCCACTGAGTTCATGTCAGACAGTCCCTGTTCCCCTTACTATGGAACCCACTTGGATACTGAGGTGCCATGGGCTACATCCAAGCAGGGGTTCTAGGTTATATCCATGCATGGTCCTTGGTTGAACAATCAGTCTCAGAAAAGACCCCTGTGGCCAGATATATTTGGTCTTTGTGACGCTCCCATCCTCTCCAGGTCTTATGAACTCCCTCTTCTTTCATAAGATTCCCTGCACTCTGCCCAAGGTTTGGGTATGAGTCTCAACATCTGCTTTGATACACTGCTAAGTAGAGTCTTTCAGAGACCCTCTATGGTAGGCTCCTTCCTGTCCTGTTTCTTGTTTTTCTCCTACTTCCAATTCCATTCCATTTGTCTTTCTAAGTGAGGATTGATAATCTTACCCTGGGACCTCCTTCTTGTTTAGCTTCTTTAGGTGAACAGATTTTAGTATGTTTATCTTATAGGTCTAATATCCACTTACAAGTGAGTATATACCATGTGTGTCTTTCTGCTTCTGAGACACCTCACTCAGGATGATCTTTTTCTAGTTCCCACCATTTGCCTGCAAATTTCATGATTTCCTTGTTTTTAATTGCTGAGTAGTATTCCATTGGGTAAATGTACTGCAATTTCTGTATCCATTCCTCAATTGAGGGACATCTGGGTTGTTACCAGATTCTGGCTATTATGAATAAAGCTGCTACAAACATGTTTGTACAAATGCTTTCTCAGACAATTAGGAATAGTGCTGTCTCAAGATCCAGCTATAACACTCTTAGGCATATATCCAAAAGATGCTCAAGTACACAAGAAGGACATTTAAAGGTTACCCTTTTCATGATAGTGGTTTCATAGTGTCTTGGAATAGATGACAAGTGGAATGAGGTTGTTTTAGTTTTATGAAATTTTAGAAGCAAAGTAGCTTTTTGAGCTAGATATCAGATATATCAGTATTGATACATATGAAAATAACGACAAGTCGTGTAAACGTTATTACGGAGACATTTGGCCAACCTCATAAAAACTGAGCCTGAGACTTTGCAGAGTAATAGGGGAGCCATCTGTGAATGAGTCTTCTCTGAGTTAGGGAAATGCAGGATGAGAAAAAAACTTCTAAAGAGTCAGGTATGAAGGAGAATACATTGGATAAAAGATACCTATAGGGGCCAGAGAGATTACCCTGTGGTAGGGAGCATATCGCTCTGTTACAGGACCCGAGTTCAACACTCACCGCATGTTCTTACCAATACCTGTAATGTAAGCTTCAGGGGATCCAACCACGTCTTACCTCCTTGGGTAACCCCTCTCACATGCAAATACCCTCACACAGGTACACATTTATGCAGAAATAAATCTCAAAAAAACCCAAAACAAACAAAGAAACAAACAAAAACCAGAAACACCAAGAGGCAGAAATCATAGCCACGGCCCAGGGACTGTAAAGAAACACGAGATATTTGCATATTCAATTACTCTGTTTTATAATGCTTGATGATGAATGGTTGTTAGAAGCACTCTTTGAAGATGTACTTGATTCTCACAGACAGTTTTTAATAATTACAGACGGAACGAGATTGAGATTTATAACATCCCCAAACCACCATATAATATTGCTCGATAGAGCCACACACACACCCATGCTCCCTTGCTCTTGGCGATGAGTTCGTTCTTTACCACGTCAGGTTTCTCTAGCACTCACATTACAGACTAATCCTCTTCCATCTTTTTCATACTCCGGAGAGATCCAGTAGCTCATTAAAAATCAAACAAGAGTTGGTCTTTGTAGGATGAATACGCCTTTGTCTTAACGTAACATGACTGGTAACTATATTGTCTCATCCCACCTGTGCAGGTTCATAAAACTACAGACCCTTTTAGTAAAGAGCAAGAAAATATCACGCTCTTTTACAGCCTGGCTCAGAACCATAATGTGCTACACATTCACATCGATGAGTGCTTACTCACTTGTGTCGACCACATTTCAGCCCCTCTCCTGTGAGTCTAATTTCCGCGGTATTGAAGTATTGAGCACCGTTGCTCAATACTTTTGTATGGGTTTGACTCTGAAGGCACAGATGCGCTTGGGCATGCTTTAGGTACTTCAGGCGCTGTGTTTGCAGGATGGTAGTCTGTTGTTGAAGCACCACGTGCATTACATCTTCCCAGTCCTGTGTACTGTGTAATATACCGCCTTAAGGAAATGATTCCTTAGAGTGGTTGGTGCTCTTAAGAGTGTTTTTGGATACTCTAACTACTATAGCACACATCGTTAAATATATGATACAATAGAGACATATAAGTGTCTGTACACGTGTACACACACACACACACACACACACACACACACACACACACGCACACACATAGCTACGTAGACACTTCTTGAGGGGCCTACACCTGATGTACCTGATGTTTGTATAAACATGTCTTTTATACAGATAGGCTATACCTATCAATGGACACTTTCTCTGACTTATTAAAAACGACTAGGTAGTCATGATAAGATCCTCTCTATTTTTTTTTTTGTTTCATTTGCTTGCTTTTGGCAATACTAGATATGAAATCCAGGTGGTAGTATATGATTTTTAGGCATTCACAGACTCATTTGTACCCGCGTTCCCTGTTGCTTAATTTGCAAGCATATCTGTACCATTTTACTGAGGGTCAGTTTTCCGGAGTTGGTGACAAATACGTTATGTTAACAGCAGTTAAAAACAAGCCTTAAATTCCACAAAATTTACTTCTTTAAAATATAAAGCAGTTCTACTTATTACTCACTGTAACTTAGAATTTTTGTTAATGAATGTGTTAAAGTGCCATAGTGCTTTCGATGTGTTAGCTGGACGTTTGCTAACTTTATAAGTATCCATTTTGATACTTTCGATAGTTTTACTTATTTCCAACATATTTTAGGAGCTGTGCCTAATATTTGCAGGTCATCTTTTTGCTTGTCATTTTATCTGTGAACTAATATCTGAGAGGAATAAATTTTCTTATTTGTCCAGATAACCACAGAAAAATAAAAATAAGTATTTCTAACCAAAACCTTCTCCTTGGGGGTCAGTTTTCCTGACTGCTAACCAGAACCCTTCCTCCCAGGTGTCAGCTGTCCCGGTACTAAAACAATGAGGAAAATTAGCTGTGGTGACAGGTCCTATCTCTCTGTGGCAGGTTTAAAACTGATGTCCTGCTACATGGACACAAAAGATGGTAATTTTAAAAGAAATTTTTGGGGCAGTGATATGAATAGTCTTTAATGAGAACTGGCATAGTGTTGCCTGTTGTCAAACATGACCCATGGGTAAGAGTTTATTAGTGCATTTTCTCTTAAACGCGAAGTGACAGGGCATTGCTTTAGGCTTTCCTTTTTTTCCCTCCCCTTGTTTGCTGTAAGTGAAATGTTTACTGCTAAGTCCTCATGCTGAAGAGTATCGATCTATGTGTTCCCGGAGCCACGGGAATAGCCGAGTGGGTATGGTGAACGGAATGGAATTTACTTTGTCATAACTCTAGCCCTGCTTCCAGACCGTTCTGAGTAACGATACCATCGACAGCTCGTGCTGCAGCCGGTCTTTATTGACAAAGAAGCCTTTGCACATCGCAGACTGAGAAGAGGCTTTTTTTGTTCAGGGAAGCTACGCGTTTGAGGAGTGCTGCCTGGGCAGTGCGCGGGAGTGGCGTTTGCCAGCCCCACGGCGAAAGCCAGGCTGCGTGCATGGCGCTGTGGTGGTTGCTGCGCTCCTTCGCTGCCTCCTATTTGAACTTCTTCCTGTCATATCAGTTTCCATCTGTCCAAATGACGACCCACCAAGCAGTTACAGAAAATTCTTTTACATTTGCATTGCAACTTTTTATGATCTGCGTCTACATTTTACTTTTTTTTCCTGTTATTTTGGGAAAGAGCCTCATACACCTCTGGCCACTCTTTACCTCTTTTTTTTTTTTTTTTGGTTCTCCAACCCTCGAATCCTAAGTGATTGGATCACAGACATCTACTATCATACTCGATACATATAAGCTTTTAAATGTGTTAGTCACGTTTTTGTTTTGTTTTATTTTAAAGTTGTTAATGGCTTGGTTTTTAAGTTTTGCAGTCTCGTTATTAGCCATTGCGAATTACTCTGGAAATGAAACATTTAAGTCAATACATTTATCTCTTCTTAGTGAATATGTCAACTTTAGCCCCGTTAGTGTGAATCCCATTCTCATTTACCCAAATATATTAAGTATTTGTACTTATTTTCATTGGCATTTGGAATTAGGCGATTGGTAATGGTACTGAATGTTGTTAGACACTATAAATCATATGACCCATTCATTGCTATTTTTGACTAGAGGGAGAAGAAGGCTTCAGGGCTGTTTGATCTACTCATTTAGAATGAAGGTTCTTTGAGGTTTTTCACTCTGATGTCAGTGATTTGGGATTGTTTGACAAGATCAGCCCTCCTCCCAGTCAGCTGATCCCAGCACCATTAAACGTTCTCTGATGCCGTCCAGTCCACTGGGACTATGAATAGAGCAGTGCAGGAGGGCAGAACAAAGACAAAGGTTATAGTAAGATCATAAAACTTGTTACTTCATATGCTAATTTAAAAAAAAATTTTTTTAATAAAAAAAATTAGCGGAAATGGAACGGTTATGCAACTGTTGTTACTCCTGTAGAGGACCTGGGCTCATTTCCCAGGACCCACATGGTGGCTCACAATCGTTTGTGACTGTAGTCCCAGGGGATCTGATCCCTTCTTCTGGCCTTCGTAGTCATCCGTCACACAAGCGGTCTACAGACGCACATGTAGTCAAAACACTAATACAGCTAAAATATAATAAATAAATCTAAAAGAATATTAAGAGTGGAAATGTTAGTGGGGCTGGGGGTCGTAGCCGGATGATGGAAACCAACCGGACTGTTCAGTGGATCAGGAAGGAACTTCTGTGCTCGGGGTTCCAGAGCACAAAACAGTGTATTCCAAGGTCATTTATTCATTGCGTTCAGAGAGATAACGGAGGCAACATTTCCAGCATGACCTCCAAGGACATACGGAGTTTGGAATGTGGCAGTGTTGGAGAAGGGTCTGTCTGTCCTACTACCTCAGCAGCAGTGGCCTCAGCTCACCAGAGGGACCAGAACTCACTGAGGCTCTGGTGAGATAATGGAATCACTTTTCCGTTACCATTTAGCACTCACGGAGAAAACATATCAACACGAATGCAGAGTTTGAATGGGAATGTTAAGACTATTTTTACTGTAGTTATTTGTAGTTTTGAGCTCAACTTGTTTACTTTAGCAATTAGTGTAATCATTGTGTAAACTCATTAGCTTTCTTAAAATTAACAGCGCAGTGGTTTAGTTGACGTGGAAGCAGCCGGGCTGACTGTAGATGAGGCCAGAGGATGGATGCTCTCCTCTCTCCTCCCATGGAGCTAAATGGGAAAAGCACTTTTTACAGCTCATGCCTGACTTCTCAGGTGAACTAATGGAGTTACTTTGAAGAAAAATTAATTTTGTTTTGCCCAATACTCTTTTTCTGGCTCTATGGTCTCTCTGTGCATAATAGTTTTAAAAAAATCACTTCTAAGTGTTTCATATTTTCTATTCACAGCGAAGGCATTTGGGTAGTGGAAAGAATTACTTACTAATACTTAGGCTAGCTGGTGGTTTAAAGGCCATGGAATTTCTAGCTCTAGACCCACAGCAGCCTGCTTAATGCCACACAGTATTGATTTTTAACTAGTTTTCATAGCATAGCTGTCAAACTTGTGAATTCATATGAAGATCTTTTTTTCTAATGGTGACTTGGAGAGCCCCTTTCTTTCTTATTTCAATTGTCAAAGCAGTCAACTGGTCAACTGGGCAGGAAATCTGAAGAGGTTTTTTTTTTTTTTGGAAGTTGCAATTTACGCATCTACATTTTATGAAATCTGATGAAAGTTGTGGAGCAGACCGATAAACTACATATTAATTTTGTTTCCTTCAATGCCCTTAGAAAGGCTGGAAAGGGTATAGGTCAGCAGAAACCAATCTCTCTAAGTTTAGAGTAGATTTAAAAGTTTCAGTTTAACTTTTTGGCTTTTCTACTATACCCTTGAGTCTCTGTCTCATTCCTAGTATGTACTTCTGATTTGGGCGGTTCATTGTCCAAGATGCTTGGTACATATATAATTTCCAAAGGAGGAAAAGACTATCCTTATTTCAGATTCCACGCTGTTACATAATGGAAACAGATTTGAGTAGCTTTTGTAATCAGTCAGAGGAATTTTTTTTACCCCAAATTGAAATTTTTAAAAATTGTAACAGGATTTTTGAAAAGTAAGCGGGTTTTAAATTTACTCTTACTTTATTAGAATTTAAGATTGTCATTCTCTGTTTGGCTGGGGCCTGGATCTCGGCTTGGCTTCCTGGAGAATAGGGGTTCGGTTTCTCTCAGGGGTAGCTAGAGCATTTTAAGCCAGGGAGTGGAAAAGGTTTTCCACTGTTCAGCTCTTTTGGCATGGGGTTGCAGGTGGTGATGGAAGCTCAGGCTTTTCGAAGTATATGGCCATACCAAAGTGTTATGGCTCTTGGTTATGATGTTGAGCTGAGCAGAGCAGGCTTGTGTGCAAAAGCCCCAGGCCTGATAGGCTTGCAGCCCACATACAGGCCCAGGCCCAGCTGGCCAGAGGGCAGACCCAGTGAGATGCAGCCCAGCAGAGGATAAATGACCATCTCAGATGGTCTGGAATCGAGAAAGCATGTACCTTTATTCCTGTGAAAATCAAGGGCAGTAATAGCCCTGGGCAGAAGTAGGGATTTCAGTGGTGAATGTGTTTGATTTGCTGGGTAGTGGGCATACTTAATGGTCCAATCTCAGGAAGGAAAATACAGTACTTAATTATCCTAAGTACAACTGAAGGTCACTGTTTAAGACTAAGATCTCCTTAGGAGGGTATGGCATGTCTAGTAATTCCTAGATGCTTGATAGGGCCGTTTTCTTAGCAGGGAAGGGTCTGGCCTGTACTATGCCCTGAAAGCTATATGAACTTTTTTACGAGACCTGGGGTCACCCAGATCAGGGGAGACTTTCAGAACCCTACTGAGAAAGGGCAGTCTACTGTCATAGTCCAAGCTCAAATAAATGGCTATCTGGAGAGAATTCAACTGTATTCAGCAGAGCCCCACAAAGATAGCCTAAGCTAGTCTTCCTTCTTCTCTGTACCATTGTTCTCAACACCATCGCCAATTTCTCCAAACGGCTACTCTCCAAAATGATAGAATGCAGAACACGTTTTGCGTGCTTAGTTGTTATCATTTTTTATTTTCCTTTTCTAAGTTCATTTCAAAAATTAAAATGCAGCATTAATCCTCTCCCAAAGGGCATATCCAATTTTTTTTTTCCCCTCAGGGTGATTTACTTGTGTGAAGTACCAGACAATGTTTAGCTTCCAGCTGCTGGCCAAAGCTCTTTGAAGTGAATCTTTGGGGGAGTTTGTTTTGTGGACATTCTTAAGAATTTGCAAAAATCAGGGAAGAAGTGCATCATTGACATGCTAAATAATTATTTGTGTGGATATTGAAGGAATTTGATCTCCAAGCACAGACTATAGGTCTTTAATTCATGACAAATGTAATTTGGACTCAGGTCTACCAGGGGACTACTGTCCATGGTGTCTTTGTTCTTTATAAGCTTTTTCCTTGTCACTGTTTTTCTTACCCTGAGCTCAAACCCAAAAGAATACAGCAAAACTGTTGGTTTGTGCTAAGTTTTTCAATCTCTCCGACCTTCTTTTAGAACTTCATTGGAAAATCGACTACCAGCCCTCTTCATGTCCTTAAGTGAAAACACCAAAAACACCAGTCATCTCAGCCTTGGAACATTTACAACTTAATTAATTCAGTAGGAAAATATAAAATTATTTCATGTCATAGAAGACTTAGACTTTGGTAAAACATAATTGTTTGAGAAAAAGAATAATTCCCTAACAAACAAGCAAACAAACAAAAACAACCAAAGCAGCCATTGTATTAAACTTCCTTATGAAGCACTAACACAGTAAATAGTGTCACACCATGAATCTTATAGGGAGTTAATTGGACAGAAGCCCTGTCGATGACAAACTGAAATCAGTGATAGCAGAGAGATAATTCATAGTGTTGGGAAGTTTAGTTAATTAACTTGTTGATTTACCTGTTGCAGTGTTGCTGTATTTCATTAGTTGTCTTTCCTGGGTCTCTTCTACTTCCTCCAATACTTTGTCTTTGTGAGCATCAATATCAGCATCCTTGCCTATCAGTGTCTTACCCATGAGTGGGCTTCTGTGTTTAGTTTTGAGTTAGTATGAATTGTTTTCCAGTTAAATGCTTGTGTCTTCTTGAAAGCTGGGTAGTGTGCATTCTGCTCCCTGGTACATATGACCTTGAAGACGACAAACACAGAAAGCAGAAAATCACTTCAGGACTGCTACAGACCTAACCGTGAGAGCCAAGCAAACCTCTACTTGTCTGTTATGATAAAGCCATTCTGGCTTGTTGGGTTATCATAATACTGTGCAAACCCATTTCCTTTCTGAGTTGGATGGATGGGTTTTTGTCTTTTCTAGGAAATGTTTAGTTGAGCAACAGTTGAACACAAGCTGGCAGTCCACTAATGTCGATAAACATTTACGTTTCTGTTAGATCTCAGCATGGCTTTTGTTTACTTAAGACTTAGGAACTTTTAGAAAAAGCAGCAGCTTTACCCGTTCAGGATTAAACACTAGAATTTGAGACTAGGGTAATTGGAAAGACACATGTAACAACTGCCATTCTCACTGCATGAGCCTGTTTCTTTGCAGCATTATATTCATGCTGCTCTTTGTTTTTTAGAGAAAGTGTGGCCGGTAAGTGTATTCTCCTCTCTTAAGGGGTATGGAAGTGGATTGCTTTTATCTTTGGCATATAATTTGGAGGAACACTTATGTTGTCCAAGTTTTACTTTCTGAGCCTTAAACTAAAAACCGTTTTGTTGTTTCTTACCCTGTTGCATGGTTTGGAGCCATATTTAGATACAATAGCACAGAACCTGTAATTTCATTTTAAAACAAAGGGGAAACCTCCACAAAGCTACCTCTGTTCTTGTGAGAGAGTTTTGTGCCCGTAATTTGTCTCTCATACATTACCCCACTTGCCCCTGGCAGTTTCTGTCATTTTCCGATACATACAGGCAATTTCTTATGTGATCTGCCATCTCCTAAAGTGACTTCTCTTCGTATTAGGTTAAAAATTAAATCCTGGGCGCAGTCCTTTGCCATGTAAAAATGCAAAAATGCTTTTTTGCTGAATACCGCTGGAAGTTTCTTTCCCATCCCTATGGTTCTTCATCAACAGGAGTATGCCATCCCTTCTCACAGCTCTTCTACTATGGAGTCTTTCCCTCGGTCTTTCCACCCTTGTTGTTGTTATTGGTGGTTTTGGTGGTGGCAGTGGTGTGTTGTTCCTCTTCCTTCTTTTTTGCTTCCTTCTCCTCTTCCTCTCTTCCTCAGCTCAGCTGCTGCTGCTTCCTCCTCCTTCTTTTCCTTCCTCAGATATAGCTAAGCTTTCATGGTCTTATTTCATTCTAATTTGTAATCATCTGTTCATGTACCTAACGTCCAACAAGTCATTTTTTTCTCATATGAAATATAATTAATTAACTATATTCTTTCCCCTCTAAAGTTGTTTAGTTATAAAAAGATTTTTGTATGACGCCTATTCTTTGTACATTTGTTCAGAACAAAATTTCACATTTTTTTTTTTTTGCATTGTTGGAACCACAGCATCATAGAAATAATGTGGATTAACTGATGGTTTCTGCCTTTATCTGTACTTATTGAACATACTCTGGGTACCCGGTTAGATCTCTTTCATTTCTTTGACTCTCAGTTATTGTGTATCCCACTGTATCTTTGCTTCTGCTATGCTCTATTTCACTGCCTCAGAAACAAAACAGTGTCATCGATTGAATCTTTAGAGTTAGGGAGACAGCTGTATTGCCGCCTCAGGTGAGGATGTGACGTTTTCACTGGACACTGGTGGATTTAATAGCTAACGTAAATGGATAATGTTCCAGACAGAGAAGCATAGAACACACATGTTCTTGCAAATGAGGATTGAACATTAGCTGTGATGCAGTGTTTCCTAGGGGGGAAAAAAACCTATGGAGCAACCAAAGTTTGCATTATAGGCCTTCCTGAGGTAGAACATGAAAACTAAAAAAGAAATATATAACATTTGCTATTTTGTTTGGAATGCCATGAAAAGTTTAAATTAGGCACAGTGTGTTTTGTCTGTCTCAAAGAAGATTAGGATGATGCATGTTTTTTAGCATGGTGGATTTTTAGGACCTAAGTTCGACAGACTAACAGTCTTCAAAGTTTGAGACGGTGACAGGTTATTGAGAGAGAAGTGACATAGAGAGAATGGGGCACTGCTGAGGACTTGGGGTAGATATATTGATCAGACGGTGCAGTGTCAAAGGAGGTCAAGACTTCTAGCCTGAGATTCCATGTGAGAGCTGGTTGTGGACGTTAATTTGGAAGACTTGTACCAGGGCTTATTCGAGCAGGTGGACCATGATTTTATTGCAAAGTTCCAGTTTAGATACAAGGAACACCTCCAGGTTTAAAGTATTGGCGTATGTGGTTTATGCTCAGTCTAACTATAAGTCACTGAATGAGAGACATACAAGGTGAATTCACAATGAGTACAGAATAAAATTTTTTGTATTAGCGCATGTTCTTAGAAAATTCTACATTGTGAGATTTTATGGTAAGTGTGCATGTATTTAGTTAAATGGAATTTTGTAACTAAAAGGACACTGATGTAGTTAGAAAATCCTTATTACTAACCTTATATGCATTTACAAACACAGGTAAATAATGTGTAAGTTTCCGTTCCTCAATATTTCATGTGAACTTCTGGTTGAATTAAATGGCACCAATTGGATAGATGTTTTGATTTGTGCCTGTAATCCTAACACTTGGTAGACAGATTAGATGATCATCATAAGTTTAAGACCAGCCTGGCTTATATAGTGAATCTCATGCTAAACAGGATCACAGAGATGCCTTATAAAGGAAATGCAGGGTAAGTGTTAAGTAAAATCTTTTTCCCAATTTCAAAAAATAAATTTTTTTTACTTCACAGAAATGAGGCAAATTCTTTAAAGGGTTCACCATTTTGGCTGCTCTTCAGTATTTGAATGCTGCTGATAATACTGTGCATTTCTCTTCCAGAAGCCTTGTTTTTGTTTTTGTTTGTTTGTTTTGTTTTGTTTTGTGTTTTTTTTTTTGTGGGGGGGATTTTGGGGAAGGCTGCATGTAGTGAGATTTTCCTTCTAGGCCTTTTGGCCCAAAGCATTTCCTTATTCTCAAAGAGTGTCATTCAATCCAGCAGGCGGCTTGAAAATATTTACTTATGGGTAGATAAAGAGTTTCTACCTGTCATAATTTTCCTGTGTTAAAACTCCCACTAGGCTTGACATTTCTGTGTTTTGTACAGGGTCGCTGGAAAGCAGTTACCATGACCAGGCTGGTTGATGCATGGTAATGATGAAAAGCAGGGTGCTTGGAATTCAATATGGATGGCAGAAATGCAAGGTGTCAGGGAAGCCATATATTAAAGAGAATTTGAATTGGAAACTGAATCCCCACCTGCCACTGGGAACATTTTGATCATTTTGATTTATTAAACTTTTATAACAACATTCAGATGGAGCTGAATTAAAGACTTTAGTCTCGGATGGTTTATCGTACAGCCTCCACGTTGTCATTGGTATCATTTGAAGGGTCTAGCAATCTGTGAAGAGAGAAAGAATGGATGGGTGAGGGTTCGTTTTATACAGTAGTTTATCTTGATGTTGATGAATATCACTAAAAATTTGTCTTTGTTTTATTCTCTTTCTCATAAACAGGATTTCCAATTTCAAATTTTTAAGTTACTTTGAATTTTTGGTGTTTTTCAAATATATCAGGAATACTGACAAATGTTTTTTATTGGAACAGTGCATATCTTATATGCACAGAAACACACACATGTGCACGTTGGGTATTTGTGTATCTGCTTCTGGGTTCAGTGGATGAATATTCGCATAGAAACACTAACGCTATTCTGGAGTTTGACATAGGAGAGTGCATTCCCTTATCACTATTGAAATTCTGCGCAGCAATCCTTTTGAAAATCGTCTTTCAGCATCAGCAGCCATGAGTCGTCTGTTCTGAACAGTGGCTCTCTGATAAAGAGAAATCAATTACTATTAGAGAGGCACGAGAGGTTAAAGGCATTACTGGTTCACACTTGGTTTTGCAGCCATAAGCGGATCCTTAGCTGCGAATCAGGAATGATGCAGAAGATGGATGAGACAGAGTTCAAGGAGCAGTAATGTGAGGGTCCAGGACTATCATTCCAACCTGTCTCTGCACTCATGATGGATGGTTTGGTGGCAAGAAGTAATAATACTAAATGATGAAAGATACATCTCAGCAGCTTGAGTCTGCAGACTGTACCTGTTGCAGTTCTGGGTCATAATGATTCCTGATTTGCAACCAAACAAGTTGGCTGCATTTAGCAAACCAGGTTTTTGGCAGCTGTGAAGGAAGCAAGTAGCATATCAAACACTCCTGCACATTGTAAATTTAATTACCTCATATTTATGCATAGTAGATGCTGACAGGATCTTGTAAGCTATGCTAATACGGTAGGTAATTTGTTACCTCCAGAAATCACTTTCCGTGTGTCTTCTGATCATTATCATGAAACATGATAAATGATCTGGTCCGTGAGGTATAAATGAAAATGAAATGGATAATTGGATTCTATGTCTAAATTGTGGCTGGAATAGTTGCAGCAATTATAATTGAATTTATCTCATAAAAATGCACTGGGCAATCTGTCAGTGACCTTTCAACCTTCGGAGCTTCCAAGACCTTCGGAGCAGGTCTTACAGTGCTTACAGGCATTTGGTCATAGATTTAAAAACGAAAATCTTCTGTGTATTTTAAAGGCATCATATAACTTGCAAGGAGCCCAAGCTTTTTAATGCTGATGTGATGTTCTTACTTTTAGAGTGAAAACAGAATGTGTTGCTGTTTCCAGTCCCTTGATGACATGATTTTTGGAAGAATACTTGGAGCTTGTCTTGATGAATCTCTTTATCGTTTTCAGCATCTATCTTTCCGCTGAGCGATGGAAGTGGGCCCTATAGCTGAAAATATATTTACTGTAATTCTTAGAATAGAAAAGAAAAGAAAAAAGACTTCGATGTATCATATTAAGTTAGAATTGATTTCAAACACCATCATGGTTTTATCCCATCTCTTCTCTTTAAGTAACAAATACCTGATTTATCACAAACATTTAAAAAAAATAAACAAATTCTTGAGGCTGGGCAAGTGGCTTTGTGTGGAAAGTGCTTTCCATACAAGCAAGAGGACCTGATCTCGGTTTCCATGGAAAACCAGGGCACTGAGGCAGGTGACACCTGCCTGTGATCTCATGGCAGTCACGGGGCTCTGGGGGGCTTGCTGGTAGCCACTGTAGCCCAAGCTCCAGGTTCAGTGGACCGATGCTGTGTGAAAAAATAAGGTGGAAGACAACACGGAAGTCAGCCACTTCCGTCTTCTGATAGCCACATGTGTATCTGTGCACATGCGCAAACATACGCAAATAGGGATTCTTCCTCAAAACTCACTGTTAATTTATTCATTGAGATTTAATGCTTCTTAGTAACCAGTGATAACATACATTAGCATGTATTAGCATTGCGGTTGTTCCTGACGGAACAGATAAAATACAGACAGTAGAGCTACACAGTTGCCTATTCGTTCTGGACCAACTAATCTTCAAAATCGTAGTGTGTTATATTTTCTTGAGTACTCTGTCTTATTCTGTATTTTCTCTCTCTCTCTCATCTGACTTTTCTTCATAAATGTCCAAAACATTTGTAAACAACATGTTTTTCATCCTCATTTATCTCCATCTAAGGGGACCTGGTTAGGACTGGATTGCTAAATCTAAGTAGGTTAAATGTTATCTGGAAATTTGTTTTTTCTCTTGAAGTGGCCTGTCAGTCAGCATATTCCCATGGTCTCCTTTTTTGTCTTGATTTTTTTTTCTCTCTCTCAAGTGTCTTCATTTTCTTTGGTAGTATATGTAGCATAGTTGCAGTTGGTTAGTTTATTTCAACAGTTGATTGATGTGACAGAAGGTAATGAACGTGTATTCTTCTCTAGTAAATTTAGTAAAACAAATGTTGAGTGTGAGGTCCTGCAAAAAGAACTTACTAATTATTTACAGTGTGCTGTATGTGGTGAGAGATGTTTCAGGTATGGCAATATACTAGTATATTGAACTGTATATCTCGTTCAATGACAAAATTTAATTTTTTTTTTTATCCTTAAGGAACCTGGGTCTGATAAATAGACTTGATTCATGTGCCTAAGGATCCATCCCAGATGGTAACACAGGCCTTGGTTAGCACACTTACCTTTTTACTTTCATCATGGTTACATAAAATTCTACGGGAATTATTGAAACGCACCTGTAGATATTAAGAAAACGTGTCTTATAGCAAGATTTAATAAATATGAATAAGCCTTTTTTTTATTTCCCTTCCCCCCCAAAAAAAAAAAAAATCAACTGCTTGGATTTTTAACTTACCATTTTGTAAACTCTATACTTACTCTAAGTTATTTGGGTATTGTTCTTAATTTTGTATTGCCCTCCCAAGTAGCATTTCAATTAAGATCTCCCATTTCTGTATCTCCTATTCTCTATAAACGAACAAGATCTTTGTCGTCTCTGAATCAAGTAGAAGTCACTATGGATACTCCGGTGACTGCTCTGCCTGCTTCTCAGATCCTGAAGAACATTAACACAAGCACATGCTCCTGGACCTATACCCTCACATATGTGCTCATGGACATGTGCATTTGATTCACACTTTTGTATACTAACGTGCTCTAATAAAATCTCATTTGGCATAGATTCCAGGAAGCCTTGTGGTCTCTGCTACAGTCTAGGCAGAAAGTAGCACAAATATAGTTTATGCAAACTATGAACCGATGGTTATTCCTTCTGATGGAATTCTTTTATTTTAGAACTTGCCTGATGGTGGAAAACAATGAACTAATACTCCTTCTGTAACAAACATTCTGCCAACTTATTTTTAATTTTGTTAAAATTAATTCAATATTAATGTTAAAGAGCTTGCTTCCTCGTTTTGCTCAGCAAGGTGTGGTCGTTTGGAATCAAAAACTGAGACTGCTATTTGCCATTTCTTTTTAAAGATAGTATTATAGACTCCCACTATCATTGTATTTCCCCTGCACAGCCTTGATGTCACATTCTGCCCAGTGGTACACGTTAAAACATCACAGACTTTGCTGGTATAAATCTACTCATTCTGTGGGGTGACACGGTTTCTGTGTGGCAGAAATTCGGGGGTCCTCAGGGGATGGGTTTCCTGTGAGCCCTGACACTTTGGCCCTGTGCTGAGAAGTCTTAGAATGAACAGCTTGAAGTGATTTAGACCCCTGCAGATTGGACACATCTGGCAGCGTCTGTGTGCACATTCCTGGAACTTAGGCTGCCATATCTCTTCCAGTTAATTGTACATGTGACATGCTTAGTCTTAGGGCCCAAAGAAGAGTTCCAGATTCTAGTGTTCCAACGGGGAGATGCCTGGCTCTTTTTGGAGTTGCCTCATAAAGTCTCTTTTCATCCCTTTTCTGTCTAGGCTCCAGTTGTAGCAAGATTGAGTTTCCTGGAGCTTGGAGGGTTGGAACAATCTTTGCTTCCTAACTGTAGGACTAAATAAGAGCTTGAGGGGTGCCATCACTCTCCAGTGACAATGCTGTTGAAGGCCTCTTTTTCGTTTTCTGTCTGTTGCTTTTAATCATGGAATAAATATGAAAGCTAGCATATCCCCTCCCCTGCATCCCCGTACATTCATCTTGTAATTTGAGCATCTCCCAGTTAGAACCCCTAGAGCACAGTTAATGGTGCGATGTCTTCACCACCAAATTGACATGAGATTTTATTCAGGGAAAATAAAATGAAGAGCTTTACATTAATGTGGTTTTTATTTGCATTTCAAAAACAAAATAAATTTCAAGAGATGTCTAGAAGTTTCCAGGGCACAAGCTGAGCAAACTATTATGCTTTCTAATAACCCTTAATGTGCTCTTCCGTGCATTGTGTATGAGTTTGCTGTCCCAACATGTCTAATGTTTAAATCACCACTTCAATACCAAATACAGACAACAGGAATGTATGTTTCAAAAATGAAATTATCCCGGGACTTTGGATGTGGAAATGTTGTCTTTCAGTTATAGTATGGAAAGTCTTCATCCAATGCGATTGTCATTGAATGAAATGCAAAGAGAAAGATTCCAAGGAAACCCACTTTAGTCTCCTCTTCATCCTATTAAACTGTAGTCTTGCTTTCTCAGTTCCTTATTCATCTTCTACTTATTGATAGAAGTCCTGTGTATGATTCTTCAGTGCCCAAGAACATATTAACATATTTTTCTTGTCATGAATTTCTTTTCTTCAGAAAACCTTCAGTTGATGAAGATACATTTTCAACATGATATGGAATGAGGGATTTAAGGAAAATATGACTATTCAAGCCCATGTTTTTAATTCCATAATATCTGTCAAAACAGACTTGGGTTTTTTTCTTACTTGGGAATGGATGATGTGAAGAAATTGCATACCTTTCGGCTTTAAATCTGCATTCTAGAAAGCTTTTCTTTTACTAGAAGTTTTTTTTTTTTCTTTTTCATTTTATGGATCATAGAACTTCCAGTTGTTTGTGTTATTTCAGTACTTTTGACATTGGCATCTCATTATGGTGTCGACGTTGGGAGTTTATGAAGGAGCTGGAAATAAAAGGTCTTTGGCTGCCTGACTTGTCACATTAGTGTAAAATGTCCTTGATCTGGTAGCTTTTCACATGATTAAACATCTTTAAAATGTCAACAAAAAATGTTGCTTTATCCAGTAGTCTGTAATTATTCCTGTATACCTACTGATTCCATTTAATTATACAACCATGTCTAGTGCTTTTATTTTTGATGGCATCTTGACTGTTGGGAATATAGGTTTTGGCCTATAGATTCATGGAATCAGATGGTGGTATTGGTCGCTTTCCTGTTGCCACAGTGACCCACTGGAGGCTAAGTACCTGTAAAGAAAAGAGGATGGTTGAGTTCAGAGTTTAGGAAGCTGAAAGTTAAACATGCAAGCTCCAATTTTTTTAAGGAAACTATCTTCAAAAGATGGCGTAATGAGAATTTCATATGCTTGAGGGGAGAGATTACGTGACCTGATAGGAGGGTGTATCTGTGTGTATTTGTGTGTGTTTGTGGGCACACATATGTGTTTGTATTTGTGTTTCTGGTCTAACATCTGAACTAAGACAGGAGATCTGGGAGATGTCACCTTACCGGACAGTTTCCTCTATGATCAAAAAACTTTCCACTTTAAGTTGTCCTCATAGCCTTGCTTACATCACTGTGGCGAGTACCACACCCCTGGCATATGAATCCCTAGTGGACACACCATCACAATGGCTAAAACAGTTATTACACTGTGATCACACAGAGCTGTGATTCTGTGGCAGTGCCTGGTGTCTTCATCCTCATATCTCCCACTCTCCAGGTTATTCTTCAACCCTTTCCTTTCAGTTGGGAAATTTTCAGTGCAAATGTATAGGGATCAGACATGTAATCTCTGGTCATTTCTCCTGGCATTTAAGTAGCTCTCATTAACAGCAGCTTACCTTAAATTAATGACTCGATCAGCTCTGTTCACGTCTCACTAGAAACAGTCTCCCAGTGTCAATGCAAGCCACTTAAACCAAAAAAGTGAAATGAGTGGCTCATATTTTGTGATATTTGTTATTGTCATTGTAGATTCCCACTGGAGAAAATATTTAACATTTGCTTTTGTTCATTTATTCTTTCTGATGAATTTATATTGAAAGTTTTCCCAAAATTACGTTGTGCCCAATAAACCAACAATACAGTTTATTCCACTATGTGTTTTTAACGAATTGATTAATTTTCTTTTTAAATGAAGATGGTCGTAAATTCTGACTGCTCCAGAATTACCAGTATTTCCATGAAGTCTGTTCTCATGGGGAAACACTGTGCATGTCTGTCTTAGGAAATGGCCTTGTTCTGTTGGCTTTACTGTCATTACAATTAATTTTTCATTAAAAAAAATCTAAGTTTCTGATGCATTACATTAGAAAGAATATAACTGTTTCCTCTTCCCCTACAAAGAGTCTGTGTTGTGCCCTCCTACGTCATGTGGAAATTTAAGTCTTATGATGTGAGTAACTTGGGGCAAGTAGGTTCTTGAATTTTATATGCCTTTCTGGAACCCAGATTGACCACCATTTTCAGTGTCTCCTGCTTCCATTATCAATCTGAGTCGCTACACTGGAGGTCAGGGTTGGTAGGCAACCCTGTAAGCCTTCGTTAGCATAAAAACCTCATGTATCATGTTTAATTTTGGAGTGAGCACAAATGATATAATTATCATGAACATATACTTAACCTATGTCTTATTCCAGTGATTCAACACCTTAGAGTGTTTAGACCCAGGAACAAGTTGACAGACAGTATGCTTGTCATGGAATTCATTACAAGTCCACAAATTTTCGATTGGAGCTTATGGGGTTTCTTAATTTTTTTTTACATGTAGAATATTTAAAATACCCATTAATAATATTTTTTTAATTTTACACATGTATGTTACATGTACATTTAAGAATAAATGTCTGTGTATATAACACAGTAGAGAGATCATAATGTCATCATAAAGATTAAAATTAACTTAGTGGGTTAGGCCATTGTGTTTTAATATGTGTTAACATAAAATGAATATGAGCAATACTCTTGTACTTCAGATCTTTGTCTCAGTGGAGAAAGGAGTAAAGGCCTGTACTGTACGACCTAGGTATATTGAACATGCTACTGGGGTATTTATTGCAATTGCCGCAGTTCGCCTCATCCTCCTACCATATATTTTATTCTTCTTCCTCATAAAAGTGACTGATGAGATTGTGATCTGGGGACCTGTTTATGTCTCTAGACTTACAAGGAACTGAGCATAGAGTTGATGGCTTTTCTACTTTTACTACTGAGTTGATTGTTATTCTTGGAACCACCTGCATGTTCCTTCCTTAAAATGCTGTGAGCAGTTTGAGCTCTGACAAAGCTAAAATGAGGAATTAGATGATCATAAGAGAACTCTTCTGTATTAATACCTTATGACTCATTCAAATGCATCTATGATTTTTATTATAACATGTGCCGTTGACTGCCGTGTGGATTATAACTTTGAAAAAATATTTAGTAAAATTGTTAAATTATTATAATAATTCAAAATTCTGAGCCCATTCATTGTATATATTGCAAACAGAAACAGGATTATTTTAGGGACAAAATGGATACAGAATCACATTTATATCATCGTGAAATAAACTTCATATGTCAAAAATTCTCTCATTTTTACCTATATTCTATATATAAACCTAACCTTGCTTTCAGTTTTTGCTGACAGGTCTAAAATCCCAGACTGCTCTGAGCCTTTTTATTTCAAGAAGGTAATAAAGTGATTGCAGCAATGTTTTCAAATCACAGTGACTAAAGTATCATGGTAATACATAAGATATAAAACTCAGTATGCAAAATTGGCAGTTTCATCACCGAAGTGATTCTTCTTATTTTAGCACTTCAGGCTACAGAGAGAGCCACAACAGGGGGATGAAATATCTGATCCTTCAGAGTGTGAATACACATCACACTGGGAATTGGGATGGAGAATTACTACTTAATATGAAGAGTGAAAATTTCACCTGAGAATTTCCTCCTAAGCTGCACTACATTTATATATATATACATTTATATATATATATATATATATATATATATATGTCTGTATATATGTATATATACAGAGTGTACATATGTAAATATACATGTAGTTATTATATATATATATACCACATATGTAAAGATATATTACTGCATTTAATATATATATACAAATCAGTCTTTGCTATTAGTATAATTATGTACTTTTATATCTGTCCTGATTCATAGCAAATATTTATATTAAGAATTGTATTATGGGAAATTTTTCTATAAAACTGCTTTAAAAAAAAAAAAAACATTTCAGTTGGTCAGCTTTGACCTAAGGACAAAAAGAATTACTGTTAGGTGTGCCGTTGTGGAATTTTTTTTTTTTTTTTTTTTTTTTTTTTTACCAGCTGGATAAATCAAGGACTGCCACTTGGTCACTAAGCAATTGCTTAGAAAGTGTTCTTTTGTTCCAGTCAACTAACTCCTTTAATTAAATAGTAACATTTTGTAGGTGTTGTGTATCAATGTCAGAGCAATTGGCCAGCAATATGGTTCAAAGTAGGAAGCAGTAAATCTTACCTTCTGAGGACTTAATTTCAGCCTCAGAAAAAATAAACTTAATAAAAACAGAAATCCCTGTGTCTTCATGCAGAGTCCTCTCTGAAGGCTAGCGTACACCCTCTTGGAGGAACAGCTAAAGTGTGTGTAAATAGGAGTTTTTCTTGTGGTGACATGGAGTTTCTTCTCCAGGGCTTGGCTAGCTAGCCGTTCACTGGTAACAGCAGTATTGAAGTTTTGGGTTCACTGCCAGAAGTACTGGAAATACAAGAACGAGAAAGCTTTGCAGATCAATTACAGTTTTTGAGTCCATTACAGAAATAAGAGCGAAAGCTAATCCATGCAGGCCCCATCGAACGGAGTCACTGCTGTTGGCTACTTGGAAATTTCCATCTTCTGATACTGGTTAGGTTTTCCTCTTAGGTTTCATTTAAAAATGAAAACTAGTAACTTCTCTCTACCTCTTTTTCTTTCCTTTCTCTGTGTGTGTGTGCACATGAGAAAGCTTTTGTGATAGCCCAACCTTGCCACAAACTTAGTATTTAGCTAATGTTAACTTTGAACTCCTGATCCTCTTGCCTCATATCCCAAGTTTTGAGATTAAATGCACACCCCACCATGCCTGATTTATGTGATACTGGGGCTTTTGTCTAGGGCTTTGTTTGTGTATGCTAGGCAAGTATTCTGAGATGTATTTCTAGTCTCTGAAAGGTAAATATCTTGGTTAGAGTTATTGTTGCTGTGATGAAACACCATGATCAAAAAGCATTCTGAGGAGGAATGGTTTTATTTGTTTTAACAATTCCTTGTCACTGTTCATCATCAAAGGAAGTCAGGACAGGAACCTGGAGGCAGGAACTGATACAGAGATCATGGAGAGGTGCTATTTACTTCCTTACTTTCCATGGATTGCTCATCCTGCCTTCTTATAGAACCCACGACCAACAGACCAGGAATAACAACACCTGCAATGGGCTGGCCCTTCCCTTATCAACCATTAATTAAGAAGATGGAGGGATTTTCTGAACCTGAGGTTTCCTCCTTTCAGATGACTCTAGCTTGTTGATATAAAACTAGCCAGAACAGTAACTTTTTCGTACTTTAATTCTTCTGTCTTAACGCAATGCTATGAAATAAACCTACCAGACTTGTCTATAGTTCATGTGCAAGTGTTGTTCTAGAAGAGGTTCTAAACCACCTTATAATAAAGTTCTAGATATGAATGAAGTTCTTTTGACCTTTCAGTACACTTTTACTTGCTCACGTATGTTGAAAGATTGTTTTCCAGAAAACATCATCTGTTTACTATTTGGGGGTTGTGTGTGTTGTATACATGAATGCTCATTTTACTTTGTCTTTTTGGCCCTGGGTTAGCTTGTTTGAATAAATGGCTAGCCTTGCAATATTGAAATTACAAGCCGCTGCTCTTTTGATATGTGGGGAAGTAGTGATGGAATTCAGGTCAGCACAAGCAGTTTCCTTTTATATGGGTCATTACTTACTGTTAGAAATCATATCTGTGAGCTTCATGGCTCTCACAAGTTATTAATGGTCAAAACCTGAATCCCATCATAGCCATATTCTAACTGTAACTAAGAATAGCTATCTGCTTTTCATGGAGATGACAGCAGTTGCAAAAGCTCTCTTTGAGTGAGTGTCCTGTGGTCAGTGGCGTAGGGGCTTCAGGCATGGACCACTCTAAGCTCTAACTTTCTGGTCCTTCATTGTCTTTGTGAGTAAAGTATATGAGTTAGTTGAGTGATACAATGTGAGAATGTATACATCAAGTTACACTGACCAAGTTTAAATGGGGTTTTAATATAAAAATTGTTTGACATAAGATTAAAAATTCACATAATGTCAATATAATGTGTTAACTTGTATGAAAGGACATATATAAGTCTTGCTGGCAACATTGTTTCTACTATAAAATACCACAAGACAGTGGACCAAAAAGTAAACAGAGAAGTATTTGACTGCCTAAGGAATCTATTAGCCCTGAGGAGTCAAATGTCAAAAAATATCAGTGAATAAAACAGCATATGGAATAATATGAGACTGGCGCCTGGAGAGATGGCTCAGTGGTTAAGAGCACTGCCTGCCCTCCCAGAGGATCAGGGTTCAGTTCCCAGCAGCCCCATGGCAGCTCACTGCTGTCTGTAACTCCAGTTCTAGGGGATTGAACAGCCTCACACAGATATACATACAGGTAAATCACCATTGCACATGAAGTAAGAATAAATAAATCATTAAAAAGCAACAACATGAGACAACATGTATTTTGTAAGTATACCTAGGTTGAGTTCATAAAGTAGGGCTGTAAAAGCCTTGCTACGTGAGCCTCATTTTTTTTCCAGTGCTTACTTCATAGTCTATACTTCCAATGAACTTTATTCTATTGTCACAAAGCTGATAATTAATGCCCAAGGAAAATTATTGTAATTAGGAATGAGCCGGCTTCTGTTTCTCAAGGGTGCAAAGGTCCTTGGTTTTATCGTCATGATACTATTTTCAGACTCTTGAGGTAACTCTAGTGCTGTTGTACTACAATTCCACATCATTTAAATGTATTATATGGAGCTCACAAATGAACTCATAAAGGTGGTATCAAGATGCCTGTCTTCCTTCTCTCAGCTTCTCTAATTCTTGTCTCTCCTGAGCGTCCAGCAGGCTCCAGAGGTACATTGAACAAGAGTAAACATAAACTTAGTAAATCTATTATTTAACAAAAATCAGAACTGGATTAACATTCCAGAAAGGCATGATAAAGAAAATCATGCTTGGTAATAATCCTTTCATTTCACCAAATGCTAGGAAATGAAAAAACAAACAAACAAACAAAAATAGTCTCTATATAAAATATTCTTATTTTGAATTTTATGGGAGTTTATTGTGACAAAGGGTAATAATGAGGAGTATTACTAAAGGAGTCCTTTAATAAGCATCTCCTATCATTTTGTTTTATTTGAACACAATTAAATAGTCAAACTATATTGACGTAGTTTAAATAACCTTTAATAACCTAAATAATTTCCACCCCTCCCAACAGCTATAAATGTTCTCAGGGGAAATAATGTCCGTTTTCAACCTTCTTAGCCACTAGGAAGGAGTAGAGATGAACGGCGTCCCAGAGAGGGAATCCCACCCTATGTTGACAGTCAACTGAAAAATGCTTCCTAGACGTCCTGTCTTCTATAGGCATGGGACCGGCCAGTGCTAACACGGTGTTCGTGTATGTGGTTGTAAAAAGAACAAGTGGTGATGTAATTGAGGGGAGGGGGAACTAGCGTAGAGCAGGAATGACTGAGGAACACACCACAAGGCAGCAGCTGTGCAGGAGTGGGCTTGGAGGGCCGTACCTCCAGGAGCTCCCAGAAGACTGAAGAAACTAGTAACCAGACTTGACCCTGACTCTCCTGAGGAAGAAAGACTTCCTGAGGCCATGGTTCTCTCTTGTCCATGCGACCTACCAATTTCGGTTTTCTGCTTTCAAGAACTGTTAAAAGCATCGACCTCAGAAGAAAAAGAAAACAGGAAACAACCTAGGAACCTGCTACAGAGGGCCTCTGAAAGCCAGAAGAAGAAAACAGGAAGCAACCTAGGAACCTGCCTCAGAGGGCCTCTGAAAGCCAGAAGAAAACAGGAAACAACCTTGAAACCTGCCACAGAGGGCCTCTGAAAGCTTCTGCAGTATAGACTGTCAAAGCAGATGCTGAGCCTGATGGCCAACTGTTGGGCAGAGTGAATGGAATTTTATGTAAGAAGTGGGAAATAGCAAGAGCTGGAGGGGACGGAAACTCCACAAGGAGAGCAACAGAACAAGAAAATTTGAACACAGGGAACTTCCCAAAGACTCATACTCCAACCAAGAACTATTCATGGAGATAACCTAGAACCCCTGCACAGATATAGCCCATGGCAGTTTAGTGTCCAAGTGGCTTACATAGTGATGGGAAGAGGGACCGCCTCTGACATGAACTGATTGGCCTGCTCTTTGATCACCTCCCCCTGAGGGGGGAGCAGCTTTACCAGGCCACAGAAGAAGACAATTCAGCCATTCCTGATCTGATAGACTAAGATCAGAAGAAAGGAGAGGAGGACCTCTCCTATCAGTGGACTTGGGGAGTGCATGCATGCAGAAAGGGGAGGGAGGATGGGATTGGGAGGGGAGGAGGGAGGGACTTATGGGGGGATACAAAATGAATAAAGTATAATTAATAATAATAATAACAATAATAATAATAATAATAATAGGATGTGTGTTAATAAGTGCATTGAGTTTGCAGTTGTTTGTCAAAGCAAAGGACACTACCATGTCATCTCACTGGGACTGCTAACCTAGAGCTCATTCTGACTGTACCCCCCCACCCCAACAAAGAAATAAAGCAATGGGGAAGCAGATAGGGTTGAAAGGGAACTTAATTTATCTCTTTCAAAAGATGGATGTGGATGTGGCTCTGGCCTTGACATTTACTCTGCTGCTGACATTTTCTGGCTTTCTGGCTTCTATTTCTGAGTTTGCATTTTATTGATTGACTGAATTTTGATAACTGGCACATATTCTTTAAAGAACTATTATAATAGGAATAATTGAATGAGAGAATATCCTTTCGTAGTGGCTTACTTGATTTCAAGACATTTAAACATTATTTCAGATATTAAACAAGGAAAGCAGGCTGAATATATAATTGGGATTTTCTCATCATAGTTTGGCTCCAGAATAATGACTGTAAGTTATTAATGGAAAGTTAATTGGGAACGTTGGCAAAGTTTATCTTGTATTTTGAGGGTTGCATGCTTCACTTGATACCTAGTGTACATTTGGGGTTTATTTTCGCCACACCTCTGGGTCTAGTAGCATATTAAGTTATGAAGAATATTAGCATTGCTGCAAAACAATTACTTGTTCATTTGCTAACTGATTAAAATTCATGCATAATTTATTGAAATGAATAGAGATTTTATAAATAAATCTCCCTGTTCTCTGGGGTCTAAAAACAAAATACATATGCTAATATAAGTGTTTTTTTTTTTTTTTTTTTTTTAACCACCAACATCAAAAGTTTAATGTCTAGTGCCGTGCTAGTCTCCGTAATGGGAATTTCGCTTACAATCATGCTTTTAGCCATTCTGTGTGCTTCTTAGATGCTTTGCACAGTGTGACAGTTCCAGTTTTGCCTGACCATAGCCAATGCAATGGAACTGATCAGGGGGCGGCTGCTGCTGCTGCTGCTGCTGCTGCTGTCATTCTTCAGGCCAGCACATGCAATGCCTCAGCCTCGCTTTTCACTTACACTTATCACTAGACTCAAAGTTAATTACTGGCTTTTTGTTGTTGTTGTTCGGGCAAAGAAACAAACAAAATCCTAAACTGAAGCAAATAGCGTCACATACAGTCTGCTGGTTTATTTAGGAAGGTGGTTTCTTAGAGTCTTCTGTGTTAGTTTACTTGTGAAAAAAAAAAAAAAAAAACAACTGCAAAGTTAAATAACACTCATGTCTACGCTGCCATTACTGTGAAGACTTTTGTTTTTTGAAAGTTGACCTCCTAGCTCCAGATTTCACTTTATGTGTCATTGAGGCAAACGGAAATGACAAAAGGCCGTGCTTGTTTCTAATACTGGTTTACGCTGGCTTTGCCCATATCCTTTCCTTCTCTTTCCATCTTTTCCCTCTCCTTTGTTGTTTGCTTTCTATGGTAAATGTGGACAGGCTTCTGACACACACACAGGTTCAATCTTTACAATATCTACACATTGGTCATTTTGGTAAGGTTTGCGATTTATAATTCACTCACCATTTTTTTTTTCTCTTCATTTATCATGTTAAGTATCTGATCTCTTCAGGTCACTGATGAGCCCCTAAATGAGTGAGGCCTTGTTGCTTTGGGATGGAGCCCTTCTAAGCTGTGAACTTAGCACTGTTTTCTACCATAACTGAAATTAGGCAGTAAATGAGCCATCTGGAATGAAAACAAACACTGAGCATAATGAAACAGCCCAGCATATCCAGAAAATAGAATGCTCGGGAGACATTTGCATTTCTTAGGATGTTTTCCTTTTGGTTGCATGTCAGCTTAGCATGTAGAGAATGCATCCTCTTTCTATTTTCCCATCTACTAAATATTTGTAAGCTTTGAGTTGGAAGTTCTAAGGCTAATGGGTGGAATTTCTTGACATGAAAAGTCTATCTCTATATCCTGCTTTATCTGACTGGTGAAAACTCTATAATGTTGCATTGATTCAAATGTTCCCTTTTAAGAGGAGCTTCATTGATATCATTTGTGAATGTCATTCACATTCCCCCGGGACAGAATTTCATGCTATTGGCAAATGTTTCTCCAAACCATTAGAAGATATTTCTATGGGTAGAGTTTACAGAGCAGGCATTAGGAATGAGTTTCTGTAGAAATATCGCAGAATGTCTACAGCACATACAACAAGAGTACTTAGCCTGGTTCTCACTTTACACATGAGCATGTAAATCACAGCTTACATTATTCTTTGGCAGGCCAGTCTGAAAGCTATTTCCTTAATGGGTCCATTCATGAAGAGCCTAGTTATATTCATATTTATTTGCAATAGGGAAATTTTCATCATATCTACTTTTTTTAAAAACTTTTGTAAACTGGTTCTTTTAAATATAACTCCCATTTAAAAATAAAAATAAGTATGTCTCCTCCACATGATGTGAATACAGAAACTTGCCATGAGTATTTAGTAAATATCTCATGTGATGTTTTTCAGCCTTATAAACTTTGAAGTTGTATTCTCAAGAGTAATTTTAGTCTGTTTTAGAGATCCCGGTCAAATAGTCTTGTCTCTGTTTTGTGGGTATTTGTGATTCAGTTAGTAACTTTTTAAAAATCATAAATAAAACTCAAGTGTTGGGCTGTATCTGCAAATTGGGTTAAACTTAGCTAGACAGGTGAGACTTACTCTAAAGAGGCTTTTTTTTTTTTCCTGTTTTTTTTTTTCCACGTAAAGTATTGTCAGTAGTTGTTCAAAAGATACTGTCTGTGCAGTCTTGTCTTGCATCTTTTTCAGTCCACTCCAAGCTGGAACCCTGTGAGCTTATGTTAATAGTTTTCCTGTGTGTGATTTCCTGTGACTCCTCAGAACTAATTCTTAAATCAATGTGGGGGCAATTATCACCTTATTGAGATTAATACTTTCCTTTAAAACCTCTCCACTCCCTGAGAAGTGTGAGAATTGGTCCAGAAGTCGAAGGGAAAATATCACCTGATGACAGTTTACTAAGGAGACCCCTCTGCCCTGTTGTGAGTGGACAGGCTGTGCAGACAGAGCCATCTCTGTGGAGTCCTCCAGAGTGACCTCAGTCTTTCCCCCGCATTGCCCTTAAGGGAAAACCTGCCTTAATACATTATTCATCATCCCATAAGTTTAGATGATAAAATAATATTTTCCAAAGTTCTGTCAAGCAAAATATCTTAAGCCACCCAAAATTAAATTGCAATGTCCCTTTGACATTTGAGCTTAATAAATGATACTTTGCCTATCACATGCTACTGCAGGGGCCAGTGCTATATAATGATTGGGGATTTCTTCTGGGTGTAAATTTCAATTTCCTCCTCTGTGAGGTGGGTGTGTGGCTCCAGCTTTCTTTCTAGCTTTGCTGCTCCTTCTCACTAGCTCATCCGCTGTAACTTTGAAGTTGCAAGAAGCAAAGCAAGAGCTGAAGAAAAAACAAATAAAGAGAAGGAAATATCAGAACTCACCTCCCTCTGTGCCCTATGAGAGCAGCTCCTCTCCAGTGCTTTTCCTCATGTCCCTGTTTACTCCTGAGCATTTGGCTCTTTTTCTTCTGGGAATTCATGCTTTGAAGAACAGAAAACTTTTGCTAAATTGACCAAAAGCCTTCATAAAATGGATGACTTCTTAAATTATAGTAGCTACATCATTGCTTTCTAGATTCTCTTTTCTCTCTTCTCCCTCTCCCTTCCCCTTCCCTCCTCTCCTCCTCTCCTCTCTCCTTCCCTCCCCTCCCCTCCTCTCCTTTCCTCTCCTCTCTTCTTCTCCTCTTCTTTCCCTCCTTCCTTCCTCCTTCCCTCCCTCCCTTCCTTCCTTCCTTCTTTCCTTCCTTCCTTCCCTCTTTCCTTTCTTTTCTTCTGTTTTCTCTTTTGTTTTGGACCGACTCACCATTTAGCCAAGCGTGGTTTAGAAGTCATTATGGTAACCTAACATTTCCAGCACCCTTTGTGTTGAGATTGGAACCAACCACCAACCTGGGCTCTGGCTATCTATTTAACATTTACCACCTGTTCCTAAGTTGTACACTAGCCTTTGGTTAGATATAAATATTACACATAACATATATACTTATGTTATATTTACATATGTACATATTTGTTACTGCTGGTATATTCATTTTAGAATTCAGATTCTTATCTACAGTGTACTCTTGTCTTTTCTAGAACCTCCAAGACCCATTGCTCCTCCCCAGCTTCTTGGCGTTGGGCCTACGTACTTGCTGATCCAGCTAAATGCCAACTCCATTATTGGTGATGGCCCAATTATCCTGAAAGAAGTAGAGTATCGGATGACATCAGGATCTTGGACAGAAACCCATGCAGTCAATGCACCAACATACAAGTTGTGGCATTTAGATCCGGATACAGAATATGAGATCCGCGTCCTGCTGACAAGACCTGGTGAAGGGGGAACTGGACTCCCAGGCCCACCACTGATTACCAGAACCAAGTGTGCAGGTAAAGCTGGCTTCCAGGCCAGTCCTCTTGTGCAGGAATTACAATTGTAATGAACATGCATATTGAAATGTTTGATTATTTGGCATGTGATTTAGACATACAATTTTTTTTAATTTTATTGAATTTATTTTACAATTTCATACATGTGTGATGTGAATTCTGATTGTTTTAATCTGACCCCCATTTCCCAGTCTTCTAAGAGTTTCACTGAATTTGGTTATTCATAGCCTTGTTTATGTAATAATATGTCTGATTTAAGAGCAGTTTATGTGTGTCTTTGTAACTATTCTTCTCTTTGATGAAGCCAGAGTATTTTCTTGCACAGTAACTTTGAGTTTTCTGTTTTCTGTGCATAATACCTCAGGTAGCTACATATCTCTGGTAGCTCTAAAGCATTTTCACTTCAAGTTAATACTGTGAACATGGAAATAACCTTCTTCAATTGTTTTAGTGGAAAGGCCATATAGTATAGAAAAGAAAATTAGCTCTAGGACTAGAGAGAGAGCTCATTTGGTACAGTGCCTGGCCCATAACCGTGAAAGCAGTTCAGATCCCCAGCACCCAGAATAGCTGACTGAGTCCATTTATGCACATCTGTTAGTTCTTTTCTGGGATGCTAAGACAGGCCAATCCCAAAAGCTCACTGGCAGTCAGTGAGTTCCTGGCTTAGTGAGAGACTGCCATAAAGAACAGGATAGGAACAATAAAGAGGTTCACTGTATCAGTCTCTAGCCTTCACACACACACACACACACACACACACACACACACACAGTTAAAAATACAAACAAGGGAAAAGTGACTGCACACAATACAGTAATGAGATAACTATCCTGTGCAGGAAATCCTGATGATGATTTACTCGGCAGCTTGATATCTCCTACAGAATGCAGAAGGTTTCCTTCCTATCATTGCCCTGCCTGTGCTTGAAAATATCTTTTCACTCATAAAAACAGAAGAAAATTACAACATAATATGGTCTTTGCTATACCACATTGGAGGAATTCTTAGCTCCACAAAGATAAAACATTTGATCACCTATTATTTGAACACATTTTTACTTTAATTCTTATTCTCAAAATGATAAATTTTAATCTAAAGGGACATTATTCTTGTGACCATGAAGCATTAGGTTAAATCACATACACACACACAGAGAGAGAGAGAGAGAGAGAGAGAGAGAGAGAGAGAGATCTTGAGCACTTTAACAGGCAATTTCTGAAAATTGAAAACTATGTAATAGGAAGCCATGATGACTTTAAGTACTTATAAAGTGTCTTCCTGAACATCTGCTTATCATTGACAAATTTATTGGGCTAGTCACCAAGAATTCTGATGCAGTACATATTAATCGATAAATATTTTTACTGCAATTAAGTTCAGAGAAAGGATTAATACCTGTGCTGTGTGTTTTAAACTTACAGGACATTTAAGCATTGATTCCCTGGTTTTGGTGGTGAGAAAGTAGAGAATGCACTAATGTGTTGATTGGCATTTGGTGGTTGAGAGTTGCAGAGAAGTTTTTACTCTATTTCTCATTGTTCCAAAGCTCAGCTTGAATTTCTCAGTTTGCTTGGAAATATTCTGTAGATTTGTGACTCCTGAAAGTTTCGTGAAGGAGCTGATGTGAGGATACTATAACACCTTTCTGCAGGGAAGGTGAGCTCAACTCCCTACTGAGTCAGAGAAGTAATTGCAAAGGGGAAAAGTGATGGACTTGAAACACCCCCTTTTTACTCTGCAATTAATATCCCATACTACCCTGAAAACAATTGAGAATCTATTTTACTAAAGATTCTAACTACATATGTTTTTTTACATAAATTCCGTTTTAAATAATCTTTCAAAATTATATTACAAATAGTTGATAACAGTATGCTGTTCCAGCAGTTTTCTTCTTGCTTTGTCTACACCTCCATTTAAATCTCTATTGTGTGTTATTATTTTTCATTTTTATTCAGAATAGTCCATTAGGAATTAACAGCCACAAAGAGGATTTTATGTAGCTTTCTAACCTCCAAAAAAAAAAGAAAAATTCTTGAGACTTGTCATTGGTGAGTGAGTTGTGAAGATTACAAGTAAATGTTTTTAGGGCCGTTATGCTCTATTAAGTGGGTGTAAACACCATGTTAGTGAACACTGATCTTTGTTCCCTATTGATGGATGTGTTCAGAGTGTATTGAACTAACAGAATAGAAAGTTATGATTGGAAATCACTGTAAGAATAGCTTCATTTGGGGGAGAAATTTAGAGTAAGAATATCTCTCCGTCATGTTTTTTTTTTTTTTTTTTTTTTTTTTTTTTTGACTTAGAAAAATTGTTACATTTAGGAATTATATGGGCCTTTCAATTTGATTCTTTCTTAGAGAAACATTGAATTTATGTACTCAGCATGAACTCGAATGACGGCCAGTCCAACTGGTTGACCATTTATCCCCAAATATCAGAATTTTGGACCATATTTCACCCATATTAAACTTTGTCAACGTTGGTTTAGTTATATCCCAAAGTTACTCTGATCTAGATTTTTAAAGGAAAAACACTATAGACTGGATTTTTTCCAAGTATTTATTAGATCTGAGAGAAGACAGGCGTACTGATCAAGGTCAATATATTTTTTTTTTTTAATACTATCATTATTTAGAACCAGAATTAAGTAAAAACAAAACTACTGGGTGGGGGGCGCATTAGCTCATAAATTTTTTCACCTTCTTTCTTTTTTTTTTTTTTTATTTTATTTTTCTTTTTAGTTACATTTTGTTAACTCTGTGTCCCAGCTGTATCCCGCTCCCTCATTCCCTCCCCAACCCCACACTCCCTCCCTGGTCTCCTCCCTGCCCCTTTCCAAGTCCACTGATAGGGGAGGACCTCCTCCCCTTTCATCTGACCCTGTTTTATCAGGTATCTTCAGGGCTGGCTGCAAAGTCCTCCTCTGTGGCCTAACAGACTGCTTCTCCCCTGGGGGGGGGGGGGTGTCAAACAGCCTGCCCTTGAGATCCTGTTAGAAATAGTCCGTGTTCCCCTTACTTTGGAAAACTACTTGGTTACTGAGCTACCACAGGCCACATCCGAGCAGAAGTTCTAGGTTATATCCATAGATGGTCCTTGGTTGACTGTCAGTCTCAGAAAAGACCCTGTGCCCAGATATATTTGGTCCTTGTAGAGCTCCTATCCTTTCCATATCATACTAACTTCCCTTCTTTCATATGATTCCCTGCACTCTGCCGAGGGTTTGGTTATGAGTCTCAAGGTCAATATTAATGTCAGTATTAAGTTCTCATATTTGAAAAGGAGAGAAAGTTCATGTGCTAATTTCTAACCATTTTCTGAATAGCAAAATTAGAATATCATTTAGAAAAATGATAAAACTAAAGTCAGTATCACGATGCCTTTCACTTAACCCTCTTCAAGATCCATTTCCTTTTCTTCAAATTGAATCATCCCAGGTCATTATGAGCACCACTCTTTTTGGCCTCAATCAGGGTCCACAAAGCAACAAATTACAATATGGCCCTCACAAATCATACTATTAGCTGACTTTTAGCAGAAGTTTCAAAAGCTTAAAAATTATTTGCATTTTATAGGAAAGATCTCTCTGAGACACCAAGATGCAAGTTCCCATCTGATGATACCAAATTGTACTTGCCATGAATAATGGCACTTAACATAGAATTTAGGTCTAAATCCAGAAAACTTGTTTTTAAAGAGGAAAGACAGAATGTTGAAGAGTTGTTATTTTCAAATAGCTATTTTTTATAGACTGTGTATTAAATATGTTAAATCACCAGAAAACCTTAAAAGTATAAGTTCTTCTTAGTTCATTCTCCATGGTCCTACCCACCTCCTTTCTCTCACTGTATCTTTCTCTTGCTCTTCATTTCTGCATCTTTTGTAATTTCAAAGGAATAATATAATTTCTACCATTTATTATGCCAAGTATAATACCAGCCAAAGACTAAATTAATTACTCCCTGCTATTTTTCAAGTTTCACTGTAATGCACTCTTTAGCATTTAATATTTGATGTCAGGTAGTAGTAAAAGTCATTTGGCAAACATCCACCAGTAAATAATTTTACAGCCAGTATAAGGGTTTTCCAGTGTACATTATTTACAGTTTTACACGAAAATGTATGCCTCGTGGGTAAGTACTGATGAGTACTACATTAGAGTCAACCCATAAAGGTATGTGTTGTGTGATATATTCTCAACAGTCCTAGTCACTGAAGATGAATAAACAAAACTTGTATAGGAGATAAAACCTGGAGTGCATGCGTGATTGACTTATTCTCCAAAACAGCACAGCTTAATGCTCCCAGATTCACTTTTATGGAAAGCAAAGATTTGTGCTGAACACTCAAATATGCATACACCCAAAATGCAGAAAGTTTAATAGTTTACCATTTTCTGAAAATGTTCTGCCTAGTTGGTAAAGTATTTTTTTATTTACCTTGTGAGACACGTGAAAATCATTTTGTAGATGCAATCACCTGCCTCAGGGTCTCTCAAGTTTGGAGAGGAGGTAATTATGGATTGTGGTGGCTGAAGCCACCCGCGCACATTTCATGCTTCTCCATGAACCCGAGGCAGGTGATAATTTCACTGTTAGTTTATAGCCCAACCCGTGCCATTGTTCACAGAATGTTTCTTCAGGCATTTTGTAAATTTTTAAAAAGTTCCATAACTGTGGAGTTGCCTTAAGTGGGAAGTAATTCAAAGACTCGATTGAACAAACTGAGAATGTGTGCTTTTTTTTTTTTCCCTGTGTCTATTTCCTCTGGGTATACCATCTGGTATATAAGTAGAGCAAAAGTACACACACTTTCTCTTTATTAAATGGAAAGAAAAATCTGCCATCCCCAGGAACTGTCTACCTTGCATGCTGTCTCAACTATACATTAAACTTGTTTCTTTAAATTGCCTTCTTCTTTTGAATGAGCCATCACAGAACTGCCTAAAGATTAACTGCATTATGACAGTATCTCCTTCATAGGCAAGCTCAGTCATTCTGAGTGTCTACGATGTAATATATTTACACATTTGAAGATACTACTCTATACTCTCAAATTAAAGTTCAATGCTCTTGGCAGTTTTAAAGAGACATGTAAATCGACGAAAAGTGGGAGGGAGATGGTCTTCTTTTAAAAGGAACATTTATTGAACTTGCATTTCTTCTGCCCTAAATCCAGAGAAGAAAAGAGATCAAAGATGAGTGTTTTCCAGATGCCTCGATTTGTGGAATTAAATTTTGGCCCTTTAGCTATAGCTTCATCAGCTTAAGAACATTGATTTTTACTCGGGTCCAAGGTCTTGAAGACTAGTTACCACTGACATTCAGGCCTGAGCTTGGGACAAAATAGAATTGGTTTGTAAAAATTGGTTTGGTATAATAGTGTTAAGATGGCTAATCCTTCAGTTTAAATCAAATGTTTTTATCTATGTATTCTTTTCATTTTTCATAAAACTAAACATACACATGATTTTTTGTTATTAAAATCATTTTTGAGTTTGAGTTTAATAAAAAACCATGATTCTGTTGTTGAAGTCTAGAGAACTAAAGATGGTTGTGCATTGATAGTTTAGCAGTTAAAAGCATTTGGGCCTGAATTTGTCTCCTAACAACCATATTGGTCAGCTTACAACTTTCTGTAACTCTAGCTAGTGGTTTTCTGATATGTCTTTCCTTGCTTCCGCAGTCCTTTGCATTCCTGTGTATACATACCCCTCGTGAACAGAGACACATACACATACCTATTTTTTTTTAATGAAAGAATAAAAAAGATAAAATCTATAGTAAAACTAATATAGGGAGAATTGCTGCCCAGTAGTTAAGTTGCTTACTGCACAAACAACAAATGTGGAGAATGGTGTTCAGTTCCCAAGAAGTCACACACGCTGGTTGTGGTTATGACTTACCTGTTACTGTTACCCTAGCAGTTAGGAGGCAGCATAGTGCAAGAATTCAACCCTATGCATACCTGTCTTATCAATGAATTCTTGGTTCAGTTGACCTCAGTGAATAAGGTAAGGAGCAAACAGGGAACAATCCAGAAGCCAACAGGTAGATTCCGCACACACATGTAGCACTCATGTACATACACACTGGTATTTACATGAACATATATAATGCACAGTTGTGCCAGAACTGAATGTCACATGCACATGAAAAAGGACATATAAGAGCTCACCATGTTTTTTCACAGTCAAAAAGTTATACCTCATTACATTTCCCTTTAGTGAACAATGATCAGATTTTGTTCTTCTTCAGGTTGTATAGTCTGCATTCTGTGTGAAAAGTGCTTGTGCCCAAGATGTATTTGTAGCCTTCCTCTTGTTCATAGCATGAGTCTAAATGTTGGCTCTTCAGTGTGACACAGATCGTGTCTGGATGTCAACTCTGACTTGTAAACAGAGTGAAATGCAAAGACATGCCAATAACATTCCAAGCAGAGGGAAGTACATCTTTCACCCAATTGTAAACACTCCTGCTGCTTTGTGGTTCTAAATTTAGATGGATTCAGTAGAGTATAGACAGGTGCTAGGTTTGTGGTTGAATTCTGGCTGCTGCTAAGACGATGCCAGCTCTACTGTGGTTCTCCTGTTGAGCAGACTGAAATTACTAACTTTGATTTTACAAAAATCTATCTCTGAGGGACATGATCTGTGGAAGACCCACTGGCAGACAGAACATGAAAATGCCTTTATGACTGCATGTGCAGGTGTGTTTTTAAAATATTATAGTGTAGAGAAGATTGTAGGATGCCTGTGTGTGAGTGCCTGTGTGTGTGCGCATGTTCGGGTTTGTGTAGTATAGGATACACACTTATCCTGTAATCTCTCCTTTAACTTTGTAATTATATCAGGTAATTAATAGGCAATATCTAACTACTGTTATTCCTGATAAAAGCAAGAGAATTATTTTTAATAAGAGATTTTAAATATATTTTTAAATGAGCCTAATTGTCTGTTTGAAATACCTTTTCTTTTCAAGTCTGTGAATTTCCCCGTCTCATTACTATGCTTATGATACCTATAATTTAAAAAAAAATATACCGTTTTAGATAAGAAAATAGTTCAAAGGCTGCTGTGACTTTGGCAGTACATTTCTTTCCCACACTTGATTGTAGGCACGAGTTCTACCATTGCCATCCTCAGGATTGAAGTATATAGACCTGATATGACAGCCCAACAGGATCTTACTCCCAGGAATGTAGTATTACAACCATACCAAAAAAGAAAAGCATGCATTTTATGCTAAAAGTACAAAATTCCAGGACTGGGAGTATTATTCAGTGGTGCAGCACATCCAACATTTGAGAGTCACTAGGCCCATTCCCCAGCAACAAGACAGGAAGTTTGAGAGAGAGAGAGAGGGAGGGAGAGAGAGAGAGAGAGAGAGAGAGAGAGAGAGACTATGAACCTTCAGAAATTTAGGGCAACTTCTCATTAGAAAACTTTTCTTCAGACATTGTTAACTTTTTAAACAGAGATGGTGTCATAGTTACTTTTCAAAGACAAGTAACTTGTTCCCAATTCCCTGCCTGCAGTATAATGCACGTCAAAGCCTCACTCAGAGTTAACATATGGATTGTTCCGCCGCTTCTTTCACTCTCCTCAGGAAATCTGTTACACTGATGAAGGTACTAAGAGGAATGACATAATCTACTCCATTATCTCAGTATAAGGATACCGTCATCTCTGTGACTCTGTGGAGTTCGTCATTCCTGGGAATATATTTTATATTTTAGGCGCGGGCTGCCAGGTAACTGCCGTGAAGGTTCTACTGATGGGCTGTTGTACTTGGGTCGCTCAGCCCCAGAGTCGTGGCAGCAGGAAGACATCTCTCAAAGCTCGCTCTCTTTGCTGTAGCGGGGTTGGGAACAGGATGTGCAGTCACTCAGGTAGCTCAGCTCCGTTCTTTAAACAGCATCAGTAAAAATGTAATGACCTTTACCAACTAGAGTAGAGTTGGGCTGTCTTCAGCATAAAAATTTCTCAGTGTAACTTACATTGTCGTTGAAAAGCATTTGGCAACCCATGAATGACACTGTATTGATTTATCCTCAGTGCTTTACTCAACATGTTGAGTTGGTTAATGGTGTCATTAAGTACTTTTTATTGGCATAATTTTTTTTTTTTTTTTTTTTTTTTTTTAGTTTTCCATATTACAGTCAAGGCGACAGGTGGAAATAATCATCAGATCAGTCTCATGATATGTCATAGATGTCCCCTCAAATCCTCGGATTTTTGTTTGATCTGAACAGAAAATAGAAATTTTTAAGGAAAATAAAACATTTTTCTGCAACCAAATATGATACATTAGTGATGTCCAAAATGATAGTTACACAGACTTGTCTGATCAAATTGGCCTAAGGACAATAAAAAAGATGTAGAACCAACATCAAAATTAAAAAAAAAATAAGTGTTAATTATGGGAACAAGTTCAAGAGTGGCAGCCTGTGAGCATCTGACCTATGTGTTGTGTCACACTAGTCCAGATGTGTTCCCGATTATTTTAATTTTACCTTGCCTTCAATTATCATTCTGTGTTCAGTCCATTTTTGAATTTTAGTATGTATCCTTTGATTTAAAATAAGGAAAACAAATCATACTCAATCATACAAAACATGCAGTCTTTTATGACCCATTCATTCTCTAACTTACTCATTCATGCATGGGTTTGCATGGGTGACGAGGAGATAATACTCTTTGTTAATTTTAGATAGATATCCGTATCTATCCATTTGGCCCTTTGAGGGGTTTGGTCACTCTTCAGAGTATGATAAAAATATTTTCATTATTTAATTTGAATCAATATAAATCTAAACATGGGGCCATCTGCTTAAGGAGTCACTTTCTGTCCTTTGCTGCCTTTTTCTGACAAAGGGTATCATTGTACCTTAATGATTCTGTCTTCACCTTTTGTCCCACCTATGTGAAGCCCCAGGGAAAAAAGAAGCACATTCAAGGAAAGAGATAATAAGAAGTGAATTTTATTTGAGAGTCTTAAAAGCCACATTATATTTTGTGAACCCAGCAGAAAATGAACTTCAAAGGGTAGGAACTCATGTTTTTCATGTAACCTTGGGCGAAATCTGTGCAAATTCATCTGTCACTACATATGATATGGCCTAGAAATCACTGGGTCTGTCCATTTTAATTGTCTCAGATGAATCTTCTCAGTGATGTTGATTTTAGAGAATAACTCTACTTTATTTACTGGTCGGTATTGTTATTTTTCCATTGTTACATATTTCCTCTTTAAAACATACAATAAGGAATCAGGAAAACAAACAAACAAACAAACAAATAAACACGTTTTTAAGTGTTATTTACCACAATCTCTTTTACCAAATCCTTGGTAGATATATTCCCCACATTTAAAATATCATTTTATAATTGTTTTGTACTATTATACGCAAACTTATATTTTATTGATAAAAAGGGCTATGTATACGCATATATAATAATAAAATATATATGTGTATATACTTTTTTTTAGTATAGTTTATTTCTTCTTGTGGGTAGTTTGTTTGGGGAATCAGAAAGAATTTTAAAAGCTCTGTTGCATGGGAGTGCACACTAGCTCTCTGCTCCAAAGTTAATCTCCTGCTCTTCATTCCCTTCTCTCGCCTCTAGCAAATTCTGCATCATGTATATCTGTGCAAATCATGCCTGTTTCTGACTTAGCCCCTTTCAGCTTAGTTGATGAAGAAGAGGCAGTGCTGCCCCAACTCTGTGTCTTTGGAGGTTCTTTTAAAAAAAAAAACATATTACATCTGTAGACTACATAAAATTCATACAGCAAAATCATTTATAAAATATAAATATAAAACTATAGGGTTGGGGAGGGAAATATCACAGTTTGTAACGTGCTTGAAGCTCTTGAGTTAGATTTCTAGACTCAATGGTTTTTTTAAAAATAATTTTTAAAAATCATTTCCTCATTTGTAAGGGTATTTGTGCTTCCTTTGTGTGCCTGTGTAGGCCAGAGGATAATTTGTTGCACAGGTCTTTCCATCATTCATGGACCTTGGCATGGAAATTTGCCACCATGCTTGAGACTAATAAATGCCTCTATCTACTTAGCAATCATGTCAGCCTGCAGAGAACATTTTTACAACCTTTCTTAGTAATATCATATTTACGTGAACGTTGTAACAATAGTGTTTGTATTTTTTTTTATTGCTATGCCTGTGGGAGTTTCTTTAATTGCACGAAATACATGCAATTTTTTGTTCTGCTTATTTCAGCTGTCATCTGCTTTCCTGTTTTTCTGCAGGACAGTTGATCATCTCATCAGTATTTAATATTCTACTCCATACATGTGTTGAGATTTGCTTAGCCTTTCTTCTATCCCTAGCAGTTTGGACTAACTTGCTGCTATGAATTCTAAAACAAAAACCACGTGCTTATCTTCCCATGTTTTAAATGCTGTTGACACATGGTGTTCAATTATCTATTTTCTCCATGTGGTATATGGATGCTGCTATGAAGAAACCTGTGCATGCCCCCATGGAGTTGTGGGGAGAGAAAGTGTTTTGTGATCCTTTAACTCCAGCTTCCTTATAAATTGGTTCACTTGGGCTTGTAGCTTTATGAGGGACTTGATCAGTATCACAAAGCTACTAGAACAGAAAGAGAGGGTATCATTCATACTGCGTTTTCTCTGTGTGTATCTTGTTATGTGTGACAGACAGTACCAAAATAGCCCCCTATTCCAAGATGATGGTTCTTCTTTTGAGCCACTTAAATTCGAAGGAACCAAAACCTATAACATGGACCAAGTGCTTATAATGTGCAGGGCAGAAACATTAAGCTCTTAGGTGTAGATCAGGGCTCCCCAGTTGCTGGGCTATGAAGAGTTACTCAGTTTCTAAGCAACAGTTTCCCTTGAGGTCTCAAGCTGTGCATGCTGCATTTCTGAAGGTTGGGTAGAGTCCATGAAGCAGCACCTCAAGAGGGTTCTGTTTCTGATTTAAGGTTTAGTAGTCATTATCTCCTGTGTTTGCTCCTGGCTCTAGTGCCTCCTAATGGATAACCCACTCCATCTTTCTAATGTCTCATCTTTCATCTACACAATAAGGATGAATAATTGAATCCACCCCATCTAGTGTTTGTGAGCTAATCAGTGAGTGATGTGCTAGATTTCATCATTTGTTCTACATGTTTCAAAAATTCTATCCCTGGTTGTGAAATCTTGTTTTAAAGTAAACTGATAAACTCCTCAGGTTATTAATTATTTTCACTCAAATGTATGTACCAACACTTCCTTACTTGTTCTCATGCGATGATTGACCGCATGTGTTCTTCATGCTATTGCTTTGTGATCTTCCTTCTGGTTGGAAATGCTATGTAATCCTTAACCCTTGGGAAATGAAAACTGTAGTAGCAGAAGTATTGCAGAATGAAACAGTTGCCAAACTTATTTAATCACCACTATGGAAGAAGGGAAAAAAAGCATTTTTAAAGCTATTACATGTTTTCTGCATGCTGCTAGAGATATTCAGTGCAGAATGTCTCTTAAATGCTGTGATAAACACTCTATGATAAGTGATGTCATTGTAGACATTTTCCATTACAGTGTGAAGAGTCTGAACATGCAGAGAACCTAAAAGCACTATGCTGGCCTCTATCCACCACTCCACTATATGTCTTTCTTGGGGTATGATAGCCTATAGTTATCTCATTCCACAAGTTACTTTTGTAGGGGGCAGATTTCTTTTTTAATCATTTGCTTTAGTTTTTTATTAGGATATTTAGAATGGCTTGTTTTCCAAAAATAGTTCTCTGGTTGTGGTTTATAGGAAGAAGTTAGAGATTTGGAGAAGATTCTAACGCTGCTACTTCAGTCTAAGTAGAAACTGATCAGTCTTCAGCAGTGGAGATAAGAATCCCAGTGACAAGGCAGGGCTGAGAGAGATTTGAGAGGTGCAATCAGCATAATTTGGTGACACATTGGAAGTGAATTAAGGTGTAGTGACAGGATTTAACTTGAGTAGAAGATTTGGGACAATCTTACGAAGAAAATATCTGTCGATTTTGAGAAATGAGATAGTGGGTTGGCAATTATATTCCAGGTTCAGCAAACAAGGCAGAGAGTGGGACATACAGATTTGCGTGTTGTCACCATTTCTTCCTTTTGTGAGTGTCAGTGATGCTGTCACTTCATTCCTTTTGTGTCATGGTACACTATAATCTTCTTGAATTAGACACTGAATTGTCTTTTAACTTTACTTTTTATGTCTTATGGCATGGGTATTATGGATAGAAACTATTAATGGTTCACCTAGAAATCAATAAAGCATATGATAGATTGGGTCATGTTTAATAATTAAAGTTGTTCTTGTTACTCTTATACAGAGCCATAAGTTTGGTGAATCGTGGTACAGCGTCAGGGTTCTCTCTGATGGGCAGCCATAACACGATGGTAGTCTCAGTGTGCACCTCTACCACTCCTAGGCTGACTTGCAGGTAGCTGGTGTTCAGTTACTATTTCTATATTCATTTTTATTTTTAATTTTAAATGTATTTTTTAAATTAATTAAAGTGTATGCACTTTGTAACCCAGCTGTAGCCCCCTCTCTCATCCCCTCCCAACTCCACCTTCCCTCCCTCTTCTCCCATGCCCCTCCCCCAGTCCACTGATAGAGGAGGTCCTCCTCCCCTTCCATCTGATCCTAGTCTATGAGGTCTCATCAGGAGTGGCTGCATTGTCTTCCTCTGTGGCCTGGTAAGGCTGCTCCCCCTCAGGGGGATGTCTTCAAAGAGCCAGCCACTAAGTTCATGTCAGAGACAGTCCCTGTTCCCATTACTAGGGAACCCACTTGGACACTGAGTTGCCATGGGCTACATCTGTGCAGGAGTTGCACAGATGAATGTTTCTTGGTTGGAGTATCAGTCTCAGAAAAGACTCCTGTGCCCAGATTTCTTTTTTTTCCTCTCCTTGTGGAGCTCCTGTCCCCTCTAGGTCTTTCTATCACCCCCTTCTTTCATAGGATTCCCTGCACTCTACTCAAAGTTTGGCTGAGTCTCAGCCTCTGTTTTGATTCCCCGCAAGGTAGATTCTTTCAGGGTCCCTTTGTGGTAGGCTCCTTCCTGTTCTCTGTTTCTTCCCTCTTCCAATGTCCATTATTTCTATATTCTTTACAACGTTGCTCCCTCACTTTCTACTGTCACTGACGTTAAGAGTATTGATGCACCCTTGCCAAACTTGCAGTTTTAGGCTCTCTTTGGGACACCCCAAGAACATGTAAATGGTGATGTACAGCCAGCTACCCATGCTGCTTCTTTTTTTTGGGGGGGGGGGATACTAAATGCAGCAGATAGTGTGGTAATCGGCACCTGACACTTGATTGGCAATAACCCCCTTTTCTTTTTTCTAACTGTGAGCACTTTGATTATGGTCTGTACAGTTTGACTCTGCAGCCTCAAATCAGAAACCTCTTTAGAACAAAAGTAAATATTTAGACTTGCCAGAGATTTTGGCTAGAGCAGGGTAAATAAGTATCTATCTCTACTCAGGGGGAAGCAGGGATGTTTATATCTATCTGACTTCACTGGAATGTTCTTTATAAACTAGAAAAGTAGGTCAGCAAGACTGAGTTACTCTTTTCTGCTACTAGCTGAACAAATCTCTTAAGGAAATAATTCCAAGGCTGCCTGTTATTACAAAGCAAAGATGAGCACATGTCAGTGACTTATCCCTCAAACAGGCATTGACTCTAATGTGAGACATATAAGGTAAGGGCATTCTGTTGCCATGATTTAAGAGGACTCATTTACAGTGTTTTCATTATTTTGGAAATTACCAACAAGTCCTTTTTTTTTTTCACATTGGCATTCTTGTACTATATTTAATGTTTTTTTAATATTATTAATTACACTTTATTCATTTTGTATCCCCCCATAAGCCCCTACCTCTTCCCCTCCCGATCCTTTTTAAAGATGTTGCCAGTCAAGTCATAATTTAGTTGGGTACAATTCTAGAAAAGAGTTCCCAAAACAAGAGGGCAGCCATTTCTCTGTTTGTATAACAGATTCCTGAGATTTGCAAAGTAGGGGCGGGGGGGATTTGTTTTGCCCTGTGCTTTCAGTAGATGATTGGTTGATCGTGATATTATTGGCAGGACTGGCCTGCTGTCCCTCTCATAGCCAAAAACAGAAAGAGGAAGGGGTGAAACTCCCACAATCCCCTTTGAAGACATACATAACTGCTGCTCCTCCTCCAGCAACTCTTACATTGTGGACTGATATATCGCTGATGAAACTGTCAGGCATTCTAAGGTAAAGGCCTTCATTTTCTTTGCTCTCAGACATGAGGAATTACAGTGCACCCTGAACCCCCATTCCATATGAACCTCTCCTTAAATACTGCACCGCTTCTCCAGAGTACCACTCTGGAAAACAAGCCTGTGTCAGAGTGGTTCTTCTGGAATAATCTGGTGTTGAACTCTCGCATTCACTTCAAGGTGCTTAATCGGTGCATTCATTTTCATTTAAGAACATGTGTTAGTATCATTGCTTTAGAGAACCTGGTTATGAGAGAAACAAATCTGGAAGTCTGCCAGGAACTTGGAGACAAGTATATGTCAGCTTGTACCACTGGAGGTAAAATGGGGCAGTACCATTCTACCCTTTCAGGAGCATGGGTTGTCGTTCTGCCCGGGAGTGGGAGACAGGTCCTTGGGACTCAGCTGTCCTCTGAAGCTTCCCTGCACCGTTGCTGCTGGGTGTGGCACAGAGTCTGCCAATTCTTCTGGGCTGAACGCCATGCCACCAGAGGCCGAGGCTTCCTGACACGAACGAGATTCAGGGTCTCCCAGGAATGGCAAGAGCTCATTAGGGTGAGGCCCTTTTGCTAGGCTGAGGTGTGGAAAGAGTTTTCCTGGGAGAGTTCTTTTAGAATGAGATTGTCAGTATCAGAGGCGGTGGAAATTCGGGAGTTCCAGAAGCCTGTGATCATACTACAGTGGTACAGCCCTTTGGCCAAGCCACTATGTTAACGGCAGGGAAGTGGTTGAACGCCCATGCCTGGTTTGCTTGTAGCTGAAACACAGACCTGGCAAGGCCTAGGCCCAGCAGGTCGGAAGGCAGTTGCTGTGAGATGAAAACTCAGCAGCATGTAGGTCAGTGGCTTACGAGCCAGTTCTATGAACACTGGTGAACAGCAGTAGCTCACCGTGGCCCACAGAACATGGATGGCCAACTGACTGGCAGTCAAGCCCAGCCAGTCCAGAAGCTAAAGGTGTTTGGGCAGGCTCCAGCCACAACCTAGCTGGCTGCTAAGCCCTGAGAGTTCAGTGGGAAATCTCTGGGCAGGAGGGATCCCTTCCTTCCAAGAATAAATGACAAATCTCAGGCAGCCATGTTGGAATGCTGATGGGTATCATGCAACACCCAGCATGTTTATTTCATGTGAAATCAGAGACTTATGAACCTTGGGCTGTGGAAGGGGTTTCATAGGTGACTGTGTTTCATTCGCTGGGGATAGAGTTACTAGGGATACTTGATTTACATGTAGTGATTCAGTACCTCATTTACATGCAATAGCATTGTCCTATCACAAGAAGAACACAGTACTTAATTATACTATGGGTGGGAGAAAATCTCCAAATATAATTGAAAAGTCATTGCTGAAAGCTAAGATCCTGGAGTCTATCCAGGAATCCCCAGGTGCTTGCTAAATGGGTTTTCTTATCAGGAAAGGGTCTTGCCTTTAATCTTCACTGAGGGTTATGTGAACAAGATCTTGGGTTACCAGATCAGATGTAGAGAGAACCCCAATGAGAAAAGGGAGTCCAGCATCATAGACTGAGCGCAGAGGCTAGCGAGAAATGTCAGACTTCAGCCTTATCCAGTAGAGTTCCACAGGGCAGTGGAACTCAGCGATAAGACTAAGAATTAGTCTTATGGTAGCAGTGGTGGCACACATGGTTAATCCCAGCACTTGGGGAAGCAGAAGCAGGTAAATCTCTGGGAGTTCTAGGCCAGCCTGGTCTACAGAGTGAGTTCTAGGACAGCCATGACTATACAGAGATACCTTGTCTCTAAAGGCATAGAAAGAGAGAGAGAGAGAGAAAGAGAGTAGAGGAATGGAGAGGAAAGGAGGAGAATTATTCTAGTGTTCAGAATTAGAAGCTCTCTTTCTTTTTAAATATCGTAGAGGATTCAATTATAGTCCTGCAATGCAAAACTCATCAAAGTGTCTGAATAACTGAAATAAAATTGTTCCTGCCTACAGCAGAGCAAGAAAGCCAAGTGCTCCTATGTGCATAATATTTTAATTTTCATGGGACTAGCAAGGCATTCATTATTTTGTGATTTTGAGCAAATAATATTGCATATGTCCTCACTTAAAAATGTAGTCTCAGCTTGGACAGGTGGCATTTAAGTATTTGGGAGAGAGAAATGGTTTGGCAGTCTAACAACTCACATTACAAGCACCTGCCTTGAAAGGAAAGAAAGCAACTTAGACATTTTCCATTACTGCCCGCTGCTAAGGTGCTTGCATTATCCCCCAGAGAACCTCATGCTTGTGGCAATAATCAGGCACTGTCATATTTTTGAACTAATATGAAAGTGCAATTCAATCTTTTTGACAAATACTGCCTCACTTCTGGCTTGGCAAATTTTTGTCACCCAAACCTCACTGATGTGTAAGTAGGTTGTGACCTGCAGCCTAAAATGGCTGTGGATTAACGGATTGATCAAAGGAAAATATTACTTGGGATGTTCCTTTTTTTTCACCCCTTTAATTTCTCTTTCTTCTATATCCCACAGCCTGTCCTCATTTACTAAGTTTAGATGTTTCTTCCTTCCTTGTTAATTGAAAATATGTGAAACTATTATACCAAGCCACGTCATAGAGAAGAAGGGGGTTAATGTGCCATTCTACACATAGCCGCTCACATACGGCCTTGATTTGTGAAAAGATCAATTATTCATGATTTGTCTCCTTCGTAGTTAAAGACATAGCATGTCAGTTGTTGGGAGAGGTTGAGTATTCTGTATGTTCACATATTGATTTTACGATTGCAAGTTTTATATTCCCAGGTGCCTTTTTGCCTTGATGTGTAGATTGGATGCAGTGTTCTAAATGTTTTGCTTTGATCTAACAGTATCTGCTTCACATATGAAGGCTAGTGGTATCACAATGAGGTAGCAGCAAAATGCAATTTATCTTAACTGAAGGAGGCTGATAATTTGGAAATAATTATGAAACATTTAAAAAAAATCAAAGGTTTGATTGGTTTTTATTTTTTCAGTTTTACTTTTTTACCAAATATCCCAAGCTCAAATATGTGATTTCTTAGCTCTGCATTTCCTTCCTAGTGAACTCTGCCAGCTCTTGCCCCTCTGCTCCTTTGCAGCCCTGTCTTTGACCTTTCAGACACCCATTGCGAGTCCTTTGAGGATTGTCAGTGTCTGGAATTACTCGAAAAGTGTGGAAACCATTCCGATGTTTACATGTTTTTCTTCAGTTACTTTATTATTTACATGATACAACTTACATACTTGTTCTCTACTGAGTCGCCCATATTTCAATTCTCTGATCTTCCTTCCACCCTCGACAGCTTTAAATTCTCTTTTATCTTCCCCCCCACACACACCTGTTCTTTCATTTCATTACTTTTCAAGAGACAATAGTCATTCTGGGGTCATCTCGAAATCAGTTCATTACAGCTAAAGATTAAAATGTAGAAATTAACTTAAACTTACATCTGCACTCCGCAACGCTTTAAGGAAGAAGTTGTTCAGTATTAATGGCAGGTGTATATATTGTTTAGTACTTGACCATAAGTTATAGGTGATAGAGATTTGCAGTTTTAACCAAAATAAATCATGATTGACTTAGACAGTGAATTTAATAGTAATCATGTTTAAAGGCTCGTGTAAAATATAAAGACATACAAAATCCAATATAACCAGTGGGTGAGGATTTTCTGTTACGAAGATTGCGTCTGAGAATACATAGAGAATTAGGATTCATGAAAACTAAAAGTAGAGGCTGTTGCTTCTTTCAAGTTTATATTTCTATCAAAGAGCTGCACCTTTGAACTTTAATAACTGTTTCTGATTTCATCATTTATGTTTCCTTGCAGCTATCGTTACTTACATATGAGTAACGGTGTATGTGGGGTAGGTCATACTTGTTGCAGTTTCTGTGATATTCACTACAGTGAGCATCTTATTTAGAGGTGGCCCTAGGAAGTCCTGAGGATGAATTTGTATGTCAGGAGATTCTGATGGAGGGACCTACAAATTCTTTTCAGAAATGAGTTATTTTCTTAAATTCCATGAATTTTATTAGACAGTTAGAACACCGAAACATGAACAATCCTGTTTTCAACTAATTTGATTCTCTGCGCCAGAATATCCTTTCATTATAAATTGCTCACATGCTACAATATTGCCAACAACACCAATGACTTCCTGTAAAGAACATTGTAGATAGTTTTTTTTTTTTTTTTTTTCATGTTACATTGCAGACACTGTAGAAATCTTGGAATACCATTTACATGATCTGGTAATTACATCAAAACTACCATAATCATTTGTCTAATATCATAGCTTTGTTATTGTACCTCATATTTAAATAAAAATTTCGTGTTTGCCTTAGTTTGTCAGGAAGAGACACCATCAACAAGGCAGCTTGCAGAAGAAAGTATTCAATTGGGGGCTTGCTCATAGTTTCAGAGGGTTAGTCAGTCCGTGGTTATCATGGCGGGTAATGTGGCAGCAGGCAGGCAGGCACGGTACTGGAGCAGTAGCTGAGAGCTTGCCTCTTATCTGCAAATTACAGGCAGAGAGAAAGGTAGACAGTGCCTGATGTGGGCTTTCGAAACCTCAAAGCCCATTCCCAACGGCATACTTCCTCCAGTCAGGGGACGTTTCCTGATCCTTCCTAAATAGTTCCACCAACTGGAAAACAAACCTTCAAATGTATGAGCCTGTGGGCACCAGGTGTCATTCTCATTCAAATCACAGCATCGGTTATTCTGGGCAATACTAGCTACTTGCATAGCTTCTGATCCAGCATTCTGTTCCATGAAATTTTAAACGTTGTTGTCACAAAGGGAATAGACTTGAAGCGCGAGGAACTAGACCAATACAGTTCGCAGAGAATTGTGAGAGTAGAAGCACAAAGTCATTGCTTAGAGAAGTAAGCTCATTCAGCGTGCTTCTATCTTCCTTCTTTTTCATATGTGGCAATGTCTCTCTATGTTTATATTTTGATGGTTTAAATGGTAGCCATTTAATGGGTAATGGGGAAGGGCGTAAATGGCAATCCCAAATCAAAGACATTCCATACATCCAGTCTGTAAAAAGGTAGTATGTATACTACATCTAACAAGCACTTTCCAGATTGTCAGTTGTCTGTGGGTATAAATGTACCCAATGGTGAGTCTACCAGACTCCAGTGGATAATTCCACAGTCTTGGTAGCACAGACAATCCTGCTCAAATTCAGTGAGTTACAGAAGAGAACAATAAGGCAAGTGTGGTGGTTGGAATGAGATTCCTCCCACCCCCATAAGCTTGGTCTTCATTTAGTAGGATTGTTTTCAGAAAGATTAGGAGTTGTGGCCCTGTTGGAGGAAGCATGCCACTGCTCTGGGCTTTGTGGTTTCAAGAGACCGTGCCAAGTCCAATCTTTCTTTCTCTCTCATTCTGCCTGTTGCCTGAGAATCAGGATTGTAAAGCTCTCAGCTATTGCTTTGGCGTCATGCATGACTGCAACTATGTTCCCTTTTATGTTGCTCATGGCCTAACCCTCTGAAACTAAATAAATACCAATTAAATACCTTTTTGTATAAGTTTCATTGGTCATGGTGTCTCTTCTCAGTTGTAGTAACCCTGAGACATCATGAGTATGGGAAGGGTTTTTGTAGGGAACGAGGTGTTGACAAGGGCGGGAGGAAGGTTAGAGCAGTCAGAATTTGGGGTGATGTGTGTTTGTAAAAAAAAAAATTAATAAATTTAAAATTCTTTTTCAATCTGGAGAGATAGATGTTTCAGTGTTTAAAAGTCCTTACCACGTAAGCACAATGACCTGAGCTTAGATCCTAGAATTCATGTAAAAGCTGGATGCTGGAGGTGGGACAAGAGAATTGAGGGAAGTTCTCCAGGTCCGGGGCAACTAGCCTAGCTAGGATAGCATTACAACAGACCCAGTCTCAAACAAGGTCGGAGGCAAGAATATAACCCAAGATTGTTTTCTGACCTTTAAATGCATACATCCGTATTTGCTCATACACATACTCCCTCCCACACACACCAAAAAGAAAAGAATTTTTTAAAATCCTCTTCAAAGGAAATTAAAAGATCTTGTTAAATGGAAAAAAAAAAAAACAAAAAACAGTAGCATGGAAACACTATAACCTTCTTTCACCAATAATTTTTATTTCACTAACCTGAAATAATTTAAGGGGAATAATAATAAATTAATACTAGTAAGGCTAAAGTGATAATGAGCAGCAGTTGAAATCACAGAAAACAAAACCCTTGCCAGTGTTGTGTTGCTATTAATGACTGTTTGGTTACCATCTCTGAGTTGGGTCCTGTGCAAATTTGTCAAAACTTGCACTTTGCTGAACATTGCTTTATTGCTCAGTTTCCAGCATTACTGGGTTTCTTCCAGATACAGTGCTTCAGCTAAGCACATCATTTCTTTTTATATTAGTCAAACATATAAAGGGGCATTGGCTCAGTCTTGACTTGAAATATTCCCTTCAAAGGTTTGACAATGAATTCTTTCTAAATATATTTGAGTCTATTGCTTTTGCCTCAGGCTGTTTTCCTGTGTTTGATAAGGCAGTCTTAGGAAATGTTTGACTTATGCCCACACTCTGGGTGTTTTGCCAAGTGCTCATAAGGTAAATCCTACAAAACTGTAGCCAATGGTTCCTCTCCACCTTATTTTTCTTTGACATACAAACTTGTAAACACACCCAGTGTGACAATTAGAAGAGAAAATGTAAGATTCCATTCCAGGATACTTGTATTATATATATATCATATATTTTGATCACGCCATTAAGATTTAGATCTTAAAGAAGAAGAAGAATAAAAAAACAAATAGTAAACCAGCTTGTGAAATGGGAATGTCTTCTAATTCAGCATAATAGATATACATTAGATCCGGTGTCCTCTTTTAGGTTGTATAATGCTATATTGGCACTTGCCGTTATTTAAATGTCATCCAGATTTCCTTTTTGTAGCACTGATGTTAACCTTGTAAGCTTTAAATTGTTGGAAGTTAATGGTCTGTTATATGAGTTTAATAGTTCTTAGTGAAAGAATATTGGATTATATTGTGTGGTTTGAAATATAATTTAGTTTCTTCTTTAGCATCATAAATATGACATGGTCTTAGTTGTAATCACGGACAATTTAGTTTTTCTTCTTCTGTTGCTATACAAAAAACAAGCACATAGATTTGTTTTGATATTTTCTATCTTGGCAAATATATTTCATTTCTCATCAAGAATAGTCTTCCTTAAAATGTACAGACTATTATATTAAAGTCGGTCCATTAAGAAACATTACGTGCCGTAGGGATCCTTAAGTGGTCTTGTCAGAATTTAGGAAAGTCTCATATGTTTTTATTTTTTAATTCTATAAGGGTTGAATTTGCGATGGAGCTAATGTAATTGACGAGGGAAATGGAGGCAATTGGCTTGCACCAAACAAGTTAGAATGATTGTTAATGTGAACGACTTTCAGGCAGTGAATGTCAGGGAACAGTAGATTACTTTCTCCTCCTCCGGCACTTTAAGCCATCTCCTGTGGTAGGGCTGACATAATTTCTCTCTTTCTTTCTTGAAACTGGGAAGCAAAGTAATTTGAGCCTGGTAATTTTGGCCTATGGCTGATGAAGATAAATCATAATGAGCTATGTAATACATAGTGACAATTCACATAGGGTCTGTAGAATGTGACTTTCCTGAAACACATTAATCAAATGTTGTTGCTTTCTGATTTATATTCAAGAAAACCATAGCACTGTTAATTGTGAATGTGACCTACCTTTTGTGCTAAGTTGCACATGCCAAGCAAATTGCTTCAAAATGCAAGCCACCATGTTCTTTACAGGTCTTACCCTTTGCATGTCCTAGAGAATATGTTGTTTTTGAGGTGGCTTATTTGTTTAACACAAACTATTGGAGGTTATGAAATAATAGAAGTAGAAGAGGTTTATTGGTCATCTGGATTAGCCCTTCACCTTAAGACTCCTTAATATTTGCATTGTTTCAAACAGACTGCCATGTGTATACTTACATTGTATTAATACAAGTTCTGAAGTTTGGTTCAGTGGCTTGTATTTTAATACAGTCAATTGCTCCCTTGGAGAGACCCCCACCTGAAAAATCTATATCATTTGTCCTTAATAAATCTATGTTTGTTTCATTCAACCAACCAACCAAACAAAATACCTCAAAGCATAGACAGTGAAAGTTAAATCTAGGAATACTCTGTCTCATCTCAAAGGGAAGAATCTTCTCCCAGTGTAATTTAATACAATGCACTCCTTCTCACTAGTGTTGAGTGTTGATATTTAATGACTGTATAACTAGGCGAGTCTTTTCTTTTTATATTAGTCAAATGTATAAAGGGGTATTGGCTCATTCTTGACTGGAAATCTTCCCTTCAAAGGTTTGACAATGAATTCTTTCAAAACATATTTTTTTTTTAACTCTGTTGCTTTTCCTTCTGGCTGTTTTATTCAATACAGTCACAACTGTACTATGCCTTTTACTGTGTATAAACAAAAAGTGATATACTATTGCCTCCTATGGGAGCCATGTGGTCATTCCATGCACTATGAAATTCTACATTTCCATCAACTTCTTCATTGAAATCTGTTTTCTAACTGCACTGCATAGGATTTAAAGAATGAATTTAGCCAATCAACAGAAATTTATTAACAAACTCTATATATAACATATATGTCTATACTATATCAGTTATGTTATTTCAATTCATTAACCATCGGATTAAGTATTGGGTATCACCTAATTCATTAATACTGAATTTGGAAAAGCAACTTCAGAAATCTTGACAGTGTACACGAGTCAAAGCTTAATGTAGAGTTTAATATTTGGGTAACAATATACAACTTTTGCTATAGAAATGAATTTCAAAGTATACATGAGATATAATTGGGGCTATTTTGTCTGTTTTTAAGACCTTATATCAAATTTCATTTACCCGCAGTCATCCTGTTCTTACTATAAGTCCATATTCCTCTCCGTTTTGACATCAGAAGCTAGTACCATGGAAATGATTGATACCTTCCATTTATCATTTTGTCTTTGCAGCATTTTTGTTTTTTAATGGAGACTGTCAGGAAAATTATACACTTTATTGATACCAGTGGACTTTTCAAGATAATGTCCCTCTCTTTATGTTGGTTTTCCTGTCCTTATAACATGAGCATTAGGAACTAGCACTTTTGAAAAAACAAAAACTTAACTTTTATTCTATAATTTCTTCAAAAAATCATTTTGGATTGTACTTTACACAGGATTCAAATGACGGGCTTTCCACAGCTGTTATTTTGTACCTACAGTATAAAATCATTTTATAGTTAGTGTTAGAGAAACTGCCATAACTGAATATGTCCCATTTTTTGTTTTTGTCACATTCTGCAAAAATACAGTAGTTGGGAACAAACCTGGCTGTAGAATCGTAGAGTCTCATACTAGGAAAGGCCCAAACCATGGTGGGAACTACTAAGAGCTTCAGTGTGTTTAGTCTCTGGAAACTTTACGGTCTGGGGCTTTCATCCCTTCATTTGCTTATAAACAGGATAAATTGAACACTGAAGCTCACTGAGGATGCACATATGTGCACGTGTTCACATGTGTGTCATTGTGTGTGTGTATCTACATTCCTGTGTGCCTTTTCTTCAATTATACTTCACTACCTATTCAAAAACGCTCATATTTAAAAATTACTTCCTTCTGCAATGATTCTTGCTTATTTTTTCCATGAAGATATCTCTATTCTCTATTCCGTTCTGAGTTTCCAGACTTTTTACAATGCAGAGAACCATTTCTGTGTTCTCTTTGGCACTGACAACATTTTGGCCAGTTGGGCAAGCTCCCAAGTGCTCAGACTCTGCTGTAAGTCAAGGACAAGACTCTCAGCTTTCAAGTCATTTTCATATATATTAATTCTGGGAGCCAAGAGGAACTTCAGAAATTATTACCTGTGAGCAACACTTATGTTAACTGTTACATTTTCAGAAACATATTACAGGCCCAGAGAGATGGATCAGCAGTTAAATGCACTGGCTTCTCTTCCAGAAATCTGAGGTTCAGTTCCCAAAACTCACAGTGCAGCTCACAACTGTCTATAACTCTAGTCCCAGGTGATCCAACTCCATCTTCTGGTCTCATTGGACACCAAGTATATACATGGCAGTCCTCAGACATTCATGCAGACCCAACACCCATATGCATCAATAACTTTTTTTTTTAAAAGAAATAAGGTATTTGAGAAACAACAAATACACATATATGTGTGAAATTTACTAAAGTAGAAAAAGTAAATAGGCATCAATTTCAAAGGAAAAAACACAAATACTCACACGGATGTCTATGTGATCTATGTGATACAGATTTGAAAGGGGAATTGAAAGCTGAAGTGTCCACCATATACTCTGTTTGGAATGACTGAGAAGTTGTACGTCAGAGCCAATGCTTCCTGTGGCTTTAGGTAAAACCTTGTAGCCTCTGCACACTTACATAACTGCCTGCCGTTTATTTTATACTGTTGCAGTATTGTGCATATTGCATTCAGACTTGGTGCAGTGGCCTTGACCTACTTGTATTAAATGTGCACCCTTAAGCTGGGTGGTGCATGCCTTTAATCCTAGCACTCAGAAGAAGGTGGGTCTCTGTGAGGTGGAAGCCATCCTCGTCTGCAGAGTGAGTTCCAGGGCAACCAGGGCTGTTAAACAGAGAAACCCTGTCTCAAATACTACCCCCTCCCATTCAAACTTGTTTGTTCCCTTTCCAGGACAAACACAACCCCATCAGTATGTTCTACACAGAGAGGCCATTCATTTACAAAGTTGTCGTTTCATCATGGATGGCTTAAAATGATTTCTTGAGAATATTTACATTTAATGCCTTTTAGAGAAAGGTAAAAGTAGATACTGTTTGAGGACTGTTTTGAGTAGTCAGTTGCCTAATAATGTGAACAAACATCAGATCACCTGCAGTTGAGGGATGGTACTCTTTAGAGTGCTCGTGGTTTATTTGGTCAACTCTGATGTTCGCTTGTTTCATTACTTACACACTGATGTGACGTATCTACCCATGCATCAATGCATCATCACAGAATAACATCACGCGTTACTGCTAATAGATATCATTCATCTTTTCCCATCCTATCTGTCAGTCTTTTGTGATATTTGTATTTAGTTGTTACAAATTGCTGACTGACTCTGGAGGTCGCAACTTTGTGACTAATACATAAGAAAACACAGTTAACTGACCAAGTGCAAGTACTGATAGTAAATAATGAGAACCAAACCGTATGTGGTTTGAAAAAGAGCCAGAGGCTTGGAGAGTGGGGAGATGGTTAGAAGCCAGCAGACTTGTCCTTCCAGAGGACCTGAGTGTGGTTCCGACCCTTCACTGACCCTGCCTCCAGGGCAGTGGTTCTGAATCTTTGAGTCTTCAGCCTTTGGGAAGGTCAAACAACCCTTTCATGAGAGCCGCCGTAGACCATTAGAAAACACAGATATTTACATGAAATTTCATGATAGTAGAAAAATTGCAGTTATGAAGTAGCAACGAAATAATTTTATAGTGGTGGGGTCATCATAACGTGAGGAATTGTATTAAAGTATCCCAACATTAGGAATGTTGATAACCACTGCTCTAGGGAATTGTATGCTTTCTTCTGGCCTCTTTGTGTACCATACACGGCATGGTATCCATACAAACACACACACACACACACACACACACACACACACACACACGGGGAGAGAGAGAGAGAGAGAGAGAGAGAGAGAGAGAGAGAGAGAGTTAGTTAAGCATTTAGTTTTGGAAAAATAAGTCGGAACAGTTGCCAATTGGTTTTATGTGTTGGGACAAAGAGATGAACTGGCCAATCAAAGAATTATTTTTCTGTTAGCATCAGCTTTAGGAGCACTTCTCAAGTATGTAAGATCTTATTATTGATCTTGTTTTTTTTTTTTTTTAGTTTTTTTATTTTTTTATTATTATTAGTTACATTTTATTAACCCTGTATCCCAGCTGTATCACGCTTCCTCATTCCCTCCCAAACCCTCCATTCTTCCCTCCCTCATCTTCTCCCTGCCCCTTTTCAAGTCCACTGATTGGGGAGGACCTCCTCCCCTTTCATCTGACCCTGTTTTATCAGGTATCTTCAGGACTGGCTCCTCTGTGGCCTAGCAGGACTGCTCCTCCCTTGGGGGTGGGGAGGTCAAAGAGCCTGCCATTGAGTTCCTGTCAGAAATAGCATTTTTAAATACATTTTGTTATCACATTCTGGTGTCTTATGGAAAATGATTGATACCAAATCTGGCCACAGAATATAAAAGATCCTGGAATTTTTAGTAACACCAGAAAAACAGCAAACTATTATACCACCAAGGCCTAGCTAGTAGTTTGAAGTAACTCCAGCTAGCCAAAATGTTTGGAGAAAATAAGATAGAGAAGTGCAATATAAGAAAATAAGGACATAGCCACAATTTGCTAAAAGAGAAGACCAAACAAAATCTTAGTTCAAAATCAGAGTTTCAAAAATTACTGTCCCAAATCTTCCTTGGGGTCTGCTGGAAATTTACAAATGCTGAGAACTTAGAATGTAAGCAAGGAGTCACACACTTTAGTGCCCTGTACATGAACTGTAACTCAGAGTAGCTGAGGAGCAGAGGAGGGTGAGAAGGAAAAGGGCATAGTATTTTCTGGTTTTCCCCCCAGTGAAAGTAAAGTGATAGATTTTGCTGGTGGTCATAGATGGCAATTAGCATCCCAGTATCCACAAAACACTCTTTCCAAAAAAAAAAAAAAAAAAAAAAGTGTACATTTCAATCTGGTCAGACTTCTCTATCACTTCATGAATTGCCAGGAAATTTGGAGCATGTAAACACAAAACTTATAGTAGCTGAAAGCTATAGAATTTTGGAAACTTAGCGAATAAGTAAATAATCCAGGCTCGGACATCAAGAAAGTGTAATGTGAAAATAAGAGGGAGACGACAAGGAAGATTTTATCAAGTAAAAGTTTGTAGAGTTTATCTGCCAAAGGCTGTGTGGACATTGTTTTCATCTAGATTTGTGCAAAGTCAGTAATGACCAGTTGCATACATGAGTTTTCATTATGTTCTTCTATTTCTCTACATTTAACATTTGTATAATAATCATAAAAAATGAAACACAATTGTGCATCTAATTACATTTTCTACTTGTATCATTAACCAAATAGCAAATTAGTAGAATAGCTAAAAGCTGAAATTGGGTTATCATTTTCATTATTTTTAAAATTATCTCTAATTGTATTTTTATTTCCTCTAATAAAGTAATTCCTTACATGAGCAACCGAATTTTTTAACATCTTTGGTTAATTTTAATTGCCTATATTATATTATGGTTGGAAAATGGGATATGAGGTAGTATCATTTATGCCTTTTTGAAGTTTTAAGAACTTCTTTATTAACTAGGTCGATTTTTTTCTTTCCAAAAATATGTGGATTTTTTTTTTTCATTACAGGGGATTAAACGTGCCCTTTAAATGGAGGAAGTCTCCTCTAACACAGTGGAGTACAGCTGCTGAACTAACTCTCTTCACTGTTATAGAAGTCAGTTGGGGCACAATTTGTTGCAATTATCTTTAAGTGGTAATCACGGACATTGATAATATTATATTTTATTTCTGTAGAATATAACAGTATGCTTGTTCTTTACAGTGGCTGTAGTTGTCAGGTCAGCCCCAGAACCTTGAATAATGGGTAGATACAGAATTAAAAATAAAATTAAATAGTAATGAGTTTGTTCACTCTCTATGTTTTCTAGTATTTTTCTATAGATACTTAGATGCTGTAAGTCTCCATAGAGATTCACATTTCTCACATATGTTATGAGTTAAGCAGTTCTCTTTTCTGCTGGTAAGCACTATCTCCATTATTAATATCTATTTTTATGTACTCACAAACTTTTCTTTGAAATATAACATGCAAATAACATCACCACATTAAACATAACATAATCATTATCATGGTTTTGTCATACTATATAATTCCAATCTTTTTCTATAGTTGTGAAATTCTTTTAAAACAATTGAATTTTTCTAATCACAATAGAAATTTAGAATACACACCTCTGAATGCATAAGCTTCCTTTATTATTACTGATACTAATGGTGCAAATTCACCTTTTTTCCTTGGACCAGGAAGAATAAAATATATTTTGATTGATGGAAACCTGACATTTATCTTCATGCTGGATATTTGAGCCTTCTTTATGTATTTTACGAGTTCAGAAAAAAAAAGAACATTTTCACTTGGGAAAACAGAATAAATAACTCTTCATCCAGGGCAGTACGTTATTAGTTCTTTCATAAAGTCTTTATAAACTGATTGGTTCTTAAGCTGGGTGCGGTGGCATACACCTTATTCCCAGCACCCAGGTGGGCAGAGGCGGGCACAACATCATGAATTCCAGCCCCGCCTACAAACAGTTGAAGGGTTAGACACCTCTTTTCCAGTATGCATTCAAGCCAAAATGAGGAAAAAGGATGATTTCGTGTCACATTAAAGTTTAAGGAAACACCACTGAGACCTGTGAAGTAATTACCAACCTTTTAAGCATTTTAGCTCATGTCCTATAGGTTTCATTCATTTGTGTATGTAATGTATACATGTACGTATGTATGTGTGTTTGTATGTATGTAGTTCTTATTGCACTGATTAAAAACAAACAAAACAGTCAGGTTTACTGAGCTTGTAGTCGTGTGCAGACATCAGGTTGACAGCAGTATGGGACAACATATGTTTTTCGCTTATGCATACACATCTGTCTCTTTCACCACTACGCGTTATCAAAGATTTCTGTAATCCTTAGAAATGGCAGTACATTATCAACCCCACAATCCCCATAGTACTCACCTAAGAGTAGCAAACGTGATCTCAATTTAAAAGACATCTAGCAGTGATGCCTTCTCCCACCAGTTATATTGGTAGTATTCTAGTGATGATTTTTTTTTTTTTTGAGATTTAATAGGAAGCAGTCCTGAATGATAATTCAAACGGGCTTCAATGTCTCGAAGTACAATGTTACCATGCACATGTTACAGAAAGCTTCCGTTTCTTGGGGCTACCACATTTTGCATTTTTTCTTTTTATTTATTTATTACAATACACTTTGTATCCCAGTTTGACCCCCTCCCTCATCCCCTTCCAATCCCATCTTTTCTCCCTCTTCTCCCATGCCCCTTCCCTAGTCCACTGATAGGGGAGATCCTCCTCCTCTTTCATATGACCCTAGCCTATCAGGTCTCTTCAGGACTGGGTGCATTGTCTTCCTCTGTGTCCAGGTAAGGCTGCTCCCCCCTCAGCGGTTGGTGATCAAAGAGCCAGCCACTGAGTTCATGTCAGAGACAGGCCCTGTTCCCCTTACCAGGAAACCCACTTCGAGACTGTTGAAATAGTTTGCAGATATGCCCTACATGTTTAAATGTTCTTAGCCAGTCTATGATGTATGTGTTAAATCTCATTGGAAATAAATGAAGAGATACTTTAGGGAGATTAAGTTTGGTGTTACAGGGTGAATGCTAGACGATAATTAAACTGTAGTCATGCTCTCTACTGCTTGTGCATGTGTGTGTGTGACACTGCATTTTAGCCACAAAGGAAAACTGTTCAAACCCTAAAATATTGTTAGGTCAGGCACATCCAAAACACCATTATAGTACGCCCCACCTTTAGTAAATCATTCTGCTTTAGAATTATAATCGATGTTATTCCGTTAAATTTATAACCTGTGCTGTGCCCTAGCGATTTTGTTTGATGTTCAGTGACAGTCTGCACCATTGTATCAAAGCAGGCTGATTAAGTTCACAGTTGCCTTTGATTAAAATGCATCAATTGTTCATGTAAGATATGGTCAATGAATTTCCCTTGAGATCATGGAAATGGGTAATTAAATTCTGTCATTTTTTTCCCCAAGTTTTGACTTTGTTCTTTTCTGTTAGTTTTTGGAAAGACATTACATAATCATGGAGTAAACTAGGTCTCATTCCCCCAGCTTTAATGAGCATGCAAATAAATTTCCTAGTAAGAGCTAGTGATGCTCTCATAGGCAAATCAATCTATCTTGACATGGAATTTTTGAACAGATTGTTTTTGATAGCTCTGAAATGATACGAAAAATTTGCAAAGATAAGAAGTGAAAGGCCAATGTATTCTCTTTGCACAATCAGCCAGGTCTTCATTTCTGCTCTGATTGGTGCATTGAGGAAATGCTAATATGCATGTGTAACCTGTTAAGGCACATCAGTCTTCTCAGGAATGGAATAATGAGACTCTAATGGTCAGTGTGATTATGCCTGAATTGGAAAGGGTTCTAGAGGAGCATTTGCATCTTTTTCCAGCTGAAAGAGTATCTTCTCTCCGAATCTCAACACAGTTACTGATGCCCGCCAGAGATGGCTATAGTAGAAATTCTCTGAGGAAGGACTTTGTATCATTATTACTATTACCATCTCTTATTTCATTACAGGCTCCATAGTCCTTTTCATAGCGTATGCGAAATTATTTTCAATGTATATTTATCAAATTCAATGAATTGGAGTATCCACCTCAGAAAGGGATCCTTTTCATTTTCAGACAATATTCAACATTAAGTATAAAATGCCTTCCTGCCATCCTGGTAATGAACAGCCACACACTACTACCATCCCAATGATGGAACCACATTCTGCGTCATTCTCCTCAGTGGATGGTCCAGCAAAAGCTGACCCTCTTAACAGTTAACATCACATTTAATGGTACAAGCCATCCAGGGTGGAATGTGTTTGTACCATTCTGCCTCCTAGTATTGTATTGTGCTTTGAGTTAGTGTTTTATTGGTTCAAGTGAAATAGCTTGCTCAAGTCTCAATACATTTCTGCTTCTTTCTCTCTATAGAATTCAAAGTTATATGTAAATCAGCATTTTAACTTTCTATCCACTATGCTTAAACCTGTACATTTTTCCGAGTTGTGGACTAGAGGAACCTGAGCAGGCAAGCAAGTCTTTTGAAGTATGGAAGAACAGAAGACAAGCATGAATTTGAACTCAAATGATTTTTTTCCTTCCTTTTTTTCTTCCCACGTTCTTGGGGAGATGAGTGTTTCACAAACATTATACTCAGGAGCATTACATCTTCAGCTCCCATTAAATATTTTCTCATTCAGGACACTTCCTCAGTTCTCAGGTTTATTTACATTATTTACAGATGACTTATTCTTGAACTGAGGTTGCCACTCATGTGTCAGTCAGAAGGAATTTTAAAAGGGTCTTGAAGATTCTGCATCATACTATTCTACTACTGCAGGACAATTGCTCTGTATGAAAGTTGAAAATTATTGGGGTATTTAGTGGACTCATTGCTTTTTGAAGGCTTCACACTCATTTCTGGTAATGTTGCTGTCTGTTCTTATGTCTCAAGACACTAAAGAGTCATTGGTATTTGAAAGCAGCTTCTTCCATGGTAGAAAGACACCAGGCAGTGTGTTGCAGCATTGGACATCTGAAGAGCCTCACTGGAAGAAAAATGATGATGAATAATTTCCCGGAAATCATAAAACATCCTTGGTTTCTTAAAAATTCAAATGAAAAGACTTGAAAAAGTTGTATCTTTTGGTCTTAGCCATAATATTAGTTTTATTAGAATGTTTAAACATTTCTAAAGATTATTTTTCCACATGATATTTTTATGTCCATATTCTAAGTTGCATATTCTGTATAGTATGCAATTATATTTATATAGTAGCATTATTTACTACTTAGACATGCTATTAATAACAGATGCAGTATTCTTTCTATACAAAGACAGTACTTCAGAAGATAACAAACTGAAGTAGAAGAATGAGCTAATTAGATTGGAACAAGAGAAATTTTCTTACTGTGGTTCTCAAGTGCCCGTTATTCCAGGCCATTCATTTGCATTAAAACATGTTCTTAATTGAGGCAATTTTATGATGCTTGTAGATTTTTCAAATAAGATATGAAATTGTTGAATATTTTACATTGAATACATACTGATATTAACATATTAATTTTCCCTTGCCGTGGCTTTTTATATCATATTTACAGAACAGACTAAGAAAAATACATTTTCCACATTGGGACAAGACAGAAGCCTACCACAGAGGGCCTCTGAAAGACTCTACCCAGCAGGGTGTTAAAGCAGATGCTGAGACTCATAGCCAAAGTTTGGGCAGAGTGCAGAGAATCTTATGAAAGAAGGGGGAGACAGAAAGTCCTAGAAGGGTCTGGAGCTCCACAAGGAGAACAACAGAACCAAAAAATCTGGGCCTAGATCTTTTCTGAGGCTGATACTGCAACCAAGGACCATGCATACAGATAACTTAGAACTCCTGCACAGAGGTAGCCCTTTGCAGCTCAGCCCTAATGGGCTCCCTAGTAAGGCGAACAGGGGCTGTCTCTGACATGAACTCAGTGGCTGGCTCTTTGAGTTGGGGAGCAGCCTTACCAGGCCACAAAGAAAGACAATGAAAGACACTCCTAATGAGACCTGATAGGCTAGGGTAAGATGGAAGGAGAGGAGGTCCTCCACTATTGGTGGACTGGGGAAGGGGCATGGGAGGAGATTAAGGAGGGAAGGAAGGAGAAAGGGAGGGGTCGGGAGGGGACAAAGCTGGGATACAAAGTGAATAAATTGTAATAAATAAAAAATATATTAAAAAATAATAAAATTTTTTAAGATGAGGTCAATTTTTCCTTACCATTTTTAATGATTTTTGTTGTTTGAGACAGGGTCTCTCTGTGTGGCCTTGTGCTCCCAGAGATCTGTCTGCTTCCACCTCCTGAATGCTGGACCTAAAGGCATGCACCACTGCGCCCAGCTACTTTTAACTCTTTAAAATACAGTGCTTTCTGTTTCTTCAGCTTCAAGAATAGGAAATTTTTTTTTTTTGTTTAATTTGTTTCCTCCAAATTCTGAATTTACTTTACATAGTTTTGTTGTGTAACATAATAAATAGTACATTCATTTGGATTAAAGTAGATGGAGAATCTTGTCTGAGAAGGAACCTGATTTTTTTTTAACATAGAACTGCTTCATTGAGGCATACTGTCCACACTCGGCGCCATGCATTATGAGTGCAGACGAGGTAATGGGTTAGACATAATTTCACACTGTTAAACCATCACCAGAGTTTGCGCCACACCTCTGTCCCTCATCTAGCCCTTTGCCTGTGCTCCTCCTTAATGTTACCGCTTGTTGGAAGTGTAAGAAAAACACGTCAGCTCTCCCCTCCTAACAAACATTTAAAACAGCAATCATATAAACCCACTGTTTTTTGAAAGGCAACATGTTCCTGGTTCATTCCTTCCTTGTGATAGGAATTTCCTCATAGAAAAGCTTGTTCTTTTCATCTTTTATTTATTTATAACTTCACCCTAGTCATCCAAAAATAATAGGAACACATTCATTGTAGGACTGTTAGAAAATTAGCTTCATTTTAAAGAGCACAGTTGGAGCTGGATAGACTCAGCAGGTAGGAGTACTTCATGCTCCAGTTATAGAGGTCCAGGGTTCATGTCTCAGCAACCACATTGTAGTTCCCATCCATCTGTAGCTGCCGTTCCAGACATCCAGTGTCGTCCTCTGGCCTCTGAAAGTACCAGCATGCCGATGGTGTGCAGGCCTAATTTTTGATGAGCACTCATAATCTGGGAGGGTTTGAACTAATCTGAGGAAGTACTTGTGTGGTTTTGGTACAGTGAACCTTGCATATCTCTGCCTCCCTGCCCCATTATTTAATCATTTCTTTTTATTATATTTTATGATAACTCGTGTTTACTCTAGATGGCAGGAGGAAGGGCTGGCTTTCCCCTGCAGTTATTAGGACACCTCGTGTTAGAGATAAAGGGAGCTGTGGTGTTGGTTATGAGCAAGAAGACCTGGATTCAACCTGCTGCAGTAGAACAAAGAATTATGTTCTACTCTGATCCCAAAGAACTAAGCTGAGCAAATGAGAGTGGGACGAACTAGATGTGAGGAGAGAGATGTGAAGCTCCGTGGTGAAGATGGTGGGCCTTGGTAGCAGTGCAGTTGACTGTGGTGGATGCCTTGCTTCTGGTTTTTAGTCAAAACTGAGCATGGGGGAAGGTACTCATCCTGTTGTCTTTTGTTGTTGTTACATTTGGTTACTTTCCCATCCTTCGTTACAATCAAGCCAGAAAACAGGGTTTAGCAGGGAGTTGAAATATCCACAGGGAAAAGATAGTTGAGAACTTATAAATGGCTTTGTAGCGTCTGGAATCTAGCTGAGTAGAGAGAGACATAAGGGTGCAATGCACAGCGGCCACTGCAGAGGTCAGTGAAATCAAAGACCCCTGAGGTGAGAACAAAAGAGACCACATACCTGAAGGAAGAGACAGGCAGTGGCATCCCAGGTCACGCCGGTATTTTTCACATGAAATTGAGGACAATTTGGCAGGTTTCAAAGAGGTCACATGATTTTGCTAATGTTCTAAAATACTGAGAGCCTCATTATGTAATACAGAGCAGCATTAGAGCAGGGTAATTTAGAGAAGCCACTCACTTTTAGGAAGGAGACATTTACAGGTACTGATAAGACACAATGCAACTAACTACCCAAGTTATGTCTGTTAATTAAAAGTTGTTTTTTTTTCTTGTTTTCTTCTTTCCTTTCTTCCTTCCTTTTTACCTCCTCTTCCTTCCTCTTTCCCTCTTTCCCTTTCTCCCTTTTCTTTCCCTCCCTCCCTTGCATTTTGTTGGAGGTAATGAACTTCCAAGCTAGACTATTGTATGTGCCATGGTCTAACGTCACTGAGCCATGGTCCCAGCTGTCAGTTTTTGTTCTTGAGTTACATTTAGTTATTTCTGTGTTTTCCTTGGAATGATAACTTAATATGAAGAAGAATATGTGGTGAGGAATCTGATTGCTGACAGTGTCCACTGTCACCCAGCTCAGTGGCACATTTTTTCTGGTTCTCTTTGGCCACCTTTTGTCTGGGAGGAGGAGGAGGCAGGTGATTTATAGTTGAAAATTTTGTGTTATAAGAAAAGGGGACAGTGTAGCCATAGAACACTACAGGACCAGGCGTCTTTGGAAAAACAATGCCAAAGCTAGAGAGGTAGCTCCCTGGTTAACAGCACAGTGTCAGAAATCTGGGTTTGATTCCCAGCATAAGTGTGACTGCTTACAACTTTCTGCACACAAGTTTTGGGAAATCTGGCACAGGATGTTTAGCCCCTGTGGGTGCCAGGCAAGAAGTGGAGACAGAAACACATGCAGACAAAACACCCATACACATAAGAGAATGTACTGAATTTTCTGTTTTCAATGTTTCTAAACTGCAAAAGTATCTGAGAAATATTTTAAAGTTGAAACCGTAAAAACCATTGGGACTTACATTAGGTAATTTGAAATGTTGACAGCTTTTGCTTCAGATGTTGGGTGTCAGATGCACTGTGAGAACACCAAAGTTTTTTGTTTTTTGTTTTTTGTTTTTTTTGGTTTTTGTTCGGGACATTTTTTTAATTTTTTAAAAATTTATTTATTATTTATTACATTTTATTCACTTTGTATCCCAGCTGTAAGCCTATCCCTCATCTCCTTCCAGTCCCAAACTCCCTCCCTCTTTCCTCCCTATACACTGATAGGGAAGGTCCTGCTCTCTTTCTATCTGACCCTAGCATATCAGGTCTTATCAGGGATAGACATAGAAAGTGGGAGAAAACAAGGAACAGGACAGGAGCCTACCGAACAGGGTATCAAAGCAGATGCTGAGAGTCATAGCTAAACTTTGGGCAGAGTGCAGGGGATCTTACGGAACACAGTTTTACTGGGAGACTTAGATGAGGAGATACTCTGTAAAGAGAAGAACATTCATACCCCATTAAAGTTAGTCTCTTACTGTTGAAAAATCAGATTTGCTTTTTAGTATTTGCTTACTCTAAGTTTTTGATTCCACTTTTCTATAAAAATAATAGACACATCAAATTTTTTTTCTGACTATTTTCACCGGTGAGCAATATCTACCTTTGTAAGCCACATCCATGATAGCAATATATATATACCCTTTGAGATATTTGTATTGTTATCTTACAATTAACTGTGTGCTTCCGATGCTTGCCTTGCCTGTGTGAGAGGCGTGATGGATTTGTGCACCTTACATGATATTTATTCCTTTTAGTTCATTATGCATAACCCACCTGGACAAAAATCTTAAGGCCTGTGGTAGACTTTATACCCTACCAGAAAGCTTATCAGCTTCTTTGCAGACTTCTCAGCCTGAATTTGAAAGTAAAAGCAAATATATTTGTGTTGCTTGCCGAGTCATGTTCTGAACCATGACTGTTCTCTGGTGCTAGGTGATAACTTGGGTCGTTCTTTCCAATGGACACATTGTGCTATGTGGGTTTTATAAATATGCATGTGCAGTTTTGTATATGCATGCGTATTTATATAATAATAGTAATACTAGTGCAAATGTGTGCATTGATAAAATGTTCTCAGGGGCCTACGTGAGTGTTACTGTATAATCTTTTTTGCATGTCTGAAGGGGAAAAAGGAGAAAAGTGGCTTTTTGAATGCCCAGAGGAAAATGATGTCTGCAATTAAGAAAGGTCTATCTTGATTTGAAGGAGGCACTGTGCCATCTTCTTTTCAGAATGAAGTTCCTTACAAAACTGAAGGCCAAAGCACGCAACTGTTTCCTTGTTTTCCTTTGTCTTCTGTATGAAAATGGGTGATAAACAGATGATTAAACTCATCTCTACACATAAAACTGAAGAAAGTTTCAGAGGTTAAGGCCAAAATGAGATAATATAATTTCACTTAAAAAATGAATAAATATCAAATGCTTTTCCAACCAAAGTGAAATTGGTCCATCAGGAGCCACTTGAAAACAGTTGATGTGGGTAAATAGTCAAGTTGATGAAAACATGTAAAAGAATGTCAATTCAGAGCATGGCCGCTCTGGCAAGAGATCACATCCAAAGGCCTCCTAGATCTGTGGCTGGAATACAAACACACCTTTAATCCAGGAGATAGAAGCAAGTAGAGTTCAAGGCCAGCCTGGTATAAAGCAAGTTTCAGGTAAAGAAAAGCTTAGGCCCACGTGTGGTGGTACATGGCTTTAATCTAAAGCAATGAAGGTAAAGTGAGTTTGTAGAAGAAAGGCACCCATATTTGAAAGTGATGTCTAGTTGAGTGGCAGAAAAAGTGGTGACTCAGAGAAAGACTTGACAGAATAGGATATTCTTGAGAGAGAAGAAAGGGAAACTAATTAAGGAGCAATGAGAGAAAGAAGAGCCAGTTTTATCTGTATAGTAATAGACAGGTTGCAGAGAGAGAACTCGGGTGAAGACCAAATGAGCCAGAGAATGAGAAGGAGCCAGGAGATTAGAACAGATTACTGGAGTTATTTTGGGGCCAAGTAGAGCAATTCAGAGGTCAAGAAAAGCTAGATTGAATAAGTCAGCAGGGAGTGTAGTTTTAGCCAGAGCAGCTTAGTTGAACCAGCCAGCGCAAAATTCAGAAAGAACAAGAAAGGGTGAGCTTATTAAGCAGTAAGTCTCAGAGGCTGAAAACATTATAGGCCTAGGTTAGATTGTAAGGATATAGTAGCTTCCAGGACTAGGCCTAGATTAGCGGACAAAGACAGTAAGCTTCTGAGATGACAACTGACCCAGGCAAATAAAAGTTCATTTTACAAAAAGATAGCAAAAAAGGTATGTCCATATTCTGCCTGGAGATCCATAGAGTGTGATAATTTTATGCTACTTGAAGAGCCGTAGTACAGAAAACATCCTCAGGATCTTGGTCACAGATGTGTGTGTGTCTATGATGTCTTTGTAGTCCAGGCTTGCCTTAAACTTAAAGAGGTTGTCTTGACCACAGGGTCCAAGATTACAGGTGTGAACCACCTCATGTAGCTTTTTGAAATTTTTCTTTTATATTCCTGTGGCATATGAAAATGACTAAATTTTTCTAAATTCTCCTCACACATACATTACCACTTACTGTATTTTGCTGTATTCTTTGTAACTCTTAGGGAAGTAGTTGAAGATAGAAATATTTGTCCCATGGCAATTTATAAGAGGTATCTCTTTATTATAGCATATAAAGCACATTATTTTACCTGCAGAAGCATTACAATATTTGTAAATAATATGTACTGAGCATGTGTTTCTTGATCAGGCGTGTTTCCCTGGGCTATAAGGAAATTTACATCAGTATAACACTGTAAACTGGAAGATTTTGAAAATTTTATGTATAGCACACTAATTTTAAATGCTTCTTGATAATGGCGTTGATCAGTAGAAAATGATGTAGATTTGCTTTTGTAGTTAATGCCATTAAAGAATTAGGTTTCTGGGACTGTAGAGATAGCTCAGCAGTTCAGCGTACAAGCATACATGCTGCTTTTGCAAAGGCCTGCAGTTGACTTTCCAACAACCCACATAGAGCATCTTCTGTAATATCAGCTCCGGGGAACCGCGTTCATTTTTTCTGACTCCCCTGGGAACAACTGTACTTATGTCCCCATACCCTCCCCTTTTCAAGATACGAACGTATAAACATAATTAAATATATATATTAATCTTTATAAGAAAAAAAAAAGAATTTTCTTTCTAGTTGGGATGTCATGTTCCACGTAGTGCATGATCCGAGACCTTTCAGTCTAAATGTGTTAACACGCTGCCATACTAGAAAAGGATAGAGCAGAAAGAGGCTGGAAGCCATGGATGGTTCTTCTATGTTTATTGGCTTGAAATAAATAATTTTTTTGTCTTGTAAAACAATAGCTTTCCTGTTTTGCCTTCAATAACTAATTTACTCATTTAAAATATTAAATCATTTCTATTGATATAATACCATTTCATTAAAATGAAGATTTAACATTTTTTTTCTATCTAGTGTAACATATAATGAAGAAGTACAATTTGAGAGGACAGCTGTGTTTACCTCCTTCAATTTGACATGGCCATTGCTTTTAAAATGCTCTCATGATTTGTTCTAGCTTGAAGAAATATCTACTTTCTTTTAAGAGAAAAAAGCTATTGTTCAGTTGCATGACTCAGTGGTTGGTGCATTAAAATCTGTTTCCTGGTAAGAATCAGGCATTCCGAAAATCTCAGCAATAATTGAAATTAGCACTAGAACTGCAAAATAAAGTTACTTGAACAATCTCTTGACATTTATAATATGATATATGAGCAACAGAAAGTACTACTTTGAGATACTTGTTTTAAAGTTTGTCTACAATTAAATAAAAATTACTTGCATTCATGTTTTTATTCAATCAATTTCAGAGCCTCCTACAGAAAGAACTATAAAGAACTATAAAACAACTATTGTTTAACTGTAATATCTTACATTTAATGTCTTGATATAAAATGTGCTATCTTCAGTGTAATGATATTTTTATATACATAATTATCAATATATTGTTATAATGCATCCAGGGACAGTTTTCATACAGGAGCAAAGTTAGTAGCATTTTGATCATGAATTGACCCATTGATTTCCTTTATTGCTGAAAAAGGAAAGTGTCAGAGTAGTCACTACCAAGGCATTTACAGTATTTGTTGTCATGGTACTTTCTGCTCTCTCAATTTTATTTTTTAGTGTCTTTTCTCCCTCCCTTCCTCCCTGCCTCCTTCCGTTCTTCCCTCCTTCTCTCCTTCTCTCCTTCCCTTCTTCCCTTCTTTCCTTCATCCCTGATATAGAGTCTCACTTTACAGCTTAGTGTAGCCTAGAACTCCTTATGTAGCTCAGGCTAGCATCAACATGATGGCAATCATCCCTTCTCAGCCTCTTGAGTGCTAAGTCTGAGCTACCATGATGAACTTTCATTTTAATTTTTAACTAGTCATTTTATCTAGTCATTGTATCCAGACTTTAAAAAACAGTAACTTGTAGAGATCTCAGGGAACCCAGGGATGAGAGCACCCTAAACTGATTAGGCAGAGCTGTTGGTATGGTTGGAGAGATGGATCAGGACCCATGCTGATGACGCTCTATTCGGTAGTCTGAATGTTCTTAGAACTGGATATTGATTATCAGGTCCAGAATGATTGTCAGAAACTGTTGGGAAAGGTCCCCAGGCTTTAGATATGGTGGATGCAGTAGGATAAAAGAACATAGGAGAAGGGAGATTGGAAAGAGTTGGAAAGAGTTTTCAAATTTACAATTTAAAAGAATCCCGATCATGCAAAAGACCCTCTTCAAAGTTACACATTTCAAGATTCCTAACACTGATCTCCGCTGCAGGTTTTTAGCAAAGATTGGGATCCCATTTAAATTTTAGTTTCATGAAACTCTATTCATCATTAGGCTGGTAACTCTATGGGATAGGAGATTTTTGTACTTTTATTTAATTTTAATTCTTTGAGACAAAGTCCCATGTATCTCAGGATATGTTTGAATGTGCTGTATAGTTAATCATAAGCTGACATGTCTGAACTTCTGGTCTCTTTTTCCACCATCTTGGGGTTATCAGTATGAGCTACCACATCTGGTTTAGGTGCTACTGGAGATGGGACCCAGGCCGTCATGCGTGCTAGGCAAACTCTACAGACTAGTTACAGCTCCTCCTTTCTCCTTTCATTAGACGACATCACTGGAAAGCTGTGTGGCCCAGAGGACTCCTAATAGCATGCTGAACTATTTACCTGGGAAAAGAGCCATGGTTTTCATTATGGTGAAATGCCACAATCAAACAAAGTGGAGGAAAGAGATTATTTTGCTTACATTTCCAGGTAATAGTCCATAACTAAGGAAGTCAGGACAGGAATTCAAGCAAGGAGGGAACATGAAGGCAGGAATGGATGCAGAGGCCATGGATGAATGTTGCTTAGTGGCTTGATCCTCATGGCTTGCTCAGCCTGCTTGCTTGCTTTTTCTTTTTTCTTTCTTATTCAACCCAGGACCACCATCCCAGGAGATTCCCCACTCACAATGGCCTAGACTGTCCCACATCAATCTCTAATTAAGTAAACGCCCTACAGTCTTGCCTACAGCCAGGTCTTACAGAGGCATTTTCTCAGTTGAGGTTTGTTCCAACAGATACTTCTAGCTTGTGTCAAGTTGACATTAAAAACTAGCCAGTGTTCATCTTCCCAAGATTTTTCTAGGAAAGAAATTTATTCAATATCAGATAGGCATTAGGCTTGCACTATAACATCGTTCAGTACTGTACTTGAAACTTGCCAAGGTTTCTTTGCTTTCAGGAAGTCCAAATCTCTATCCACTGTTTAAGGTTCTCCATCAAGTAGCTTTTCTCTAGCTGTTTCTGGCTTGTATTGTTATGTTATAAAATCATAGATTCCCACTAGACACATTCTCCCCTCTCCCTGACCTCATGCTATTTACTCTGAGCAGCTGTAGCTCACACTATTTATCCCTTCCTTGAAATTTTACTCATAGATACCCACTGTATGCATTGCTTAATTGGCCAGGCCAACACCCTCCAACCCCATTTGATTGAAGTCTCTTGGGGAGACAGAAGGTGTATCATTTCTTTTGTATTTCCCACATGACTTGTATGATGAGGAGTACTCTACAGAAAAAGCACTCAAGTGATTATTCAATATGTCCATTAACATTCCGAAGCACAACGCCCTGTGTTATTCTCCATTATGCTGCCACTCTAATAGCCAAACAAAAGCTTTGAAAGGCCTGACATTTCTTCTGCTTCAGAGACAGAATATCTGGTTCCCTGAAGTTCCAAGAGATTAGTGGAAAAATTATGCTTTAAATATTACAGTGAAGCCAAGTGTGGTGGTGCATGCCTGTAATCCTAGCACACAGGGAGGCAGAGAGAGACAAGAGGATCTCTGAGTTTGAGGCCAGCCTGTTCTACAAAGCGAAGCTAGGATAGCCAATGCTACACAGAGAAACCTGTCTTAAAAACAAATCAAAACAAATAAACAAAAAACCCAACCTAAATAGATGGGTCGGTGGATAGATAGATAGATAGATAGATAGATAGATAGATAGATAGACAGACAGACAGATGGACAGACAGACAGACAGGTGAAGTTGTTTAGCATGTCAAATGGAAATATGGAAGACCAAGGGTGATTAATGTTAATTGAAGGAGGAGAGGAGAGATAATTCAGACCTGTTTCTGAAATGAAAAAAATATAGGCAATGTGAAGAAAGAGAGAAAGAAAGAAAGAAAGAAAGAAAGAAAGAGAGAGAGAGAGAGAGAGAGAGAAAGAAAGAAAGAAAGAAAGAAAGAAAGAAAGAAAGAAAGAAAGAAAGAAAGAAAGAAAGAAAGAAAGACAATAGACTTCCAAAATGGGGCCTCTTTTTTGAGTTTCAAGTAGGGATAAATCCTATGTTCTCACATGGCATTGGAAAAAGTGCAAAAGCAGACCTACCCCTCTTCACCTCTTTCATAATTTTGGTAATATCAAAGAGGAACAGTACTTCTTTGTGAGTTTATGTTTTTTCAAGGCCTCATCATATACAAATTTAACTGTTAACATGTGAATATGGGGGACACAGTCAGAAGACCATAGCAACTAGCTAAGAAGTATTCTTTACTAAAGAGAATGTACGGAACAGTCATTGTACAGCCCTTGGAAGTACGTGGCTGGGTGCAGGGGATGTGGAGAGGGACAGGAAGCCATCACACCGTCAGGATTAGTTTGGAGATGAAATCTGCAGCATTGAAAATGACTACATAGGAAGTGTCATAGCTTACATGTATGTGGCAAGAAGCAAAAGGACCACAGGCATTTGCCATCATTTAGAAGGAACAATGTGTTACTTAGACATACAACCCTTTAAAGCAGCAGATAAAACATTGAGATAAACCATTGCAATAGCTTTACCAAACAAAGGATCAGGACGACCATAGCTCTCCTTTTGTCAGCTAGCAGCAAGCTTTCTAACCTGTCAAAAGGCAAGAGTCCAGCTACAAGAAGCCAGAGTGAATAAGAGATCTCCAATGCCGTTTTTGGTGAATTAGAAAACTATCCAGGGTGGACCCTGCTACATCTAAGACTAGCTGAAAAAGAAAATGGTAATTTGGCTTTTGTAGAGTCAAAAAGTAGGACTCGTGTTTCCCCAAAGTATTTGAATTTTATGTTTTTCTAATAATATCTTAATAGTATCTATCTGCATAAGAATCATTAAATTTAGACTATTGTAGAAAATAGATGACAGAGAATCCCCATAAATATGTGAAGTCCTCAATATATTGGTTTTTAAATCTTTAAAAGTTTTCGTTAGTCATTATAAAAGTATATTTTTTGCTTGCTTGTAAATTTCCTGCTTAATGGCACACTGAGATAGCCATTTTCAGTTTTACTTTGTAGAAGATGTTTCCTTAAAATATAAATCTTGTCTCTTTTATTCTGCAAAAAAAAAAAAAAAAGTCTAAAAATGATAGCTTAGCGATAATGCTGCTCATCAGTCATGAACACATAAACTCTAGTCTAATGCGATCACACCACAAAGATTCTAAGTGAAAAGAGAGAGGAGAGAGAAAAGAGATCTAAAATGTCAGCATTACTGTGGAAAATTTTGTCCATGCAATTGAAAAATACATAGGTTTTCTACACTCGCAAACTCAGGCCATCACCTTCGTGTGCCGCACAGGAAAACAGGGAAATACTTGGTGTTTCTAGTGTTTACTTTGACCATTAAAGCAATATGAATTTTAAAGCCAGAAGAATCCTTCGCAAACTGCTGACTGGTGGCATTTTGCAAATCACACCATTCTTTTTGCCCCGTCCAAAATGAGATTATTATTCAGTAAGGAGAACGGAGGAGGCTAGCTCTGATTATCGTCCTGATTAAGGGGTGCTGTGGGCAGGAGTGAAGCACCCTCAGCATATGTGTGTGTGAGACTGTCTCCAACGGGACTAACTGAGGGCAAAGAGACACCCTGAATTTGAATGGCTCTATTCCAAGGGCTGTTACCTGGATCCAGAAGGGAAACCAGCTGACCACCTCCCTGTCCTCTGCTTCCTGTTCCCAGGAGTGAACCTGCAGCCTTTCAATGCCATGCCTTCCCACCATCGTGGGCTGGGTTCCTGAATCCTTGATCCCAAACAAAACTTTCTAGGTTGCTTCTTCTTGGCGACGTGGTCACAGCACCAGAAAAGATCAGAAGATATGTGCCAAAAAATATTTGTGCAAACCGTTTTCCTTCCATTTCAAGTAGGTAACAGTACTTCCCAGCCACACAAATGCCCCTAGCACAGTGCAGTTTCAGTTCGTCTGTTGTTGCTTTTGAATTAATTTATGTTATGTTATGAGTGTGATGCCTGTCTGTATGTCTGTGCACATGTGTGCCTGATGTACCTTAGGAGGCCAGAAGAGGGTGTCGGTCTTCCTGGAGTTAAGAACTGTTGTGAGCCACCACATCAGGCTGGCATTGAAAAGCTAGTGTTCTCGTCTGCTGACTGGTCTCCAGACCTTGCTGCTCATTAAAAAAAAAAAAAAAAGCATTAATTTTCTCATTATTTAATTCTTTCCTCTGCTGGAAATTGAACCAGTGACCTCCTTCATACTAGGCAAGTACTCTACAATTGAACTTCCGACTCCATTCCTGACCCTTAATGTGGAGGATTTTTCCGTTTTGTTTCCCTTTTCTTTTGTTATTCTTTGGTTTGGCATTTGAGACATAGTTTTGCTGTGTGTCCCAGGCTGGCTGGCCTTACGCTTCGAATCCTCCTGTCTCGGTCTCCTCTAGTGGTAGGATTACATGTGTGATCCACCACACCCGTGGATTCCTTCCTAGGAGTGTAACAGTTCTATTTCATTTTGTGGTTGTGTGGTGTGAGTACACATCTTAATATCTGTATCTTTTGAGTGTCTTTCTATAGAGAGGTAGTCTTTTTTTTGGAATGGTTGATGCTGTCAACAGGCGTTCAGATATTACTGACTGAAAAGTCAAGCTGATTTTCTTTAATGTACGTGTATTGTCAAGGCTGTATAGAAATTCATGAAAGATGACATAGCAGGTCTGTCACAATTTACTATTCATGAGCTGCACATGCATATTGAAATCCCAGTTTTTATGTGGCACTGATTTTTTTTTTTTTTAATATTGGGATAGACAGGATCTTGGATTCAGGATTTCACTAAAATAAAGCATGTGGTAAATTTAACAGGTACTACTATATTTTGCTCACATGGTTGTGGTTGTTAGTGTGATTGCAAAAGCAATGCAGTATAGCTCAACAGAGGCAATATTCCCCAGAAATGAGACACTGGGAATCAGAGAGAATGCCTGTCACCCATGCCCTGTCCTTGTTTTATAAGATCAGAGCCCGTTAAATGTTTCAAGTCTTGACTCGTTTTTTTTCTGCTGTGTTTTTAGTATTCACTTTATTTCACTCCTTTAATTACAGTAGAGTTCTTAGCTGTACAATAGTTTGTAATTATTTGTCTGAAAAATTGATTCGAGCCTTGAACACATGATTTTTTTGTGCATCAATGGGATTAATTCATTTAAATTGTTCATATACAAATTACTGAGCAGAGCAACATTTTCCTTCCATAACAAGAGAGAAGCTTGCGAATGACTCTGCTGATGGGTCGATTCATATTTGCTTCTTCATACAGAACAGTGTCTGTTGCTTCTCAGTTGAAGTTAAATAATATAGTGAAGAATCCGATGCTTGGAGAGGTAGCCAGAATTCCTTATAAACAGTGCCATCAATGCCTTAAAGCCTTAAAGCTCGGCCCATTGTTTAAAAACTAACAAACACCAACCATTAACTCTTAATTGATTTAAAGGAAGCCATTTTTACTCTGCCAGGCATCCAGCTTTCATTTCTAGCGGAGGAGTACTGGAAGAATTTCAGCAAGACCTCAGTGAGAGATGGATCTCTGTTACGTTCTGAGATGCCCCCTGCCTGGGAACAGCACTGAGCTAATTTTGCTGTTGAGTAATAATTAATTAGCTACCTGTCATCCCACCACCGGGAGTACACTGAAGAATTCTTGGTGATGGTCTCTCAAATGGTGCAGCTGCCCTTGATGATTGTTTCTGTTTTTATTAGGTTCTTCATCCTTTGCTGAGACCTCACCTGCTCACCCATGTTTTGCTACCAGAGAAGTAGTTTTCTGAGCAAAGCACCGTTGAGATTTGGAAGACTGCTGTAGTGCAATTGCTCCTTCATCTAGCAGTGACTTTGAAGGAAAGCCTGGTTATGAATTGAGTGCTCAGAGCTCTGTCCTGGGCAATCCATGCTGCATTATTTCAGTGCTGCTTTCTTATTGCTTCTTAGGGAATTGATTTTTCTTTACTGTGGATTGGCTCTTCCTCTGTTCTGTCCACTTAAAATGGAAGAGAGAAAAGAGGCGGGGGCACAAACCATCTGGGAAATAGAACAGAAAGTAGGCATTTTAATCCCATGAGACTTACCTTGGAGAGAAATTATGACCTAAGATAAACATGGCCTACTCATGCAACAGGATTCATGTGATTCTGTAGGCAAGAGCTGACCTCCAGGCCTCAGCTTTCAGACTGAGTAACTGCAATCACTCCTTTGTTTATTTATGTGTCTGTTTGTGTTTTTTTTTTTTTTTTCAATTACTCGGTTATTTGAATGTGCTTCACAGCAACCCTCTCCACCAAATATGAGCCAATTCCTGATTCTCAGATACTTAAATTAAACATGAAATCTTTCTGTTTCCATGTCAGTGCCATCCTCTGTTTGTGGGGAAAGTGATTCACTGCCCGATCACGTAGTTTTCAAGTCAGTCATACAGTCAGCAAATGACCGTTGGTGACAGTAGGCTTGTTTAACTCCTTCAGTGCGATAATTTGGTATAACAGTCTTTGATCTTTTTCCTGTTTTGATCAGACTGCACTGGATTAATGGAGAGATAGGGGCATTGCTTTGGTTTAATAGACACCAAGAAAAAGAGATGACAAGATTTGCTTAGTGGAAGCATGGAAAGAACATGAACGGTCTTCTGGGTTTGGGGTGTGTAGAGGTTGTTGGGCCATGCTTGAGATAAGACATGAACACCTGTTCTGCCTCTCACATACACAATGACGATAAAAGCTGTTGTGTGTGTTTACAGTGTTAAAAAAAAAAGGCAGGCTTGTCTATACTGTTTGATTTATTGCTGATAATATAGACTTCCAGAATTATAATGTTTACATTGAAATAGATTTGATGTTACCATAGGTGAGGATTTTGATCTTTAAAATATGAGACAAAAAGTATTAACAGGAATGAAGTAGAACAAACAGCACTCCAGTGGAGATAGATACTTTGACATTAACCTTAGTGATTAGTTTTTGCTCTGTTGTGATTAGAAAATACACTATGCCTTAGAGAAAATATACCATAGATAATTCTCATTATTTTCTTTTACCTTCCTGTCATACAGTTTCAGCAGAGCTGTATGTTCTGAGCTGGAGAGATGATTGTCTGAATGTGACATTATCTGATGACACTCACAAAGCTTTAAACATAAAAGATAGAGTGGAATGCTTCATTGCTCTCTTTGGATAGTATCTCTTCCCCCACCCCCACCCCCTGAGGTCTAAGCAAGATTAATGTTCTCAGCTGACATAATGACACCTCAGGCTGTGAAATGACAATCCAGTATATGAAGAGTGGGAGTCAGGATGTGCTTAATGAAATGCATCACCTTAATTTTTTTCTAAATACTGTCATTTTGATATTGTTTTGGAGGTAATGATGTTTAACTTGTAAATGTGTTCCATGAACCATTGTGTTTACACGCTTACACATACATGTTGGTTTTCTTTGAAATCATAAATCAGCTCACATTTGCTGTCATTCCCCAATCACAGGAAAGTGCTGGCATTTCATCTTCTCCTCTGCTCAATCTGGTGAGCTTTGGCTGAATAATTTTTCTCTTTAATGTACAATGGGAAGTTTCTCTTATGTGAATGTCACCTCCAGAAGAGAAGAACACAAAAGCTTCAGCTTGTTTTGTGTGAATCCTTAATTCCTGATGATAAAAACTAATCCCTAATCAAAAAAAAAAAAATAGTAGCAGTGTTTCATATGATCAATAGATTAAGCTGCAGGAAAGCAAGATATTAGTTTTTTGAATGAGCCACATTAGTAAGGAAAAGTACCCCACACATGGGGCCCTGGACAGCTGTGGGGAGATGGCAGACCATGAGTAGTGTTGAGAGTCAACTGAGAAAACACTCTATGAAGGGATCAATGTGTAGAAGAGTAACGGCAAGGTGTCAGCACCAACCCACTTAAATGAACAAAGGGAAAATCTAGGCAATGCAAACATGTGATTTTCAGAACCAGAAAGAAGACTGACGAAATCAAAACAACCTTGCCTCTGCAAACTGTAGGTTAAAAAGCAGTATGCTAGAGTGATTGGCTCTCATTTAGCACCTTTATTCATTTTGCAGAATGCTCATGATGTTATCTTCGATAGGAAGCCCTGTGAGGATAGGCTCCATGTTGTGTTCATCATTCACCATCTAGCTTTACGAAAAAATCATTTTGATAGGTGATAGTCTATCGGTATTCAGCTTAGCTTGGCTTTTTAAAATGTCCTCTCAAGTAGCTTCAATATTAGAAAGTAATGCTGGGCTACCTCTGGCAAAGTTGTGAGTGTAATGTGATTTCTTCACATTCATCTGAAAATTTCCCTTAGAACGTTTCTGCTGCATCTTAGCAATTTGTGTCAACTTCACTCTCTTTCTTCTGGTATCTCAGTGTAATCCCTGCCATACATCCTTCATGTAGGTGGACCACAGTATTATACAGTTTCTTCTATGTCCTGTGAGTGCACACATGCCCTCATTCCAGAACAGTGTCTTACAGATGTGCATAGCTGTGTGAGGAGTGTGAATGTGGTGTTGATTCTGAGTACTTTTGGAGTCTTAATGAAGGCCCTGTGACTCTGCGTGTTTCTGTTATGAAGAAGAATGTCCACTGAACCCTAAATGATGGGAATAGCTCTTTTTGTGAACTGGTACATAGAAGAGGGGGGAGCCTTTCAAGCTGAAGAATGGTGGGTAAAACAGCAGTTGGAGCAAGTAGGTCTAAAACCCGATATAATGATGACTAGTGGCCATATTGATCTCCTTGCTATTCAGACTAAGGATTTCGGTCTGCACACACACAATGTTAGTGATTCTCAACTCAGACCATCAGAGTTAAAAGTGGGTTTCTTTATGGGATTCCTGGGTATGCGAAGGAGTGGATCTCTTGAGTCGTGTGCCTTCTCTTGATCTCTTTTCCTTCTGTCTGTTTTGTCTGATTTTATTAAATTATATTTTACTGTTATCTCTTAGAAGCCTAAGAGCATCCAATGAGAGAATGTGTGTGGATCCAGATGGGAGGGGAGTAGTGAAGGAATTGGGAGGGATAGAGGGAGGGGAACTGTAATCAGGATATATTATTATGTGGAAAAACACTTTTTGATAAAAAGTGAGTTCTTTGCAGAAACATAACAAATACATTAACTTATAGTTAATTCATTTATAAAGCAATCAGTGTAAACAATATTTTGATTAAAAACAAGAGGTGTTTTTTATTAGCTCCAGATGACAAATGACATCTGTGTGGGTTCAGTGCCCTTTTGATTTCTGCATTTTGTTTAGTGTTTGTAGGGTCAAAAAATTTAATTCAGATAGATAATACATTATTGAAAAAACATAATTAATAGTTAATTTGCCATCCAAGGATAATCTCTTATTAAGCTGAGAGCACAGTAATTGGAAGAGGTTGCTGAATCACTGAGAGTTTTACTGCCGCTCTCCAGTGCTAGCTGGTGTGCCCTCCTAATGTGGCAGGAGTAAACCAAAAAGCTTTGCTGGGAACTGTTTTAAAGTGGTGCCACGTACATCCACCTTTGCTCAGGTACAGCGTTCCAGTAAACAAGGTAGCACACATGCTGTATTAGAACTACTTTTTCTAGCCACGTCTCTTCAGCACCAAAACTGGTGAATCAGTCCTTCATCTGGTGCTTCCCCTGTTTTCTAAGTCACCGGGACACTGGTTTTGACATTACAGTCTAATGATCCCGTACCTCTAGTTCGAATGCACTGTAATGCCTCCTGTGTCATCTCTAACTTTATCCACTTAGGTACTATGTTTCTCTTGGTTAACTTGGCTAAAGGTTTTGAATATTTTTGAAGAAGCAGCTCTTTATTTCATTGCTGCTTTGTAGAGTTCTACTTGCATCCATTTTACTCTGCAGATTTGTGCTGTGGTTGGTTCTGAAATAACCAACTTAAGGATGTACCTCAAGCACTTAGCAAACCAAAAACAACCATCTTATCTTTAGTAGGCCACCTGCAGCATGCCTCATTACTAACCGTGAGCACTGGTTTCTACCAAGACATTCTCAGAGTCACTGGTGTATTTGAAAAACTATGGGTGACATAAAGCACAAGTCGTGGGAAGTTACCTCACACTGAGAATGTGTTGGACTTAGCAGCCAGTGGGTATGAGACCCTGTGGGTGCACGCACTGCCGCCTTAGTGTGCTCATAATAGGTTTCATTGTATGACTTTGATCAATTAGGTTAACTCCTCCAGCCTCAACAACTTAACCACATGCTAAGAAAGAGTCTGACCCAGAGACGAACACCCGATGGAAGGTAACAAAACGATCACTTTGCTTGGTATCAGGGGATGCAAACGAGTGAATCTGAAAACACTTCAGCCAGGCGGGGAAGGTCAGCATCTCACTGATAACATGTTCACGTAATAGTGCATGAATATGCAAATACACCTTTCTGCTTCTTCACACTTAAGACCTACATGTCAATTCTAATTATGGGAAAATGCCAGGTACAACCTGTGGAAGGGATATCCTGCAGAATGCCTTGTGAGAGTTTCCAAAACTGTCAGGAAAATGCACCCCAACAAAGTTTTTATCCCAGAAGAAAGGAAAATGAAGGCAACGTGAAGGCAAAGGAAAGTGGCATGGGTAAAATAACTCGGAATAAAGCTTTAGCTAATGTATCAAGGCGTTCTTTAATTTTTAACAATATTCATAATGGGACACTACATTTGATATAAATGGGTACTTAGAAATTTTCTGTAACTCTTGTGGTATGATTATTTAGTCATTTATTATTTATTTATTTTGTAGTGCTGTTGTCTTGGCATTCTATCGGAGTGGACCTGTTGGGCTGTCTTAGGGAAAGTCAGTGTCAACAAGTCTAGTTCTACCAGTGTTCAAATGACACAGTCTGCTCTCACACCGTTTTGATGGCCAGAACTCTGAGATGTGTGTGTCTGATGCTCTGCTCCATGCAGTGTGTGAACCTCCTTTCCTAATTTGGGTGTCTGACAGCTTTCCTTAAATTTTATTTTTGAACTTTCAAATACACTACTTCCCTATGTGCCTCTGTCTACCCATCTGGTTCCTGTGTCGATCTGCCTTCCCCTTTTCCATATTTTAAGTGATGGTCATCATTTCACCCACGGCACTTCCAAACCTATGTCATCCCTCCCTTATAGTCTTACATTTTAATGGCCTCTTCAAAGAACATTATTCCAATAAATTCTCAGTTGTAGTTGCAGAGGTTTTTACCCATTGGGGAGGGGGCCAACTATTCAAACCATATCTAACGGGCCATAGCTGTAAGGTAATGAAGTATGTCCATGGGCGTGGCAAAAGGAAGCCTGCCACAAAGTACATTGCTTTGCCTTGCAAATGGGCACAGAGGGAGCCTACCCACCATTACAGTTTTCTTAGTAATGGTTATAATAAGTCACGGTATTCACACGCCATGGTATGCTACTCACTGCGGTGAGGGTTCTTCTAGGTTTTGTGTTGTGATTATCCTTCAGTTTTAGTTGAAGAGACCATGGTGCCAAGACAAAAGAGACTTGCCTCAAGTTCGTGGATGCTAAGTTTCAAACCTGTGTCAGTGGCGTTCACAGCAACCTGCATCTCAGATAATCTCAAGCTGTAGATGTGGGAGAGGACGTTTACAGGAAGTACGTTGTCAGCTTCTTGGTGTGGCGATTTAGCAGTCTTTTAGCTAGGAGGGCGTCCTGACACAGACTACTAAAACTGCCTTTGTTTTAGGGTTTCAGGTAAAACTCCATCTCCTTTATGAAACTATCTTGCCTTCTACTCTTCCTTTATTGATTTCCAGTCCCTCTGGAGTTTCCTATTCAGGTTACACTCCCATAGGTTATAACCCTCCAGCTACGCCACCCCCACAGGCGCACACGCGCAGGTATATCCATTTGATTTTTCGTCTTCCCCAAAGGCCTAAAAATTGAGTCCTAATAATGGGAAGATTGGTTAAACTGTGAAGAAATGAAGCATTTCCAGGAGCCATTACAAATAGGGAGATGTAAGATGTGTGTGATGAAGTGAGTGATTCAAATAGAACAATTAACAGATGGCAGCAACAATTACATATTCATAGTTCTGGCCAACAGCATTTGGTAGATATAATTACCTTACAGGTGTTAACTGCCCTTGTATCCTAGAATGAGACATCTCGGACCGCTAGAGAGGCACAGTTATATGACGAATGGTCACAAATTAGCACACACGCCATTGGCTCTTTTTTTTTTTTTTTTTTTAACATGAAACAGAAAGCTAAATTCAGTTCCTGGAGTCTAATGTTAAGTTCACAAAAAGTTAGACTTAAATGGGAGAGCAGGTGTGGTGTAATCTTCACATTGATTGCTTGGGTGGAAAACACTGCACATTAAAAGACATTTAAAATTCACTCAGCATTTGCAAGGTACAAAGTCCAAACAGGCAATCATTTATGGAACAGGTAGCAGCTGTTATGACTTATTCCTTTGAGTTTCTTTTTTTAATTACCTGAGTTTCATATGCAAAGCAGTAGTTCTAGACCACTTTCTAAAAAAAAAAAAAAAAAAAAAATGTTTTCTGAGGTTGTAGTTATGTTCTTACTAGCCTTAAGAAGATCATAATAGAATATGATTATAAAAATTTGTTACTATTTTACCTCTATTTATTTTCACAGAAGTATTTGAAAAATCTAGACAGTCTCATATTGACACACACTCACAAATTAGGTCTTTCTGACAACTTTATTTTCAGTTGAATGTGAAGACAAATGTCTGTTACTTTCTTGTGACATTTGAATTAGCTTTGAAACTTTCAGCTGAGGAACCCACTACTTGGAATATTTCTGGTAAAACAGGAAAATCCCTCCCCCACTCTGACCACCCACCCTGTCTGAATCTGAATTTAAGTCTTCCTCTGCAGCACAGCGAGGGCTTATATGTTCCTTTCCTTCCATATCTTAAGACGTTTGCCATTGTTTAACGAACTAGAACTTAACCAGCTCTTTTCTAAAGTCCCTACGCAGTTGTGACTGTCCTCAGGTATCTTATTCGTGAAAAAAGTTATAATTCGAAATGTTTTCAACTGATTCATGCACACCTATATTCTCCTCTTCCCCTTATCGTTTCTCCCTCCCCCTCTACTTTTCCTTCCCCTCCTTTTCTTTCTTCTTGGAGACAGGAGCTTAAGTGTGCTGACCAGGGTGGCTTCTGAGTTTGTGTGATCCACCTCACTCAGCCTTTTAAATGCTGGGACTCTGGGCTTTTGCTACCTTTCCCAGTTATCTAGGCTCACATTCTAAAGTTGTTTTTCTCTGTTAGTTCTACTTAAGAAAAAGAGTATGGATTTTTTTTCCCCTAAAACTGAGGATTAAAAATTCTATTTAAAAACATACTTTGGGACACCCAAGTTTCAAAGCATTGTATTATACACTGATACACAGTGGCAGGATAATAAAAGGTTAAATGTTTATGATGCCATATTATTTTGTTCACCTGCAATGAAAAATATATTTTAGTATTGTAATTGTCACTTTACTGAAATGTGCTATAATTTTCCTCTAACATTGTACTCCCTATGATAATGATTGAGTGCATTTCAGTGTTTTGAAATACACTGTAAAAAAAAATCTAAACTAATATATTTTTATTTTCTAATATATTTTTCCAGTAATCCCGATGCTTTTTCATGTTAAAGATATGACATTGTTTCTTTCTTGATCACTTTGAGTAATCAATAAATGAATTCCCCACAAGCATACATAAAAACGTATATTGCCATATTTATAAAGCGCAGTCCTTGGTCTAAGCATTCACTCTTAATTTGTAGATTATAAGAGTAATCACCCTTTTCTGTTAAATATGACTGAGCATGTAGCTCAGTGTAGAGTAATTGCCTCCTATGTCTGAGGCCCTAACTTCAATTTTGAACAAAACGTGTGTTCACACAGGTGCACGCGCACACACACCATTAAATAATTTTCAGAACAACACTTGCCGTGGGCACGCACCATTTCTTTGATCCCTTTTTTGTGTGTTTCTGTAAAAGGATTATTGTTTTCAAAATGAATAATCTAAATTTGGCAAGAAGGTTGATATCTATGTTTTTTTTCTTGCTTTAGGTTGAAAACAGCTCAGTTTCTAGTTTATGAATTTTTTAAATAAAGACATTTTTTAAATTCCATGCTATCTCTTTTAAACATAGTGTTATGGATTAATGTACCTCTTAATAGTAAAAGAGAGATGGGAAGATTATTGTGAGGAGTATGATTTTTAACACTCTATATAAGAATGCCTTTGCACAGAAATAAAAACCCTACATCCAGCACCTAAAAGAAGTAATTGCAGTCATTCTTGAAAAGTAGAATTAAGTCTAATTTATATTATGAGGACAAACTATTACAAAACTGAAGGGTGCAGGATAGGGTTAGTTAGGAATGTTTTGTGAGCATGAGCACTTGTTTCTACATTTCATTGGTAAATGTTGATGGGACAGATTTTTTCTGCAGCATTGACCTTGGAAGAACTCTTCTCTCTAATGGGAAGAGCTGAACTGTGGGTGTGCCATTGGGACAGTTTCGGTGCTAGTAGTCTTAAATTTACTAATGACTCCAAAGAATCATTATCTGGAGAAGTTTGACTGCTGTCGTCATTATATTTACCACATGAAAAAGAAGCTAACAATGCAGCTAAAAGAAAAGTCCACATTTTTATCCATTGAAAACTTAAATTTCAAAAGAGTTAATTCAAAATTTTTGACTTACACTTTCGTATTAATTATTCAAAGGAAATTGGTAGAGATAATTTTAGTTTTCTTCTTTAGGCTTGCCTATCTGTTTACCCACCAACCCACCCACCCACCCACCCTCCCACCCATCCATCCATTGTCTATCTATCTATCTATCTATCTATCTATCTATCTATCTATCTATCATCTGTCTGTCATCTATATATCTATCTAATCAACCTATCTATCATCTATCTATCATTTGTCTATATCATTTGTCTGTCTATCTGTCTGTCTGTCTGTCTGTCTATCTATCTATCTATCTATCTATCTATCTATCTATCTATCTATCTATCTA
>NW_026585797.1:23120356-23158131 GCF_907164565.1 Psammomys obesus
CTATCTATCTATCTATCTATCTATCTATCTATCTATCTATCTATCTACCTACCTACCTACCTAGCTATTTATCCATTTATTTGAGACAAGGACTTTCCGTGGAACTTGCTGCATAGATCATATTGGCTTTCTAATAGCAATCCCCCTGTCTTTACCTTCCACGTCTGTCATTAACACAAGTACCCAGCAACTTTTAAAGCTTCATGTTCATTTAAGACTAATGTGGCATTCTTCATTGCTTTTGTGAAATCTCTACCCTAGATTTTTCAAAGTTCTCCATAGTAGAGGGAAAAGTACAGAGGTGCACAAAATCATGCATAAAACATCAAAATTATGTTAGAAAAGAATGCATTGTTTCTTTACTTCTTTCTTTACTTCTCATCAAAATTCCTTAGTACCTGGATAGCTGAGGCTAGTGCTAGAGTATTTAAGCAACACAGACCAGCCACATGAAAGCCTGTGGTTATACATGTGTCACCAATGGGTGCAATCTCTCCCTCAATCTCTAAAATACTAGATTTGATTAGAAGAATAAATGGAGTTACCTGAATCAAACCCAGGACACAGTGACTAGTATCGACATTGCTAATTCTGCCTGTGACTATGTTACAGCACAGAATTCTTCGGAGGATGAGTTGGGCACTGATTTGTGTGAGTGAGTGTGTGTGTGTGTGTGTGTGTGTGTGTGTGTGTGGTTTGTATGTTTACCATAGTTGTTAAGAAAGTAAATGATGCTGTAACATAATGTAATTTCTTAATTACTGAAAACTAGATAATAAAATATAAAAAATGATAAATTATCCTGTGGAGACAAAAATCTAGAAAGCTACAGAACTTAAGCACAGAATTTCAAATGTTAATGTTTGTAACGGCCCTATTATTACAGCTAGTGTAACTGACCTTGGTAATATTTTCAGGGTTGTAAGTCTCTACACCCATAAATGCCAGGCCCCTTGCAGTGGGATTGCCTCATCTGTTTGTTTTATTTATTTGCTATTTTCAGTATGTGCTAGTCTTGATATAGAGAAAGGTTTCTCCAGCTATACTTTACAGTGCTGTATTTCTTTCTGGAGTCCCTTGCCGTAAGTATTTTCCATTCTTAAGTCCAGAATTAGAACATGACTGTTCACCAAAAAGCTTTGCTGTTTTCATAAACACTTAAAGATCAGTGTTAGAATTTTAGAACTTGAAATTAAACCTTAATTTTAAAAAATAACTTTCTCTTAAGTATCTCCTAATGTATTGTTGTTCAGCGCATATCAGTACCATTATCTTTGTGGCTAGTGACCTGTGACTCAAAAAGATTTGTCATTGACAGTCATTGACAGTCACCCAGCTATTCATAGGTCTGCTTTATATTTAGCAGTCCAACCCCATAATCTTGCTGCTACTCTTGCTTCACATTGTTGCTTGCAGCCTTTTCACATTTCACAGTGTGGATCCCTTCTACAGGCTTTGTAAGAATAGCTAGGTAAGTTTTTATTCAGGCTTTGGATTTATTCTTCTTTGGTTCGATATGACTGACCAGCCAAATCTTAGGCGCTTTTCTTTGTGAAACATGCTATTTGTTAGAGTGAAAAAATGAAACACTTGGTTGTTACTTGCAAATATAAAGCTGTTGGGAAGGAATGTTCAAATGGCTGGAGAGAAGCTCCAGGGTCAAGTGGAGCGGATTGTTCTTGAGAAGGTATGCTGATATCCTGTCCTGCTTTTGTAACTTTAAAGCTGATAAGGTTACAATACGTTTTTACATTAGTGAGTAATGTGCACTAAACTGGCATGGGTAATGCTCGCCACCCTAGCATGATTTCCTGAGTTCAGTCCCCACAATGCATATCGCACATCGAAAACTCAGCATGGTGTGCCTTCCATGTGCAGTTCTAATACTACTCAGTCAGTTTGAACACATTGAGGTCTGTGGGGGTGAAGCCCCTGAGGAATCTCCCAAGTTTGACCTCTGTCCTCTAAACACACACACACACACACACACACGCGTGCACACACATTCGATGCTTAAAAGATAAGCATTGCTGTTAGAATTACTTTTTATACTATTTGATTTGGGTTTCTTATGCCTCTTCCTCCCATCTTCTCACCAATCCCTTTCAACTCCCCAATACTGGGTAGGAGAAAAAGGTTAGTGGGCAGAAGGGGCCAAGTTCTCTTTAGCTACTTCCTGCTTTTTAGGGTAGTTGGGTTCCTCAGAGTAAGTCCAGTCTTCCATTTCAGAATATTTCTGACTTCTCGTCCAACTGCATCAACAAGAACTAGGAACAGCAGAGGGGAGCACCAGTAGCCTGCTTGTTTGTTAAAGGTCCCTCCCAACTCTCTCTGGGAAATGGATTTACTCCCTCTCCAGAGTCCTCAGAACTAAACTGTCTGCAGCTGGCAAAGAGCCCCTCTTAGGGCCCTCAGGAGGCAAATAGTTTGCTACTGTGGACCATCTGAATCAGCCCCATAACCCACACCTGGGATTAAAACAAAACCATGTTTACATATCACAAACCAAACCTTCCACAACACATTGCATAGTAAATTTCTGTCTGTCCCATCTAATATATCTTAAAGTATGGTTTATTTAATATAAGAGCATGTGGGTGAAAACTTGCAGACTTTTAATTCTAAGTTCAACGCTAGTAATGAAATACATTTTATACATATAATATTTCAGAACCCATTTTATACTTTATTCAACATCAACTATATCAACTTTGAAAGCTGACTTAAGATGTGTATTAGCGTTCCTATTTAAATGATTGAAAAACGGGTGTCTAAAAGTTTCCTACTTTAGGAGATGTCTTTACTGTTTTAATTCATTTTAAATAGTTGATATTAAAAGGATGTAATTACTTTCTAATTTCCTTTATAATCAATCTTCCCTAAGAAATAAATTCTCCTGTGGCATCCGCCTATCTATATATTTCAACAATCTGCTCAGTTACCTGTGTAAATTGTGCCAGGGCGATACATAGGCAGGTGGAGGTGGCTTGCTCACTCGTGTGACCACAGAAAGTGTGTTGTCTGGGGGTATTGCTGTAGTAGCTGGCTCCTTTGTTCTGAATGTCCTATGTAGAGAGGCCACTGGGCCCTAGAAAATACATAGATCTCACTTAGGTAAGCTCTCCAGATTGCCTGCTGCCTTATGTGATTGTGGAGTATGGAATGAAGAATGGGCCAGTTAGCCTCAAGTTGGCAGAAAGCTGAGTCCTTGAGACACTCTAGACTGTTGGGCATTGTTTCATAATTTTGGGGGTGATGACAGAAACAGACCATGCTGGCCTTGAACACAGTATGTGGCTAAGTGTGACCTTGAGAGTCTGGTCCTGTGCCTCCACAGTAGCAGTGGCTACAGGATTGCAGGTGAGCCCCAGCACGCCTCTTTGCGTTAGCGTCGGGCATGCTGACATACTACTAAACTGCCATTATTTGGAGCACGATAAGGAGCAGAGGAGTGAATGATGGGATCGTATTTTAGGATTATCAGTCTAGAGAAATTTATCTTTGCCATTTAAGATACATACATAGAGTACACAGAGCGGTGATGGAAAAGACATCAAAGTGGTAATATGTACCCAGCAACATTTGACATGAACTCCGACCTCTATGCTTACCTGTTTGTTCCTGCCATTCTTTTCATGGCCCTTGGACTGTGCTACCAGCCCTGCCTGCGGGCTTTACAATAAGAAACCTGTGTGAAATACTTCTCCACCTCTGAGTCATCAGTTTCTTATCTTTGAAGGTGCAATGTGAGACCATTCTTCAATGAAGACTTCCTTGTTTCCTGATTGTCAAAGTTCCCTATCGGTTGTAATAATTCTTTTTGTTTGTTTTCCTTTGTAGCACTGGTCATACTTTGAATCAAACTATATAGGACGCCATTGGGATATATAAATAATTTATTTTGTCATTTAGGCTAACATGCCTGCAGATGTGTGCATATAGGTGAATATATGTAGGAGATTGGAGGTAATGTCGCATACATGCAAAAGTTTCCTTATTTGCATTTGAATACAGTCTTATTAAGACTGAATTAAGAGTGTTTTGCTAACAATCTTTTAAGACTTTGGTCCTGTTTGTGAACTCACGTGGGTATTTCTGTGTCTTGTTACATTTTCTCCATGTTTGTATTGTCGCGCGCGGCCTTTGCCGATAAGGACGACGCAACAACCGAGGATTTCTTTAGCAGCAAGTTTATTGAACAGCTCTTTCTTGTAGATGGTGAAGGACCCAGACCCCGGGTTGTGTTCTGCTTAAATAGCCAGCAGCGCGACCTGTCCGTCTGTAATTGGTGCTCTGTTCAAGTCTTTATAAGCATATGGCTGGCAATTGGAGTGCAGCCTAAACCCTCATTAGCATAAAGCTGCGCATGCGTAAACTGCAGGGCGGCGCAGGCAAGAAGCGCGAAAATGCTGGCAAGAAGAACCAGGAAGCAGGAAGCCGGCGCCATCTTGTAATGGCGGGAGCGGCTCCCGACATCTCCCCCTTTTATATATATTAAAGGCCATCTCAATCAGAAAAATAACACACCATGAGGTTACCGATCAGCCTGCTGAGCCAACAGCACCAGCGATCAAGGAGGTTACACGGTGTAGGAGACCCTCTGCACCCTTAGCCCCGTGTAATGGGAACCCGAGCCCTGGGGAGTGTAGAGGTCTGTCTAGAACAGCATCCTGGTGCAATGGGAACCTGTGCCCGTCAGGAGTGTTACAAGTTTGGACAGTGTCTCAACGACTGAGCATGTTAAGCCAAACTTGGGGGGATGTCCCCTGTTCCACAGCCAACATAGCCCGCACCATGGCCACATTTTTAAGATGTTGTTGTCTCTTAAAACGGCAGAGCAACCAAAAACAGAGGAACAAACCTGCGAGAAACATCACTCCAAACATGCCCACACCACCCATTCCTTAAAATAGGAAAAGGCAGAAGATAGACATTGGCAAATAAGGTAGTCCCAGAGAGTCATTAGTGGAATCTCCTGGGTCTCCACCTCCAAGCTCGTCAGCAGTCCGTTCAACATCAGGATCAGGATCAAAGTTAGGGTCAGGCTCATCTTGCTTCACCACCCGGGTCAATTGCGCCGGAACCCAAATTGGATTTTCTTGGTCCTGTGGGAAAATACACACAGCTCCCCTGGATCTTATAAAAATAGGATCCGGTCCTTTAATGATTATAAGAGCAGAGAGCACAGCTGCTGCCAAGCTTTGATTTGTTACCGGTATTTGTTCATATACTTTAGGTGGGTATAAGGTCTGATTAACTACCCGAGCGTCCTCCCAGATTGGGAACGCGGTTTTAATCTGCTTCCTCTCTTTTTCTGATATCAGGGAAAATTTTGTCTCTGTAGATTTGGGTTCTTTAGTGGCTGACTTCCGCATGGAGAACCCGGAAGTGTCAGCATAGGCCACATATGGTGGAGGATCCGGGCGGTAACGCCCTTTTTCATATTTAGCTGCTTCCTCATCCAACTCTGCCTGCTCGTCAGGGTCGAGCCCTGATTCCTCATCAGTTTGTTGATTCTCAGAAGAGCTGTTTTTGTTCTCTGTAGACTCCGGCTCGCTCGATGACGAGGCGACCTTTTTTTTTTTTTGCTACCAGTCTGTTTTGGTTTCTTAAACTTCTTAACTAGCTTTTGCGCCTTTAGCGCTTTAGCCTTATCTTTTTTGGTCCCATCCTTAGGGGATTTACCGGTCTTAATTTCCTTTTCTGCTTCGGATAGACTGTCTTGATGGTTCCGTTTCCCACAACTAAGGCACAGACAACACAACAAGACCACAGAAATCATACCTTGCAGAAAAGTACCGCGGTTTCGCACTGCTGGCTTGAATCCTCCTCCGACGAGCAGTCGGGGGTCCTTCGAGTCGTTCCTCCGCCCAGGGTTCGGCAGGTTTCCCGGGTTTCGGCACCACTTGTCGCGCGCGGCCTTTGCCGATAAGGACGACGCAACAACCGAGGATTTCTTTAGCAGCAAGTTTATTGAACAGCTCTTTCTTGCAGATGGTGAAGGACCCAGACCCCGGGTTGTGCTCTGCTTAAATAGCCAGCAGCGCGACCTGTCCGTCTGTAATTGGTGCTCTGTTCAAGTCTTTATAAGCATATGGCTGGCAATTGGAGTGCAGCCTAAACCCTCATTAGCATAAAGCTGCGCATGCGTAAAGAAGAGCACGAAAATGCTGGCAAAAAGAACCAGGAAGCAGAAAGCCGGCGCCATCTTGTAATGGCGGGAGCGGCTCCCGACATGTATAACTAATATTCCAAATAAGACTATTTTCCTAGATAATTGGACATGCCACAGTACAGACAGAACTTGAGTTAGATAGGAAATAGGTAAAGATGTTTTATTCCTCTCCATGAGAACTGGGGCTCTGAGGATGATTTCAGGGAACACTAGGATGGCTAGGAGACTGGCTTCATGTATGCATATTGGAGGAGAACACAGTTCATTGGCACACACACTGATTTTAGTGAGTGTGTGGAGGACTGGGGAATTGCATATTGTAAAGGGAGACAGGGAAGATGAATTCAATGCCAGGCAAGAGTTTGAATTGCCTTCAAGAAATCAAGCCACATTCAGGGACTTAGTCTGTTGTGTTTCGCTGAAGACAAAGTAAAAGAACGTGGCCTCTGAACTCTATGTGCTAAACTATATTTAGCCCCTATGTTAGTAAAGGCTTCGTAAATTATTCAAGGAGATTATGGCTCCTCTTCCCCTGGAGATGTTATGTAAGTACACTGAAGCACTTGTCCGCTGAGCTTTGACAACCATCTTGCCCTGTCGGAGCAATTGCCATTCTGGATAACTTGCTGAGAACTCTTCCACTCATCTGAACTCTAGCATACATGTTCTTGAAGACAATCCCATGTGCTTCTGGTGTGCTACAGATTTTATAAGTGATGTTTTTCCTTGCTAAGCCAGGAAGAGATCATGGTGATTCGTTCCGATCTACACACTCCGAGATAAAATCAAGTGCCAAGAACTCACATTAACTGAAAAAGTACTAATTCTTTAATCTCTTAATATTTTTAATATGTGTTATGCCAAGAAAGCAATATACATTTGAAAGTAAATGTATCCAATACTAGTATATAGGAAACCAGGGAATAATTTAATAAAATAAAATTTACATTAAGGGTTGGGCAGATGGCTTGGTATGTAAAATGCTTACTCTACAAGCATGAAGATCAGATGTCATGTAAATTTGGGTACAGTAATACATATCTATAATTGTAGTGAAATGAGAATTAAAAAAACAGGAGAATTCCCAGAAGCTGACGAGCCAGCTAGCTTGCTGTAGGCAATGATGGACAAGAAATCCTGTCAAGGCTGAAGGCAAGGACAAAAACCTGAGGTTGTCCTTGGACCTCCACACATACACCTTAGTGCATTCTCCACACAAAGATTTCAGAATATATATTAAGAATGATATAAAGTATAGGTAGTAAGCCACAGTTCAGTTTCTAAAAGTAACTTATGTGCTGAGCAAATACCTCTCACAGCCAGATGTCTGATTCATCACGATTTACTTCACCATTCATGTGCAGAGATAGAGAGAACAGAGCTAACATTAGAGGAATAAATTTATTAAAGCTGTAAAACTTTTACCAACACCTTCCCCCTCCATCTTCAGGGGTGAAACTGAGCATTCATTCAATCGTAAGTCATTTATGGTCGCACTTCCTGTGTGTGAGATATACTGGATTCTGGGGATATATAAATGGAAATGAAGTTAGAGGTACTCATAGTCCATAAAGAGGAACAGGCATATAAACCAATAATTTAAAATTATAAGATCCGTGATATCAGAACATATCACAGAAGCAGCAGTCTGAATGAGGATTTGGGAGCGGAGGGCCCTTGATGTGAGTGCTGTTAAAGGTTCGTAAGAGGAGTGTATGTCACAGAGCATCCCTCATAACATTAGAGGAATCAGCAAGGGAAGACTCGTGGGGTAAGGAAACTACGGGCGGCCATGAGTGGGTCTATGTGGAGGAGAACGTAGGAAGAAGAGGAGAGCAGTTTTGAAAAGGATAGTAAAGGTTAATCAAGCCTAAGTTATTATGGATGTGTGTACTTAGCTATGGGATTTTCCTAAGTGAAATAGGTCAGTGTTCATCACGATATTACTGTTTAAAGCAATGTTTAAAGACAGGATACGAGATAGTTTGATGGAACTTAGAAAACACAGTTCTGGGGCTAGAAAGACAGCTCGGCAGGTGCAGGTGCTTGCTCCAAGCCTGATGGGCTGAATTCAGTCTCTGCTACCTAAAGGATGGAAGGAAAAAAACAGCTTCCACAGGCTGTCCTCTGACCACCATATACACTCACAAATACAGAAGTGCACACAAAAGAAACAAAGTGTTTTAATATTTTTAAAGGGAAATAAAACTACGAATTACTTTTTGGTCCTATTTACTTATGGGACGTGATGTCATAATAATTTTCGTGTACACTTAGCACAACTCTTGAGATATAGAAAAATTCTATTCTAGTCTTTCTTTTTTATCTTTCTAACCTATCAAGTAGTAAGTCAGACTTATAGGCTGATGAAAATGATCTCTAGCAAGTATTTGGTGCCTGGCAGTTCTGAGCACTTAGATCTAATGTGAACACAGAAATGAGATATTTTACTGGAAAGTTCTTTTTTGTGAGCTGTCAGTATTGGCAAGTATATCTTCCTCAGAGGCTAAAAAGTTAATTATTTTTATCTAAAGACCTTTCCTCTGTTTTCATGTCCTCAGGCACACAATAACTTTTTTCATGTTTTATTGAAACATTGGATCTGTTTTCAAATATATCTAATATATATTATATATTAGATAACATATCTAATATATCTATCTATCTAATATATATAATGCCTATCATATATATATATATATGATATATATATTAGTACTAAAAGTACAGAAAGTCCTTACGTTAACATGACAGCAATTGTTTCTTTTCTGTCATAATTGCTTATCATAAGAAATCTTTCTAGTCGTCAAAGTAAAGTGCAGTAGTATTATGGTCATGATTTGATGGATTTAGACTAGGTCATAAGTCAAATATAATGACAAAACAGTACAATTTGGGCATAACACTTGAAGTTACTCAGATAGTCTTTATTTTCTTCTTATTTTTATATAATTTATTCGCTTTGTATCCTAGTTGTAGCTCCCTCACTCATATCTTCTCCATCCCGCCCTTCCACCCTCTCCCCGCCCCATCTTCCTCCTCTAGTCCACTGATAAGGAAGTCCTCCTCCCCTACTATCTGTCCCTAGCCTATCAGGTCTCAACAGGACTGCCTGGATCCTCTTCTTCTGTGGCCTAGTAAGGTGCCCCCCCCCCGCCCCCAGGGGAAAGTTATCAAAGAGCAGGCAACCAAGTTCATGTCAGAGACTGTCCCTGCTCCTCTTACTTGGGAACCCACATGGAGACTAATCTGCCTATGGGCTACACCTGAGCAGGGGATCTAGGTCCTCTCCATGCATGGTCCTTGGTTGATGCATCAGTCCCTGCAGGTCCTCCTGTGCCCAGGTCTTTGGCTTTTTTGCTCTTCTTGTGCTCCTGTCCCCTCTGGGTCATTCTAACTCCTCCTTCTTCTGTAAGGATTCCAGCACTCTGGCCAAAATTTGGCTGTGAGTCTCTTCATCTGCTTCCATCCCCTGCTGGGTGAAGTCTTTCAGAGGACAACTGTGGTAGGCTCCTGTCCTGTTCTCTCTCATCCACCACTTTTGGTGTCTATCCTCTTTGCCCTTCTGAATGAGAATTGAGCATCTTCCCTAGGGTTCTCCTTGTTGTTTAGCTTGTTCAGATCTGTAGCTTTTAGTATGTTTACCCTCCTCCATTGCTGGTGGGAATGTAAAATTCTACAACCACTTTTAAATCAATCTGGTGCTTTTCAGAACATTGCAAGTAGTGCTACTTCAAGTCCCAGCTATAACACTCCACTTTGGGCATATATCCAAAAGATGCCGAACCATACAACAAGGACTCAACCATGTTCATAGCAGCTTTATTCATAATAGCCAGAATTTGGAAACCACCTAGATGTCCCTCAACTGAAGAATGGATACAGAAATTGTGGTACATTTGCACAATAGAATACTACTCAGCAAGTAATAACAAGGAAATCATAAAATTTGCAGGCAAATGGTTGGAACTAGAAAAGATCATCCTGAGTGAGCTATCCCAGAAGCAGAAAGACACACATGGTATGTACTCACTTATAAGTGTATATTAGCCATATAATACAGGATAAGCATACTAAAAGCTATAGAAGCAAAAAGACACACATGGTATACACTCACTTATAAACATATATTAGCCATATAATATAGGATAAGCATACTAAAAGCCACAGATAGACTTTAAAGCTATGGTCAAGTGCAGAAAGACATATGTTGGACTCATCCTTCTTTTAAAACCAGCATGAACCCTCATAATACTGTCTTCCATTGTGGGAAAGGAATTGCCTATTCACTCTCAGGTTCTTTTTGAGTACAATGATTATATTCACAGTTTTATTATTTCTTTCAACTTGACTCTAGATCAAATAGTATCATGCTTGACTTTTGGCTGTACTCAGATGAATAAAATGTCTGCACTGACATTTGAGTTTTATTTAGTTATTTTTCAAAGTGCCAGCTTTACCTCTTGCATACATAGCTGTGTTCCTGTTATGTTAAATTGACTGCATCTAATCTGTGATGGTAGTCCTGGTTCTTTAAGTTTTTTATTAATTACAATTTATTCATTTTGTATCCCAGCTGTAGCCCCCTCCCCCATCCCCTCTCAATCCTGTCCTTCCTTCCTCTTTTCCTCCCATACCCCTCCCCCAGTTAACTGATAGGGGAGGTCCTCTGACTCTAGCCTATCAGGTCTAATCAGGACTGCCTGCATTGTCTTCCTCTGTGGCCTGGCAAGGCTGCTCCCCACTCAGGGGAAGGTGATCAAAAGCCAGCCATTGAGTTCATGTCAGAGACAGCTCCTGTTCCCCTTACTAGGGTACCCACTTGGAGACTGAACTGCCTTGGGCTACAACTGTGCAGGGGTTCTAGGTTATCTCCATGGCACAAAATTTGAAAATCTAAATAAAATTGACAATTTTCTTGAGAGATTCCATTTACCAAATTTAAATCAAGATCAGGCAAATAGATTAAATAGTCCTAAATATCCCTCAGGGAAATAGAAGTAGTCATCAAAAGTCTCCCTTCCAATAAAAGCCTAGGGCCAGATGGTTTCAGCACAGAATTCTACCAGACCTTCAAAGAAGATCTGACTCCAATTCTCTTCAAACTATTCCACAAAATAGAAACAGAAAGAACATTACCAAACTCATTCTATGAGGCCACAGTCACCTTGATACCTAAACCACACAAAGACCAAACAATAAAAGAGAACTTCAGACCTATCTCTCTTATGAACATTGATGCAAAAATGCTCAGTAAATTACTTGCAAACTGAATCCAAGTCCTGGTTCTTGATATAAAAAAATTAGGGAGCCTTTCATCCTCCCATCTATTCCATACATCTATCGAGCGAGCCTGCAAACATCAGTGTTCTGTTCAGCATTAAATGGAATATCTGCAACTTTTTCCAGGAAACAAGCTTTGCTTTCCACATTAGCTGACTCCTCGAAACTGATGGCATGTAATATGAGAACAGTGTTCATTGATGTGGGCGTTCCTCCAATAATGCCTACTAATTTTTTTAGTACATGATAGTTATCATTAACTTTTATCAGTGGGCCTAGTAAAACACTCTGCAATAATATGGATATGCTTTTGATTCTAGGAGAACCAATTTGAAGTGTCCTTATTATTATTATTGTTCCTTCTTGTTTTGGTAACTAAAGTGGTTAGTTTCATGATAAAAAACATTTTTTTATCCATTTTTTGTAAGCATGGTTTGTTTTGCTCTACGGGTCACTGAGCTTCCTTTAAACATGAAAAGATCTCACTGGACTGAAGTCAGTATTTGGAAAGACTGTTGTAGACTGTATACCGAGGTCTAGGGATCACCAACATGAGAAAAATCCAAGTTTGCTTGCTTGCTTGCTTGTTTCCTTGTTTCCTTCCCTTCCTTTTTTCTTGCCTTTTTTATTTCTCCCCTTTTTAAATTGCTATTTATCATGGACAAAAGACATACATTTTTATACTGTATGATAATTCACAATATTAAAGTCCACTATAACAAGGGCCTGCCTGTGCTCATCACCATAGGTTTTATGGACACATTTTTTTGGAGATGTTGATACACTTATAATTGACACATTATAACAACAAAACATTAATAATTTTAAAAGTATATTTGACATAGGTGAATTACCTACAGGTTCCAAATAAGGTGAGTGATACAACTAGACCAGCAGAGGAGAGCTACTTCCTAAGGACAGTGGATCCCATTGAAAATTATAATTTATGTTTCTCCTCAATCTTTCAGAACATGTGGGAAAGGGTGCAAAGTGGATGTTTGCTTAGATGTGCCTACATCTAAGCATTGTGAAGTTTCCTCCCACCACTAGAGGAAATGTTCCTCTTGGCACAGAGTAGTCATGCAGTCTGCACTTTCCATGCTAATTATTAACTTTTCAGCTCATCTTGCATAAATATTTGTGGTTCCAATCTCAGTGTTTTGGAGGTGGGACGTGGCGGTTTTATTAAAATTGGAATTGGCTTCTTGTGAAACTGCCCATGAAATAGTCTTCCTAGGACCATTCCCCTCCAGCAGAAAGTCAAAAGGGTAACATACTTACCTTTCAGAGTCTGTGTGAGCTTGAAATGAAGCTGTGCATTTCAAGTCCCTTTGAGGAAGCACCACAGGAGCTCGTTGCCTCTGCTCACTCCTCCTCTTGGTTTGGTTGACTAAAACCACCAATTCACTCCATCAGTTTAGCCTTATCAGGAAGAAGCACCAATGCCAATGGTAGAATGACTGTTACAGTGACACTGAAGTGATGATAACACTTACAAACAGGGGTGTGTGTGTGTGTGTGTGTGTGTGTGTGTGTGTGTGTGTGTGATAGAGGGGAAGGAATGGGGAGGGAGGGACAGAGGAGGATTTTGCTAATTAGGGCTTTGGTCTGTTCTTGGCATGGTGGTCCATTCACATAATAAGGCAGTGGAGAGATCACTCTCAGACTCATGTGAAATTAAAAGAAAATTGCCAAGAATGAATCTGTTGACAAATGGAAAGGAACTGAATGTGTAAAAGAGAAAATCAAGGGCTCTTGGAGCCTGAAGGCCTGGAGTGAACCCCTGCAGAGGGCTGCTGTCTTGTACAGCAGGAGGTGACATTGCAATTAGGGGTACCAGCATGACTCCCTCACAGTGACATAGGGCCACATGGAGAGAGTCAAGGTTCCTACTACACATACTGAAATGTCTTCATGCCTTCAGATTACTGCAGATTTTTGTGATTTTACACAGATACTCTATTACACGTATAATGGGATTGTATGCTTATAAATTAAAAGTAACTGATATATTATTAATGACTTTGTGTCAAGTTTTTAATAAATTAATTGCTCATCCTTTTACTTATAGTAGAGAAGAAGGCCTCACTATGTCACCCTGCCTGGCCTGGAACTTGTTCTGTAGTTCAGGCTGGTCTTGAACACACAGCGATCACCTGACTGAAGGCATCACACACACACACACACACACACACACACACACACACACACACTCACAATGCCCTACTATAATTATATTTTTAAGTCAATAAGAATAATGTTTGAATTGAATAGGTACTATTTATTTGTATTTATTTCTTTATAACTTTGCACGGTGCATCCCGAGGACTTACTATGCTTTCTGCTGTACAGAAAAAACAAAACAAAACATTTCAAAATGTTTTCTTATGTATTTCTTCATTCTTTGATGAGTCACAATTATTTATTTTTTTCCCTTTAGAAAAGTCATGCAAAAAGCTATTCTAGGTATAGAAAAGAAGACTTGAGAGCAAATCTAATTCTTAAGTACTATATTTTTATGCCTTACTCAGGGCTTTTCAATTTGCTATGTTTTTTTCTTAAAACAGAAAATATGCTGGTAACCCTATAATAATCTTAATTGTTAAAGTAAAATGGTGTTATTTATCCAAACACATCACTAGCTGTCTGGATATATTTTAGCCTTTTTCCCCCACTACAGAATCCTCAATACAATTTAGGTCATTTAGACTTCCCCTATCAGTGGACTTAGAGAGGGGCAGGGAGGAGATGAGGGAGGGAGGGTGGGATTGGGAAGGAATGAGAGGGGGCTACAGCTGGGATACAAAGTAAATAAACTGTAATTAATATAAAAAATAAAAATTTAATTAAAAGAAAAAGAAAAGAAAATGAAACAGGGCCTTTCTGTGTAGCCCATGATGGCCTTGAACTTTTGCATGACCCTCATGTCTCAGCATTCTTAGGGTTACAGTTATGATTCACCATGCTTGGCACTCTTGGTAGATATTCCTTTAAATTAGATCCAGTTTTAAAAAACTCATGTTATCCTTTGGTGTGCGCTCATATATATATATATATATTTTTTGAGTGTGTGTTTAGTTTCTTTTTTATATTTGCAGAAAGCATTCTATAGTATTCCCCGGAAAGCATTAAAGAATATCAGAATAATGTAATGTAAGTAGTTATAGTTTGATCTTGACATTGGGTTTTGGGAGTGTCCTTGAGCTCTCACTCTTGAAAGACAAATAAACAACAAAAACTTTAAAACCATTCTTCCCTTAGCTTTATGTTCAAAACAGGAATTCTTGAAATAGTCACCATTAACATTTAATGACATGTTGAAAGTTTCAGTGGTAGAGAGAGACGGTTTGCATGCATGTATGAAGAAGAGTGGGTATGCCCAGGGGATTTCGTATTGTAGAAAAGCTGTGTGGTTAGGGGAATTATCTATTCTTTTTTAGAGTTTTCTGCTTGTTGTGTGGGTCTTAGATTTTTAGCAGCTTTCCTTTTCACTCAGGTGTTTCTTCTATCATCCTATGTCCATAGGTTTATTTTGTTTTTGTTTTTGACTGGGGTTGGTGAAAATAATATTAATTATTATAATAATAAGACATAGAAAATTGTGTCTTCAAAAAAAAAATCAACTTGAATACCAGAATTCATTATTTTGTTGTCTTCACGTTGAGTGGAAAAAGAATTAATAGCATTAGGTGTCAACACGCTGGAGGCTAAGACAAGAACAGAGAAAGTGTGCAACTCTTTGCGAGCCGCTCAAGGCGTCCATGCTGAGCAGAGGCTGTGCCTCTCATCAGGAACGTAGGACACAAAAAAGCCACCAAGAGTGTTTTATCATGGTGTGTGCAGCCAGCTACATTGCTCTTGCTGTGCTTTCATGAGCTACCTACTTGTTGGGAGCCCAGGTCATGCCCTTGGCAGTGCTGGATGTTAAGTTATACGGAGACTGATTCCACTGCCTGTCCCCTAACTCACTGTCTGCGCTTGGGGGGAGCATGCTGGAGGGAACATTTTCACCGCTGGAGGACTTTGGCCTCCAGCATCACTACACTTGTTATTTTAACATGTACAAAGAGATAGAAGTCGGGAAACTTGTACTGTGCCACTATAACAAACCAGCTGGTAGAACTTAGAAGCTGCACCCAATGGGAGATGACGCCAGTAGTCAGAAAGCTTGATTGACAGTAAACTCCTGGTAAACAGTAATGATTCAGGATCCAATTAGAGAAGTAACTTTTACATCTCTGTGCCAAAAGAGAAAAATGTAATGTGCATTTAGTGGTACCTTCTGACCTGTATTTAGTGGTAGTGTGACCTGAAAATCAATTGTTTGTAAACTAAACTCAGTTTATGTAGAGCATCTCATTTTTGAGCTGGGTTATCAAGTCATTTAAGATAGCAAATCTTCCCATATTCTGAACATAGTGTCCACAAACTTCCAGGGTTCTTTCTTTACATATAGAAGAAGTTGATTTTGATAATTTATGTGTTCATATCACTTTGATTTCCTGACACCTCTTTTAAAGGGAAAATTGCTTCAAGTTGATAGGTTCGCTGGTTTCCTGTCCTGGAGAATCTTAATCTCTCACTGAAGGAAAATACTTGAAAGATAACACAAAAAAAGCTATTCATCAAAAGTACCATTAGCTTGGTCTGACTTCAGGAGGAAGTATTTAACTAATTTTAAGGTACCCATCTTATGTGTTCACCTCTTCCTGTCTGGCATTTCTTCCTTTGCTTCTAGTGGAGGATGGGGTATGATGAACCTCTTCTGCCAATCTGTGTCTCCCAGGAACTTGCCATCTTGTGGCTCACCTTAGAGTCTTCACTCTGCCTCCGATGTTCCATATTAAGGCTGCTCTAAGAAAATGGACTGCTCACCTTTTTACATCCCAGAACTAAATTCAGACGTAGGTTTTTATTGGCGGTTTGTGTGTTAGTAAAGAAAAGCATTCAACCAGCAAACATTGGGAACTCATGTTGCAAGGACTTGCTGGCTGCCAAAATTCATGCATTCATTCAGCCAAGTGTTTCTCAGCCCAAGGCTTGTTGGTACAGGAAGATAAAAATGATGAACGTAAGTAAGTAAAATGTATATGATTCAGATTGTAAAAAATCCACAAGAGAAAAACATAAAGATAAACGGATAATAATTTTAAACAAGGTGGTCACGGAAAGCATCTTTAAAGAGGCATATGTATAGAGCCCTGAGGCAGAGAAGCAGGTGGATGGTAGAACACAGTCTAGGTGGAGAAGAGCAAGTTTGAAAGGCCTGCCTTAGGCAAGAGAGGTGGCTGCTGGGTCCAGGTAGTGTGAACACAGAGCAGTGAGGAGCGAGGTCACAATGTGTGAGGTGTAAGTGACCCTCAAGACTTTCCCCAAGGTGAATCACAAGGTAGGTAGTCACTGGAGGGTTGTGGATTCCTTTATGATATGACAGGTTAGGCTCTTTCTGACAACTGAGAGTGATAGGCGTAAAGGGAAAGCAGTCTATTCTGCTTGAGTTTATAGGCCATTTCCCTAAATGCTGCCAGGTGATTATGACTAAGGTCAGAGAAAAAGCAAGTAGTCAGATTGTGAATACATCCAGGACGACTGGAGAGAAGGGACTGATTCAATGAGTGGTAGCTGTCAGATGAAAGAAAATCTTTTGATGGGTTCAAGGTTTCTTGGCCTGAACAACTAGAATAAAAAACTGGGAGCCGTTTGTTGAAATGATCACATTTGTTCAGATGGGGTGTTTTTCTGCCAAAGGCTGAACAGCACACCCAGGTTGACATTCTGTGACATATGAGTGTGTTGCTGAGGGAATAGTCCCACTGAAGAATGATATTCAGAAATGCTCACGTTCCCCAAGCATTCCCTGGATAGAAGAACACAGCAACAGAGAAACACAGAAAGTGTGGGCGAATCTTACCTTCTGAAACAAAGGCGGAAATTGACTGTTAAGGCTGTCGTTTCTTCTATAAAAAGTTCCCGGCACAGTGAAAGCATCTCTCCGTCCTGTAAAAAACTTCTTTGTTGGAACCTCTGTGGAGAAACATGTCAAATGTCCTAACATGACCTTTTAAATTTCATGAACCTCTTTGTCTCATTAACGCATTATTCTGACCACATTAAATCTGTGTTCACGTATGTAGGGGCCTGTGTTTGCATCACAGTGTGAATTGGACAGGATAAGTCACGTCTTTGTCACCTATATTTAAATCCTAAGCAACTTGGCCTCTTTGTCTGGTCCATTTATATTTACCTGTGAATATTTGATGGAGATAATTGTTTTGGTATTTGAATTCATTCAGCCTACTATAAAAATGGATATTTTTGAAAATGATTATTCATTATTGCAAATTTCATTAAAAACGAATTAGCCATGGCCCAGTTTATATGAACTCAGCATCTGCACATGTAAGGTAATAGTTTACATGATGATATAAAACACTTGAGCAGATAGATGTACAGAATGAGTGGAAGACCCTACCCACTAGATGGAGGAACTGATAAAAAGCTGAGCATTATTAAGTGTGCAGGCTGGAAGAGCTGCAGCAAGCATTAAAAGTCTAGTGAAATCTCTACACAGGAAATGTGTTCTATGACCTGGAATGAAATGGACAGTGGTGCTCAGTGGACCCTTTGCTTAGCCTTGGTATGCAATGAAAAGATTGTCAAAAATGTAGACATGTGGCAGAAGAGAGAGACACTGTAGTAAGATGACTTTGGATTCTAGCACAAGGAAGCGCTTTCACTGTATCTGTCTAGCTTCTGAAACCTCCAGAAATTTTTGAATGGATGATCTTTATATAAGAACTACATTTTGGAAGATATTCCCAAAGAATGCTCTAGAAATATTGACGGGAACAAGCATTCCTGATAGTTCAGGTGTGAAGTAATTTCAGAGAGGGCAAAGGAAATGGTAGTGACCAGAGCAGATTTTCTGAGTGGTGATAGATGAGGGACTATGTGGCCCCAACCAAGCAGCCTCTGACATCTTCAAGGCTCTAGTCCAGTGATTCATGCCTTTGAGAATTGCTGGGAAGTTAGCACAAGCACTCGGGGGAAGATGCTGTTGTAGCTCCTAAGTGATGTTCTGTGTCTGCATCCAGATGGAAACCTACAGCCGGGGGTTGCGGAGCCAGAATTCAAGCAGTGGCTGGAAATGGCATTGCATATTTCACCAGTTTATACATTGTCCCATTTTCTCCATGTTCACCATTCTTCTGTAAATATAGAGACCTGGGTGTTCTACATAGTACTCAGCTTGTTGTTTTATCAGGATTTTGCATGCAGACACAGGGAAAAATATGTTAGTTATTCTTGTATTTTCCTCTGGAGCCGTTTAGAGCCATTAGCAGATACAAGGGAAAATGTTTGCAGCAAATGCCTTCCACAAAGTAAATGATAAATAATTGCTTTTTTACTCATATATCTTAAATGGATTTCATCTTTTGTGAAGGCCAACACAGTGAACATTTAGCTGGCCACACAAACAGTGCATGCTGTAAAACTTACTGCAGGACATTTTTAAAAAATGAAGCTGAATGCTTTCAAGATTTATATCAAGATAAATACTTTTAATATTTCTCATATGTTCCTTGTCATATAAAGAGCTTATGTAGATCCAGAACATAATTAATTTAACTGTTGAAAGATACTTACTTCTTAAGAGAAAAAAAAACAAAAACACACAAAAAACAAAAACACACACACAGAAATGGTAATGCAGATTTCATATTGCAACATGCAAAAGTGGAGAGTAAACTTTTGGCGTTAGTTTGAAAATATTAGTCTTGCCTGATATTTATTAATGTTTGTTCTGCACAACCTCGGAATTCAAAATACTGGACATCGATTATACAACAGTGTTACATTGGTTTTAAAAGTAATGGTATCACAAAACAGCTTATTATTTACTGCCTTTAAGATAATCATATTTACTTCTCTAGCCATTAAAGTAATGTTATCCTTCCGATATTTCAAGAGGGACCATGAATCTTCAGTTGTAACATGGTCTCCGATTTGCCAGGTAGAAGTCAAAGAGTTCATTATTCTTCTCTCTGTCAATCTCCTAATTTACAAATGAGCCAAAGCAATTAATGCTCTCAGGTTGCCTGTATTAATTACAGTCTCAGGCAGATTTGTGAGCAATTTTGTAATTCTTTTTGTCACATTTTCTCTGTGTTTACTATCTCAGCTTGATGCTTGTTGACACACTGATTCGTGTTTTGGTGAACTAAATAAGTTTTATTCATCTGGAGGAATGAGTATAAAGAGGTCAGATCCTATAAACACGCAAGCGTTTCTAGTATGTGCAGGGCCATATATCTCCTTTTAATTTAATCTTTGGAAATGTCGAGGGATTTCTGCAGCTAAGCTGTACAAATCGATAAAATTTATAATCAAGGCTGTCTAATCTCTAAGCCTAATATAAAACCTCACAGCTATTGATTATATGTGAAGGATCTGCAAGCTGTTAATCATGCATGAAAGCACAGAATAAATGGTGGCTTCAGAAAAGGAAATGGACTAAGAATGGCCGGCTCCACAGCCCTTATCTTTTAGCCCCTGTGAAGCAAGCACGTAGCCAGGCATTTGTGTTTTAAGAAATCAAGTTGTGTGTTAAAGTTTGTCAGTAGCTGGGATCACTTTTGAAGCTTCTTGTCCACTCTAGCTCTTTCTTTATTTGTTTCCACTATAATTCAAAAGTCTGTTTTCTTCAGATAGGAGACTGATGCAATTCAACATCTCTGATGAATTTCTGGAAGGAATGGAAGGATATTATGTTGAGTGCAACATTTTTCTGGGGGACAAAATGAGTGGGATGTACTTGGAAGATCATTATCATGCAAAGTTTTATGGTTAATTTTTGGGGAAGCAGAGGAAGAGTTCAATGACAATCTGTGCCCTTGGAACACTGAATCAGCTAATACACACAGCCATTGTGACTGACAGATTTGCTTGTGTAATTGAGTAGGTTTACTCTTAAAGGAATTTGTGTGTCGATTTTTTTATTTCAGTTCCAATTATTCAATGTAAAGATATTGGGACAATGATGCAGATTGGTTTTTATAGACATCCTAAACTCACTGATGTTTTACCAAGTGCCATACTGCAGTGGAGAAGGCAACTGGGAAGCCATTGTTTCAAAGTGTATGCTATCTCATTTTGAAGCGCTATTATTTCTACATTATAATAATGTTGAACTGTGGGAACAATGAAGAAATTAACCTGCCTCCTCAGAGTGTTGGGAAAGGCAGATAAAATGAATCTATTTGTATGTTAGGTGGGTTTGTTTTGTTTGTCTTAAGCTAGGGAAGTTTGTTAGAGTTTAATAAGAAAAACATCTAGGTCAGGCAAAGTATACACACCAAGAGTTGTGCAACAGAGAGGAATAGAAAAGAGAAGGGGGAAACAAGACAAAACAAAGCAAAACAAAGCACCATGCCATTTGAGTTAAGCCAGCAAAGATGTCAGCCACATGGATGGACGGGGACCTTACAGAAAGAATGAAGACCAGAGTATTAAGGAAAGCTTGCTTAGAACAGAGAGAAAAGAAAACTTAGGCTTTTCTAAGTAATTCAAAAAAATCAGGAAAATTCATGTCTGGGGCAGAATAAGCTACCCCATTAGGAGCAGGAATTCTGGGAAGGAAAAGTATATTTTCCTAGTGGTAATTATTCTACCTATCTCTTCAGTATGTCTTAAGGTGAACCCTCTTTCCTAGGATAGCCCTGAAGGGCTACCTCTTAGCCTAGACAATTGGATTGTTGCCTCTCCAGTAAGAAATGTTTTAAAGCATATACAACACCATGAGACTGTGTGACACATGTTCAGTCACTTAATAAACATTTTACACTACTAAAAACGGACTATTAAATAATCATGTGGTTGGTCATGCTTGTTTACAATCCATTAGTAGTGAAATCACATTCTTAAATTTGTGCTGTGCATGTAGATCTATAAATGAATTTCCCCATATTTATCAAATTGATTTATTAAGTGTAGTTGGTAGCTATAAATATTGAGCCACTTACCAGGCATAGCCTAGGCATGTGCTGTAGATATTGCTGTTCTTGATTGACCCCGAAATCTGCTGATGAATGGGTGATTTGATCTCATTGGGCTTTCCTGCTGTAGCTGTTGTGGTTCGGCTCAGCCATCTCATATTCTAGACCAGTGATTCTCAGCCTTCCTAAGGCTACAGGCTTTTAGTACAGTTTCTTGTATGATGGTGGCCCCAACCATAAAATTATTTCATTTCTACTTCATACCTATAATTGTGCCACTCTTGTGAATGATAATGTAAATATCTGTGCTTTTCATTGGTCTTAGGTGACCCCTGTGAAGGAGTCATTAGACTCCCTGCAAAGGAGGCCCAACCCACAGATTGAAAACCACTGTTCCAGAAGATGTGTAAGCAAACAGGAGAGTTCAGGGCATAATGAGATCCTGGCAGAAAGCCAGAGCACTCTCCCTTTTCCTTACCTTGGTTACTGAAGCAAGGGATAGGAGACAAGGCTAACACCAAAGGGTGGGAAACAGCCGTTTCTGCTTGTATGAGGAACTAAAGGGTGACTGGAGAATTCGGGATCCAGTGAGTAGGAAGTGGAGTCATCTTGTTGATCTTACAAGAGAGAATAAGTTCTCTGGGCCTTATTTCCTTTACTCCTTAAAAAAAAAAGAAAAAAATCATAAAATTAAGATTTTGCCAGAAAATGCTGTGGGCTAATGGCTGGTAAGTATACAAAATATTCATGTCATTTTTCAGAACATCCTATGAAGAATCTAGTTTATCTCCTGTAAGGGATAACAAGACATTGAAAACCCTCTTTTGGGAAATTCCCATGGCTATTTATAGCTAATTTGTCGTCACATCAGTGCTTATACTATGTGTTATAAAGTTGTGTTTTAAAATTTGCTTTTTAAGGGTAACAAAAACTTAACCTTGTTATGTTTTGAATTTTCCTAATGCTAAAAATTTTATTTAAAAAATGAAGATTGCTTCTATGTAAGTAAATGATGTTATTTTCTTTAAATCTCTCTCTCTCTCTCTTAGATGTTCTCCAAATATAGACAATTAACTATAGGAATTTCCTTAAAGTTTTATTTAAGGAACATATGTGATACACAATATGAAATAACTCAAAGTGTGTCCCTTGAGTTCAGTTGCATGGTCTAATGCAATGTAACATCAAATATGTAAATGAAACACAGGGAAGGGTTCCTGAATTTTCAATTAGCTACATTTTGTAAAGTGGGTCTATTGGGAGTATCTGAAAGAAGATAAATCTATCGGAACAGAGAGACACTGCCTTTTTTTTTTTTTAATTCATGTAACTCTGGTAATTTTATTCTTTAAAAAAATCAAACTGTTGGGTGTTATATCGGGAGGGTCCTAATATATACAGTATCTGATGAACCGCAGGGAGGCTCTAGAGGGCAGTCGGAACAGCTTATCTTGTAATGGGATGATGTGCTTAGTGTGATTGCTATGGCACCTGGTAAATATTACCGGGGCTCCGCAGGATAGCCGAGCGAGCCAGATACACTGTGTATCTCTTGAGTCTAAGCATGTCACTGCAACCACTCAGCTAGAAAACCAAATGAACTGACAGTTGCTTTGTGATTATTCCTGGTCCTGAGGCTCCCTCATGTTACAGCACTAATCAAGCATCCCCTCAACTTGCCATTAACGCAACCTGACCCATGGGAGCGGAGATGAAATTATTTGGGCATGGCTAATGAGGCTGTAACATTGAAAAAAGACATGAAATATAACACCTTGATCACACTCAGTTCTTACCATGAGAACAACAGAACTACAAACACTCGAAGGTGGGACTAAAGGATGCCTTCTTGTGATATCACAATTTCCTTTTCCAAGGTGCAACACTATTTTTCTTTTTATTTATTTATTTTTTAATTCACCCACCCATCATCCAAAATTTCTGTTCACCCAGGATCCTCAATCTCATTTTGGTTCACACTGGCAAATACCTTCTCTGACAGTTGGAAAATTCACTACCTTGTATTTGTTTCGATAAATGGAATGGAAATTGTTTTGCAGTGAGCTTCTAAGATTTCTGATGAAAAGACAGCCAGGAGCAAGGAGCTCCTGCCATGCTTCAGTGTTCTTAGTCTGTGTACATCACTGACAAGAGCTTCCTTTTTTTTTTTTTTTTTTTTCTTTTCTTTTCTTCCCATGAGCTTTGGGATATCTTCTATTTTTCTCTGACTGACAGCTGGATAATAAGTTTTATCATGAAAAACTGATTCTAGGGAGAAAGGATCCCTGTCTGCTATTTTCTTATGGTTGCTAAAGCTTTTGTTTTCATAACTCTTTCAGAATAACTAGAGATTATCACTACAAAAGGATATAAATATTGACCTGTATTGTCTCACATTGTTTAGCAAGTACTAAATAAAAAAAAAAAGTAAGGAAGAAGAAAGAAAAGAGAATACTTCTCTTTTATTGATATCTAGAGCTTCTTCCTGCTTTAGAACAGTGGCTCAAAGTGTCAACAGGTCCCTCTCTCTTCCTGTGGGCTTTTCTTTTACTAACCTTTTGAGAAGGATCAAAGTAGTTCATTTTACCCTATCAAGTCAGATTCAATCCTGGCTTTGATCTGTTTAGAATCGAAGTAGATACAATGTGCTAAAATTACATAATACTGGCTGTGGATTTGATACAGTTTTTGCCACTATCTTATATTTTATCTAGATATAATATTACCCTTCTTGCTATAATAGCTAAGAAATTAATAGACAATAAATGCTAGAAAGGATAGAGGAAATTAGTTAATATTGTTGGTGGACATTTAACCAGCTAGGTGGAGCCTCTAATTCTGACATTTCTCACTGCATTAAAAAGTATTATGTGGTAGCAAGATGCCTTAGCTGGTACTTGCCCTTGTTCTCAAGGCTGCCATCTTGAGTTTGGACTTAAATTTGATCCCAGTGTCCCTTGCGGTAGAAGGGGATAACTGAGTCCCACAAGTTTTCCTGTCTTCTGTGCATGCGCTGTGGTGCATGTATTCCGACACACACTCTAAATAAGCAAAAAACAGTAGGGCACAGTTCTCCTTGAATTCATAGGAAAGTTAAATAGAGGTTTATGCCAATCTGTTTGTCTTATCTCTGTTAAGAAGGCTTGAAATTTCTCAGACATAGGTTAGACTGCCAAAAGGATTAGACTTTGCCTTTCTTTTCTGTTCTTTCGTTTCCTCCGCTTCTGGCACTGTTTATGACATGTCAAAGTGTCCACATTCGAAGGGTTTCTTTCCTCCTCTGTGAGTCCTCATGGCACAGTGTCTTTCCGACTTCACCTCTTGGTTGACAATAGAGGAGAGAAGTTGGAGGGATGTGTTCAGTGAACAGCAATTTCAAAAAGAAGTTGAATGTTCAGGTTGACCACGTGATGTTCCTTTTACCACCTTAATGTGGAGCAGTTCCTGGCTTACTGATCTCCAGCCTCAGGTTAAGCCTTTTTTTTTTTTTTTTTCTGTTGTACATGGTAATGGCAATAGCAATAATAATAATAATAATAATACACTATACTGATGGATGGAGGGTGTAGCTCAGGGACAGATTTCTTTCTAGGTATGCCATAGGCCTTGGTTTGAGAATTAACACCAAAAAAGTTGGGAGCCACTTGGATGGCTAAACAGATAAATTCATTTCTGTAAGCTGAATTCTTCTTTTTTTTATTTTTTTTATTTTTTTTCCAGCATACATCCTTCCTTTTCAATAACATGACATATCATAAAACACTGCTGTATTATACTTTTTCATAACATTTTTGTTACTAATATTTTTTGCATAAAACCTTTTTTTAACTTTTATTAATTACACCTTATTCATTTTGATGTAAACTGGTTCAACCACTTTGGAAGTCAATCTGGCGCTTTCTCAGACAACTAGGTGTAAGCTGAATTCTTATCTGATATTAAACTCTCATTTCCTTTTAAGATGTAAATACACACACACACACACACACACTGGTATAGTGAGATATGTAGTTATTCTTTTCTTTCAGCAAAAAGTGGTACAATAATTGTAAAAATATGTACTGAGACTGTGTTTGTTACCAAAAAAAAAATGTTATCAAGTCTTAAAACACTAGAAACATATTTTGCAATTGACTAAACCCAAAGACTAAGTCATAAAAGAAAAACACAACATCTTATGTGACCTTAGAAACAAAAGCAATCCTTCCTTACTCCGGTGCCCCATGACTCTCTTCCAGTTGATGCTCCAGATGTATGTCTATTTAAACTTCCTGGAAACTCTTCTCTTACTCTGATGATGTAATCTCCTACGAAGAATTAAAACACAGCTCGGGGTTGTTGTTTGTTTTCAGCATGTGAGAATCAAAGTGCTTTTAGCACTTGGGTGTTCATGATTGGTATATTTAGTTTGTCCACTTCAGTTCATAATTCTCAGCAGAGTCACAAAATGTCTTACTTGAGGAGCCAGATTGATGGAGATTGACTTGGAGCATCATTGTCTAAACATTAGTATCTGAACAAATAGAAGATCCTGCTGCCTGGTTTGATGGTTCCTTAGTATGTAAGAAGATGGGCTCCACTTTTTGATCACTTCCCCCTGGAGGGGTGGCCTTGGCAGGCCACAGAGGAAGAGGATCAGGCAGTCCTAATAAGACTTAAAAGGCTGGGGTCAGATGGTAGGGGAGGATCCCCCCCTTTCTGAGGACTAGGAGAAGGGGTTGGGGGGAAGAAGGAAGGAGGGTGGGACCAGGAAGAGAGGAGGGAGAGGTTTACAATTGGGATGTAAAGTGAACAAATTTTTAAAAATTAAAATAAAAAGAATAGTTTTATTTTAACATTAAAAAAAAAGAAGACGGGCTCAGACAACAGTATTTTTAAAATAATCTGGGAAGATCTGCAGAGCTTGGGTAAGGCTTTTAGACTGGGATAGTTCTTAGCAGGGTCAGTGGGATGAGTGGGGTGCCACGAAGTCTAAAGATCTGACTTCTGCTGTTCACCCAGCGGGTCACTAGAAAAAGCATGTTTGTTTAGAAAATGGTGTAGCAGGGGTTTCAAATATATGCTAGATTTCAGTCAACTTTCTCAGGCTCTTTCTTCAGTGAATTGGCAGTTACATATTGGTAACACTCTATTCCTTTCCAGGTCCCTGGCCCCTCTCTTTCTCTCTAACGTACTATTCTAATATCTCAGTTCTGTTTTCCTCTTTCCCTCAAGGTCTCCCCCAGGTCCCTCTGTGCTCTCCTTCCAAACCTCTCCCTCTGTTACCTTCTCCCTCTATCTGAAGGAATGTACATAGCCCCTCCCCTTTTTGAAAGTAGACCAGAGCCTCTATTCAGAATGCTTCCCAGTTGTTTAAAACAAAAATTGCTTCAATTATTGCTTGTATGCTTTACTTCCTAAAACATAAATTAGTCCAATTATTGCTTGTTTGCCTTACTTCCTAAATTAGGACATGGCTTAACTGATCTTCACATTCCTTTTTCCTAGTATGCTTCATGGTTAACAAAGCAATAAGTAAATGATATTGAATCACTGTATCATTTCACGTCAATATTCAGTATCTTGAATTTTTTTCTTTTAAGAGCACCATATTTTAAGCCATTCTGAACATGAGAGTTACATAATATATATAGCTTTTGAGTGCAGATAGCAAATAGTCACCCAGTTCTTTTTACTTGTTTCTGCCTATGTGGTATCTAGTCTGTCTGTTCCTGGTGTCCCCTTTTGTTTATCCCAGATTATCTCCCTACCTACTGCAGCATTTGTATTTTCCTACCATAATGTCTCTACATACGACATAGCCTCCAATCTTATCTTTCTAAAGCAGTTGTGTTGACCACGATGACTTTCTGTCCAGACACTATTAGTTTAAGTTCAACTCAGCCTCCTACCACACCATCAAAATTTGCTCACTTTTTGTCCAACCAGTCTTTTTCTACATTTTTATCCAGCTGGGTATTTGTAAAGTAACCAAATGGGAATACATTTCTTTTTTGCAATTATGTTCCACATTTTTTTACATTATTTCTTCTGCCTTTGTATTATTTATCTGAAATATGTCTGTAGATGTAGACTCTCTCTTCTGAGACATAATGCACATGTCTTCTCTATTTGACAAGCAGAACTTATCACTCCCTCTTGGGTTCAGCGATACCACTGTGCTCCATTCATGTCTCCCTTAATCAAAATATAATCTTTTCCTTGTTTTATCATCTTTAATAAATAAGAGGTCAGCTCCTTAGGCCTAACACTATGTTTTATTCATTTTCAATTCCTTCCCTATCATTTTGCACACCTTCACAAGAGTCCGTCTTTTGCTTCATAATAGGTGAATGACGTATACGCGTTTTTATGTGACCATTTGCCGCTCTCAGATCTCTACATTATTGTGCTTCTCCCTGAGGTTCTGATAAAACTTTGCTAGACAGCTTTTTTCATTTCTTGTTTTACCTCTGTTTCTTTTACGTAAACATGAGAAAGAACTAGATTCCAAGCCAGCACAGAACAGACCATGTAGTAAGACCAAAAAAAAAAAAAAAAAAAGTTTAAATCTCTGTCTAACAAAAATAGGGTTTATTTGTGTTTATTGGTAGAAGCAAAAGAGAAATGGAAGTAAAGTACTGACTTTGTTAAAAAGACTCTTCATGTCTTAGAAAACTATGTCAAAAAATCATTTTCTTAGTCAAATATCGGCACTGTAACTTTGGTTGTGACATTCATGCATAGGATTAATAGTGAACTTTTTTCTGATTTGTATGAGTTTCATATGGAATTCACTGAATGCCAAACAAATAAGCAACTTTCAAATACAAGCAAACCAAATTACCAACTCTGCTAGTGCACTTTTATCTAATAAGTAATTGTCCTAGTTTAGTTTCTGCTGCTGTGATATATAAACAAACAAACAAACAAATAAATAAATGCCTGGCCAAAACAACAAAGGGCTTATTTATACTCTGCACCTCCCTCCTCACCAAGCAAAGCCAGGGCAGGTGCTGAACCTGAAACTGGAGGCAGTGTCCGTGGAGTCCTAATGTTTACCTGTTTGTTTCCCCACAACTCGCTGAGCCTCTTTTCTTATCCAACCCTGGACCACCGACCCAGAGTTGGCAGAGCCCCAGTAGGTTCAGCCCTCCCACATCAGTAAACATAAGGAAATGCCTCATAAGCTCGCCCTCAGGCTGGTTTTGATAAGGCAGTTCCTCACTTGAAATTCCCTCTTCCCAGACACATCTAGGTTTGATAAAATTAAAAAAAAAATTAACCAATGTAGTGATTTATACATCTTTTACTAATGGAGCTGTGGAGAGACCTGGAGGAGCGCACAGGCACCGACTTCATTCTTGGTGTATGAAACGGTGTTAGAATGTGGAATAGCTGCGAGCTGAACAGTGAGATAAAATGGAAAAAAAATGGTGAAAGAAAATGATGGTTCAGGGATAGAAGAAGGCACAGAAAGTGGACATACCAGATTCCAACCGAGAGGCTCAACATAACCAGACAGCATTACTAAACAGGAGGTTTTACCAGTGGGCCTTTCTGTTATTGATGTCTTTGTGGCTCAGTCAAATATTCTGGATATTTTCTTACTTCCGCCTTCTGGATACGAATGAATACTTTATAAACAAAATATGATTCGAGTTGACTCGGGCCGTTCACTACCCAGCAGTAGTGAAACGACAGTTTTTCTGGAGATGGTTAGGGTTAATCTAGCTCTTGCTCTAAGCCCAGCTGCTAGATAGGAGACAAAGACTGATCCAAATAGAAAGAACCGCTTCACCGGATGGATCGCCCAGTGCGGAAAGTATTCGTGTAGAGTTAAATGTGCAAAGGCGTGCATGATTAGAAAGCCACATTCGTTCCGTGTGCTCCGGACAGTAAACCAGATCAGGACTGGTACGGCAGGCAGACGGCGGCCTGGAGAGTGCGTGCTAACATCAGAATCCTAAGCGTTAGGTCCTACCAACCTCGAGTCTGCATGTGTACATTGGGGAATATTTAGTTTTGAAATTTTAAAGTATCCCCCATTTGGGATTGTTTCCCATCCCACACTAGAGCCATTGAACTGGATTCCCAATTTGGGCTCGCCATCTGTTTTGCATTCCAATTATTTTTATAGAACTGAGATTTTAATCTCAAGTAAAAAAAAAAAAATTTATGAAAGCATTCAAGTTGGGCTTTTTTTTTTTTTTTTTTTTTGCATTTGTTTTGCTTTTATCTGTACTGATTTCCAGTTAGCGATGGTATTGACCATCCGAAGTGAGTGAAGGAAGAGACCAGTGAGACCCTGAGCTTGGCCTCAGCTTTTTTATTTTTATCTAATCGATGTCTTAACGTTTTGCTGTGTTCCGGTTTCTGTGCTGTACAGGGTTCACCATGGCCCCGACTTTCATAGAGTAATTATTTTGATTAAGTTAGACAATTAAAGTCAGTCTTGCATGAGGAATGGATACCGCTGGGAGTCAGTGATGGATGTACTCCAGTCTTCCGAGTGTTCAGTCCTGCCAGCATTTTCCAGTTGAGTGAAAACTCACCTCCTAGTTTGGTGTGTATGACAGTGTTAGACCTGAGTGTTTTTTTAGAAAATAAGTCACAAGGATCAAGAAGAAGAGAAGATGGTGTTAATATCCACATGTATTCTAGTAATCTTTCTATATTTTTACTTGCATTGATGAACAACATCATTACTGAAATAATTAGTGTTAATTAATATCTGTGTCACTTTTGGTAAATGGTAGTTTAGTGTTACAATTAGACTAATTAGTGCACACCATAGCTTAGTGACATGACAAATCACTGAGCAGAGCACATTGGCTCTTGTTCCTGCTGATATATGAGCTAATCTACTTGCTTAATAGTGATGAAGGAAAAGGACGGGGAACTGGACAGCGACAATTGTCAGGCATTGTTTTCACATTTCTGGTTTTCTATTTGCTAAATTCCTGAGAGCGAGGACTTGCTTTTGTTTGATGTTTTAGTTCTTTCCTTACTGTTGAATCATAGTCTCTAAAACTTCCCAAAATAAAATTATGAATAGGCAAAACACTAAAACCCAAAGAATATCTTGGCAGAACACTAAAAACCAAAGATCCTCTTGACAGGATTTGCATATGCCTTGTAACGTTCAGTGTTTCACTCTTCCAAAAGAATTCACGGTCAAGTTGACATCTGTCTGCAACTTTGATTTCTTTTTCAGAACCTATGCGGACCCCAAAGACGTTAAAGATTGCTGAAATCCAGGCAAGGCGCATTGCTGTGGACTGGGAGTCCTTGGGTTACAACATTACTCGCTGCCACACTTTCAATGTCACTATCTGCTACCATTACTTCCGTGGCCACAATGAGAGCAGGGCGGACTGCTTGGACATGGACCCCAAAGCCCCTAAGCATGTTGTCAACCATCTGCCACCGTATACAAATGTCAGCCTCAAGATGATCCTAACCAATCCAGAGGGAAGGAAGGAGAGCGAAGAGACGATTATTCAAACAGATGAAGATGGTATGTTCCTATTTGTTGTCTTCAGATGGGGGACAAAGAGTACCCTCATTTCTTTAAGTTTAGCCTACATTATCCAGCACTGATTGGCACTAAAAAAAACCTACCAAATTGTCTCATCCCAGTTTACTGATAAGACAACATGTGTTCTTTAGAAAATAATCCAAATGCAAAATGGCATGCATTTTAAACTATGATAGGTGAAGTGGAAATAATGCGTAAAGCCTAAGTAAAGATTTTCATACCAAATGTAAAAACAAGAATGTTGTTATCCATAGCACTATATCAGTTAACTATTGGTAAAATTCACTTTCTTATACATTTTGTGTGCATTTTATAAACCATACTAGCTCCCAAATATAAGTGGAAATAAGTAATAAAAATACACATTTATATTAATATTATAATATGTATGCTTTTCCCCTAATGGTATGATACCTCATTAACACAAATATGAATATAGTTCCTTATTGACAGAAATATATCGAAAAAGTCCCTATTATTTTACTAACAGTTACATATTTTTAGGACGATACTTTCTAATTAATTCTCTTTTATAACTGAATGTATATGGGGGGGCTACTATATAATGATATGAAGCAAAGCTTAACAGGAATTAGGATTTATCAACCCCTTCAGAGCTAGTAAGTCCTCCTACCTCTTCAGCTCTGTTTTTAGGTGAAGAATTTAAATCATGAGATCTCCCATCGTCCCATTCCTTTTTAATTTTTTTTCTCAAACAGTTTGATAGGAGGCCCACATTTTTATCTGAGTTTCAGAATAAATGATTTTATAGCCAGACGTCTCCCCCTCCTCCCTTCACGTATGCAGTTCAATAGCCATGCTATATTCTGTGGTGCTCACCAAAGAGATCAGTGGGCTGTCACTTCTGGAAGTGATCATTTCAACTGTTCTCCTCTAGAAAGGGGAAGTGACTCTGTCTTGTCCTGTTGCTTTGTTGCCTTTGAAGAAGAGAGAGCCTTGCAGCATTGGTTAGCTTAGACTGCGACAGTACAGTGTCCGTAGTCCTTCTCATATTATAAAAATTTCAGCGTAAAAACCCTGAGTCTTATGACGAATGTGTTGCTGTCATGCCTGAGTTCGTCAAAGGACGTTTTCTCAGTTATTACATTGATTCATCTCTTGAAACCAATGGGCAACAATATTTAAATAATACATCAGCCCTTACACGATTATAAAACTATCACTCCTATCTCCTCTGCCAACCCCTCCCTCCAACACACTCAACACTTACCTGTGCGGAAAAGAAGAGGTAAGAGTAATGGATTAACAGGGCAATGATAGAAAGGAAATTCTAAGCATAGGTACAGATGTCGAGAGGAGTCACAAATCTCTAATGTGGGGTAGAGATTTCGATGTCCATGCCACACTAGGAATTTTATAACCCATGATTTTAGTAATAAGAGTATTGCCATATAGTTTATTGCTTGCCGTTAACATTTAAAGCCAGGATGTCTTAATTGATAACATTTAGATTCAGCTACACATGTTTTATATTGCCATTTGTTTTTATCCACTCACCCTTTAACAGTGCAATTTCCCATGATGTTATATTTTGATAAACTTTATTTCTTGGTTCTCTTTCTCACAAACAAAAGAAGGCAGTCAGATTTTTTTTTATAATTTTTAATTGCATTATATTTTTAACTACATTCGGTTATACAAATGACTATGTTAATAATCAGGTAATAAGTTTCCTGGAACTTTGCCCTAAACTGATCAAACTCATAGTACCAATGTTCATATTATCTAGAATCAGTTTTATCAATGAGAGATAGCATTATTTCTATATTTAATTTTCAGTACTATTTTCAGGTCTACTTCCATTTTAACTTTCTATATTGAATAAGCTTCAGTTATACTCAGTTCCACATTTTAGTTCCATAGTTTGAATACTGAGTAATCCCTGTGCTTGCATCCCATGTGGTAGGCCATTTCTTTTTTCTTGTTGGTTCTCTAGTCTCTAAGTAATACTTAATGACTGATGTAAAAACTTTCGTGAAGTATTTGTGAGTAACTCATTCTTCAGGGCTGTGTGTGTGAGCTTGAGTTTCTATGTAGAATACTTGATATATCTCAATGTGCCAAGGTGAGGAAGAATAACTAAATCATACTTATTGTTGCAAAGATCGATGGATTATGATGATCTGATTAAGTCAGTCTTAGTAAATTATTGCTGCCCTATATACATAGAAAAAGAATAAATTATCAGCCATCTAATAAAGAGATATAATTATGTGAAAAGAATTCCGGGGATGTCTATAAATCAAGCTCATAAAGCTAGAACCATTTCCCACTAGAACCTTAGGGTAGAATTTATACTTAATTTATTACACGTGCTTTTTAGTGCATGTGCAGAATTTTTTGTGTAAGGTTCTGTTTTCATTTTTTATTCCAGCATTCATGAAAATCAATATTATGGAGTTAGCTCAGCAGAAAAGCCCAGTTTGGAGACATTTTTTAAGGCTACAGAGCTATTTTTAAATGTACATTTATTACATTTTAGAGGCTATAATGCTTATTTAATATAATCTTTCTCCACACCTATTTCATTTTTCTTTTCCGTTTTGGAAGTTATATTTGAAGGACTTACTCATGCTCAAAACAAAATTAGCTGAAACAGCTCTCAGATAAATCACAAGTACAGGGACAAAAGTCAGCATTCTGTCACCATTAAAAGTTGTTGGTGTGGAAATGCGAAGTGACAATCACTGCAGTCTGTAGCTAGGCATAAAATGGCTTCAGGAGCTTCCTGCTATATTTAGACAAATCGTAACTGGATTGAGACATTGTCTCTGTGTGTGTAGACATCATCCCTCTTCAGATGTAGAATATAAATGAATGTAGTTGGTCTGCGCTCATACCTCATCCTTATTTTCTTTATTTGTATGTTATGGTTTGGAGTGTTTATTAGTCCAGGTCACAATCACTTTTTTGTTCGTTCTTTATTAATTCATTTACTTTATCAATTTACACCCTGATTGCAGCCCCGTCCCTCCTCCCCTCCCAGTCCCTCACATCCTCCTCCCTGCATTTCCCCTTCCCCTTCTTCTCAGAAACAGGGAGACCCCCACATGGGTACCAGCAGGACTAAGTGCATATTCTCCCATTCGTGCCAGAGAAGGGTCCCCAGCTAGGGGAAAGGGATCCAAAGGCAGGCAGCATTGTCTAGAGAGGACCCCCACTCCGGTTGTTAGGGGACCCACATGAAGAATAAGCTCCACACCTGCTGTGTACATGTAGGAGTCCCCAAGTCATGATCGTGTGTGCAGCACACCTTGGCCATAATTTTCTCCCACATTTTACAAAAACGGAACATGTAAATACTCCAAGCAGGGCTGTGGCAAAGAAGAGCATATGTGAGAAAGGGTGGTCATATCAAAGTGGCCAGAAGCAGCTTTCTATTTCTGTCCGTCTTTTCATGTAGAGTTATGTGAATATTTAAAGCCACCCCTAGATAAGAATAATCTGAAATATATTCATTTTGTTTCATGACGTTTATAGGCCAACTTATGTTAGGTAGTATAGGAATTTTAGTAACAGTTCCTCACTTTTTGTTGTTTCAACTCTTCTCACCCATATCTGTCTCCTTGCACAACAAACAAATGTCCCTGCCGTCCTTGACATTGCCAAAAGTTGCACAGACTGCTTCTTAGGATGGCTCTCATGATAGGCAGAGTAGCCCACACAGACAGTATAGAGAAAGGGTAAGGGATGCTTGACTGACAGGGCCGTGAGCATGTCCGAAGTTCCAAGCTGGCATGCTTTCTGTTTACCGTGGATTTCTTTTCATTTTCTTCCTGTGGGTTTCTTTCTTTTACGTGCCACCTCACGTTGCCTGTCTCAGAGGTCATAGCATCATTCACAGTCTCCTTGTAGAATGAAATAAATCTTAGTCTGGTGCCATATCGTTCAGAATTTCTTGCTGCTGCTAGCCATGAAGAAATACATTTCCTTTGATCCAGTGATTTTTAATTTATTTCAATCCTCATGAAATTGCTCTGTACTTCGAAACGGCATTTCTAGATAATGTCATGTGTGAAGTTCACTGAAACGTTAGATTTGAGGAAAATATTAATTAAAAACCATACTTGCCTAATACAGGGTTGATATTTTCAAAAAGAAAATTTTAAGCCAAGTATGTGAAGATGATAAGTATTGTAAAGCATGAATAGAAGCAGAATCTGAATTGTGTGAATAAATAACCATATTTTTAAGTAAAATATATAAAAGGAAAACACGCGATAGTAGAACTATCTTGTCACTTGTCAACAGAAACTGATACAATACTAACTAATAACTTGGAGTTTTACAAATTATAAGGCCTTTACAAAAAATGACTGGGGCAACTCAGTTGTTGTAATTCTTCAGGTAACATGCATGAAGTTCTGGATTAAATCCCCAATGTAGGTGTGGCATAAACAGAGCATAGTCGCATATGCCTTTAATCTCAGCATTCATGTGGTGGAAGCAAAAAGATCACAGGTTCTATGTCATCCTCAGCTACATAGCATTCAAAGCCAGCATATACCTTAGGCTTGTCAAAAAAACAAACAGCAACAACAATAAATAAAAAAGAAAGACTACAATGAAGTGTCTGAGATAGCTCAATGATAGAGCACTGGCTTACGTGGACAAGGCCTTGAGCCTCATCCTCAGCTCTGACAAATGGCTAAAGCAATCAGATTGAGAGATCTCTGAATCCTTGAATCAGCTTGTTCTTAATAACCCTGTTTAATCGCTGAGAAAAAGTATGAAGCAAACTACATTTTAGCATATTCATCTTTAAAAACTTTTTAAAATTGTAATAATCAGTGCTGTCTTTTTAATTATAGAAAATTCAATAAGTGTAGCTACAAAGGCAGGGTAATTTTTAGTGGGCATTTCAAGTCAGTGCTGTGTGATTTGTCTTTTGAGTCTAAGGAGCGTTAATTATGATTATAATTCATTATATTATGAACTTTGGTGATGGATCCTCTTTAGGGATTATCATAATCTTCAAAAAAATCATTCAAGAAAATGCATCTGTGTTCTTGAAGAAAATTACAAATAGGAACTTCATGTTATTAGAGGTATACAACAGAGGAAATCGGGGTACATGACTATGCAACTCTCCAAGGCGATTGAATATTCATTTGAATAAAAATAACTTCACATTTCTACGTTTCTTGCTTTAGAAACTTACAGGCTGACTTTCAGTTGAGTGGCATTCATGCACTGATTCTATTTTTAAAGACAAGACACATTTTTCACCTGATGCTACCTACTTGGTGTTTATCTTGTTGATCTGATGCCTTTTTGACACTGTACATGTTCTTATCACCAATACATGTATTTCCAGTGCCCGGGCCTGTGCCAGTCAAATCTCTCCAAGGGACATCCTTTGAAAACAAGATCTTCTTGAACTGGAAAGAGCCACTTGAGCCGAATGGAATTATCACTCAGTATGAGGTATGGGGAGAAGGGCCCTAGTCAGCATGTAGACACAAAGAAGAGGCAAAAATGGAGAGGTCTAGTTGGAAATAATGGGAGAGAAAAAGGTGGAGATGAGAGCATTAAAACATCATTAACTCTCCTTTGTTGTAATTAATAAACTATTTTGTTTAAAAATTAATCACTGTACAGTATCTAGAATTTCAAATTCTTAGAATACATGTTAGTTTTGAGTCTATATGTGCAGAACTGGACTATGTCCTTGTCAAACCCAGTTAATGTTATAATGAATAATTACACATAAAAATGCTAAGTCCGTATTTCTAAAATTAAGAAACCAGTATCACACTGTGCTTACAGAGAGGCCACTGAATGCCAGCTTTTCAAAGTAAGTAATTAAGAGCCTCCAAAAGTAAAACAGATTAAAAACCTATTCAGAATTTCATTGTACCTTTGAATATAAATCACTGTATTTTTAAATATAAGAAGCTAAGGAGAATAAGTAAATTTTTAAACATGTTTTTATTGAAATAAAATTTCATTCCTCTCCCCATCACTTTCAAATGTATATTTTTAATTGCACAGTTGTAATGTTTTCTGCTGTATGGTCAATGCTAATTGCAAAATAAACTCTTCTGTGTCTAGTTAGTGCTTAACAATGAGGTATAGGAATGAAAAAGAATGTTTTAAATTATTTTAGTATTTTTGGATGATATATATCTTTTTTTTTTCTTGAGGCACAGTCTTATTAAATTAACACAGAATGGCCATAAAATCACTCTGTGACTCAGGCTGTCCTTGAACTTGTGTCCCTCTCCCAAATAGTTCAGATTACAAGCCTGTGCTTCTACGTGTTGCTAGGACTTGTTATATTCCTCTTATACAAAAAAGATAAGAAGAACATCATACTTTTGAAGAAGACTTTCTGGTTTTTGTGCACAAGAAATTTTATACTTACCATCCATATTTAAGTATATTAATTTATTGGTAGATTTTTATGCATAAATATTTGACAAATTATATATTCAGATACATATATCCGTAGTTAGATGATAGATGATAGAAAATTGGTGGCATAGATAGACAGACAGACAGATGCATAGATAAATGATAGAAAATTAGTGGCATAGACAGATAGATTACATAGATGACAGATTGATAGATGATAGTAGATAGATGATAGATAGATAAAAGATAGGTAGATTAGATAGATGATAGATAAATTGATAGATAGATAAATTGATTAGATAGATAATAGATAAATTGATAGATGATAGTAGATAGGTGATAGGTATATAAGTGATTGATAGGTAGGTAGGTAGGTTAGATAGATAGATAGATAGATAGATAGATAGATAGATAGATAGATAGA